>NC_082356.1:9723678-10043178 GCF_027477595.1 Haemorhous mexicanus | reverse complement strand
CGCCTCCCCTCTGTTTGCTCACAATGCGGACTGTTGGTTGCTCCGCCCCCATGCTGTTTTCTCAATTCCCATTGGCTGTCCTGTGTGGGGGCGTGGCTCAGGCTGGGTATATAAAACGGGTGGCGGGAGCAGGGGGCTGAGTTCGGGATCAGGATCGGCGGCGGACCGGAGTGGGCGGAGACCCCTGGAGCAGGGCAGGCGGACAGCGGAGGATCCCAGCGGTGGACACTGCAGTGGCCAGAGCCTGGAGGATCCCAGCGGTGGACACTGGAACGGCCAGAGCCCCTGGACCGGAGCGGCCGGACACCGGAGGATCGCAGCGGTGGACACTGGGGCGGCCGAACACCGGAGGATCGCGGCGTTGGACGTCGGGGGAACCACAGCGATGAACACTGGTCCACAGACCGCCCCCACGCACATTACGGTGAGCACGAACGGAGCCGATCCGCCCCCTCCCAGTAACGGGAAGGAGGACGGAGATGATCTGACTCACCCCCCTGCTCAGGTGAAGACGGTCCCGGCCCCCCACAGCGGAGGAGCAGCAAGGGTCCGGAGACCCCACCGGGCACTCCGCTCCAGAGACCACCTCCGCACACATTACGGTAAACACGAGCGGAGAGGATCCGACTCCCTCCCAGTAAGGGAAGGAGGACGGAAATGATCTGACACCCACCCCACCCCCCAACAGCGGAGGAGCGATAAGGGTCCGGAGACCCCACCGGACACTCCGCTCCAGAGACCACCCCCCGCCCACATCACATCACGGTAAGCACGAACGGAGAGGATCCGGCCCCCTCCCGGTAACGGGAAGCGGCTGGATATAACCTGACTCCCTCTTATCTCCACAGTGGGCACAGACAGTCCCGGGAACTGGGGAGCAGCGGGGCTGCGGAGACCCCCACCCCCCTTCCCCCCCCTCATTAAATTAAACACAAACTGAGACGAGCCGGCCCCTCCCGGTAATGGGGAAGGACGGAGATGATCTGACCCCCCCCCGTTCATCCCCGCACGGGACCGGGGTGGAGCTGAACCCCGAACCAGGCCCTCCTAAACGGGGGACAACCGAGACCAACCGGGCCCTTCCTTAACAGAGGAGAACCGGGACCACCGGGCCCTCCATCATGGGGGAGGACCAAGCCCACCGGGCTCTCCTCAA
Organism: Haemorhous mexicanus; assembly: GCF_027477595.1. Classification (NCBI taxonomy): domain Eukaryota; kingdom Metazoa; phylum Chordata; class Aves; order Passeriformes; family Fringillidae; genus Haemorhous; species Haemorhous mexicanus. The sequence goes on along the minus strand of NC_082356.1, from coordinate 10,042,022 downwards.
CGGGAGAGGACTGAGACCGGAGCCAGAGACAAGCCTGTCCCACCTGAGGGAGGTGAGGAGGGCTGAGACCCCCAGTGCCCCTAAATGTAGAAATGGAGACCCCAAAAAAGACAGCCAGAGACCCCCACCCCCTGTAAATGGCGGGAGGATGGAGACCCCCCCCCCCCCGGTGTCCTTCAAGGGTGAGAAGGGTGGAGACCCCCCCGAGCATCCTGCGGGGTGAGAGGGGCAGGGCAGCATCCCCAGAGCCCCTCCAGGCAGCCCTGGGCCCAGAGAGAGCCCCTGAGCATCCCCCAGGCTCTGGGCAATGGAAACCAGAATTTACAGAAATCAAATTTTACAACAGATGGGGAAAAAAAAAACCAAACTAGAATTTACAAAAATCAATTTTACAACGCATGGAAAAAAAAAATCCAATTTTACAAAAATCAAATTTTACAAGTTGTGGGAAGTTTTGGCTGATATTGACGCCCCCAAGGAGTCACTTGAGGTGAAAACACGAACAAATCACAAAGCCCCAGCCCCCCCCCCGGGGCTGTGCCCATCCTTGTCACACCTGGGGGCTGCTGGGGGTCCCCACCCCTGAACTGGGGGACCATTGGACCCCCCCCTACTTAAGGGAGGGGACAGAAATGAAAAGTGAATTTAGGGAGGGGAACCCCCCGGGCCCCCTCCGACCCCCCAGAGGCAGAGGGGATGGACCTGGAGCGTCTGGGGGCACCAGGCAAAGAAAAAGGGCAGAAATGAATTCTAACAGCTCGTAATTTGGCTGATAATTTGATTTATATTTTGGCTGATTATTTGGCTGTTTATCTGGCTGACTGTTAGTTTGGCTGATACTTTAGCTACTTATTTAGCTGCTATTTGCTCTCCCAAGTAGCACTTGAGATAAAAATGCAAACAAATCCCAAACCCCTGGGCTTGGGAGCACAGGGCAGCCAGAGATTCCATCCTTGTCACACCCAGGGGCTTTCCAAGTGATTAATTATTTAATTATTTAATTGTTCTGTGGATTTAGAGGCACAGGCCCCCCCCAGTCCCTCTCAGTGCCCCCAGTGTGACATGGATGGAGACCTCTCGAGTGCCCCCAGGCTCTGAAATAAATAAAATTCAGTAAAATCTGACAGCACAAACCAGGCGTGGACTGATTATTTATTACAATTTATTATATCATTTATTATTTTTATAGTATTTATAATTTATATTAACTTTATATACATGATATATACTATTTATATTAATTACTATTCCTTATATAAAAATGTGACATTTATTATGGATTTTGTTTAATGGCTAATAATAATAAAAATTGGGGGCTGAATGTAAGGTCAGGCTTAAAGGTGGGGTTTGGTTTAGGGCTGTGGGTTTAGGAAGGGGCTGCAGTTGGGGCTGGGTTTGAGGTCGGGGTTAACCCTAAGCCAGCCCCACTTTTGGGGCTCCCAGGCCCATGGGGAGGGGTCCCTGGGGGTCTCAGCCCCACTTCTGGTCTGCCTGGGCTCATTTTTTTGGGGTCCCACTCCCACTTTTGGGGTTCCCGCGCTCATTTCTTGCCCCGCCCCCGAGTGGGCGTGGCAGTGCAGCAACGCCCAATACAGGGCCACGCCCCCTTCACAAAATTCCCGCCATTTCCCGCAGCTCTCGCGAGACTTGGCGGCGCGGGTGGGGCTCCCTCAGAGCAGCCCGGCTCGGCCTGGCCGCGCTCCCCTCAGCCCTCCCCACTCCCTCAATCTCCTGCTCCCCTCAGCCCTCCCTGCTCCCTCAGTCCGTTCCCTCAATCTCCTGCTCCCCTCAGCCCTCCCCGCTCCCTCAGTCCTCTCCCTTATTCCTTCCCGTTCCCTCAGCCCTGTATGCTCCCCTCAGTCCTTTCCCTCAGGTCTCTCCACTCCCCTCAGCCCTTCCCGCTGGGGAATAAAGCCCTCTGCAAGGACCCTTCTGAGAACGTGGGCTCCAAAACCCTCCTTCAAGGGCCCTTTTGGGCTCCAAGGCTAATAATAATAATAACAACAACCGTCCCCAGGACTGAGCACACAGCACGGGGTGGGGTTCACGCCCAGGAGTGCAGCCCTGGGCCCCTCCTGGAGCTCGGGGCAGGCTCAGCCCTTGGGGGCCGAGGTGAAGATGCGCAGGCCGTGCACGTGCGTGATCTCCTCGCTCAGCGTCTGCGGGGCAAGCGCGGTTCAGGGCCGGCTCTGGCCTTGGAGCAGCCTCAGCCGGCAGCCACAGCCCCACAGCCAGGGCTGCTGCACCCTCAGCCCCTCTCTCCCATTCCCTCACACCCATTCCCTCTCCTCTGCTCCCTCTCCCATTCCCTCTCCCCCGTTCCCTCTTTCCCATCCCCTCTCCCCATTCCCTCTCCCCAATTCCAGCTGTTCCCTTTCCCTCTCTTCATCCTCGCTCCCCTGTTCTCTCCCATTCCCTCTCCCCCTTCCCCACACCTGGGTCACCATCCTGTGCTGCTGCACCGGGCGCTTCTCCCGGAACAACTCCGACTCCACGTGGATCTCATACATGTCACCGCAGCCTCCTGGGAACCCGGGACAATTAACACCAATTAACGTCAATTAAAATCAATTAAAGTCAGTTCAAGTCAAGGCTTGAGCACCCTCACACTCCTGCCCTGTCTGGGGGTCCCCGCAGCCTGGGGGGGATGGAGACTGACTGGGTTTAAAAAAAACTGGGTTTGGGGTAACCAAGAGCGGGTTTAGGCCCAGCAGGAGCGGGTCCCTACCTGAGATGCCCACCACCTTGATGGCCGAAGCCCGCGGGAATTTCTCCCGCAGCAGCCGCGCCAGGCGCGACTCCCCGCCAGGAGCGGCAGCGCAGGAACAGCTGGGGGGAAACGGTCCTGAGAGCCCCGGGGGGACCCCTAAAAACAGCCCCGGGAGCGGAGGGGAGGGGAAAGGGAAATAGAAGCTGCCGGCACCGGAGAGGGGCACAAGAAGCTGCGGAACCCCGGGAGATGCGGGCGAACCGGGAGAAGGAGGGGTGGGAATGGGAGCTGCCATCACCGGAGGATCGGGCGGTGGGAACGGGGCCTGCGGAGGGGCGGGGGGGTTACCTGTGCTGGGGGGACATTGTGAGGAGCGGCAGCACCGGGAGCGGTACAAGGAACGGGGGAACACCGGGAGACGGTGGGGAACGGGGCCCGGGGACGGACACCAGGAGGGAGCGCGGGCCGCGGTTACCGGCACCGGGGGGACACAGGGGGAAACGGGCCGGGAGGGCAGCACGAGCAGGGGGAGGGAGACGGGGACAAGGACAGAGGGACAGGGGACTGACGGACACTCACCGGGCCCCGGCTCAGCCCCGCCGCCGCCATCCCGGGGGCGCGCCGGGGTCACCTCCGGCTCAGCCAATCAGAGCGCGCCGGTGACAAAAGGGGCGGGGCCAGCGCTGCACCCCACGAGCGCCCCCTGGTGGTTCGGAGGACCAGGAGAGGGCCCGCCCCCCCGACGCCCCCCAAAGGGTCCCCACCAAGGGTCCCCTCCTGCCCCCATAAAGGTTCCCCTCCTGACCCCACAAAAGTTCCATCCTCCCCCCACTCCATTCCCATATCCAGGGTCCCATCCCGACCCCCAAAAGGATCCCAAAATGATCCCATCCCCCCTCTCATCCCATAGATGGGCCCTCATCCTGATCTCCCCCCCAAAGGACCCCCAATTCCCATGCCCAGAACTCCATCCAGACCCCCCAGTCCAAAAAACCCCAACCCCAAAAACCCCACAAATCCCTATCCCAAAAACCCCAAAAATCCCAATCCCAAAACCCCAATCCTGCCTCAAATTCCCGCTACCAGACCCCCAATCCTAAAAACCCCAACCCCAAAATCCCCAACCCCAAAAACCCCACAAACCCCAATCCCAAATACCCCAAAAATCCCAATCCCAAAACCCCAATCCTGCCCCCAATTCCCACTACCAGACCCCCAATCCTAAAAATCCCAACTCCAAAAACCCCAACCACAAAAACCCCAATCCTGTCCCAAATTCCCACTCCCAGACCCCCCCAACCCCAAAAACTCCCATCCCAAAACCCCAATCCCTCAGGAATTGCAGCCGAGCCTGGTGTTGAGTGCAAAAAATAAATATAAAATTTATTAAAACACCCACAATATTTTAAAGGTATCGGGAATAATAACACAGCCCAACTCAGAATAAAATACAAATTAAAAATAAACAACAACAGAACAAAAAAAAAAAACAAAAAACAAAACCAAAACCGGAGGGGAGGATCCAAACTTGCAATTTTTAGGAATCCTAAAAAATAAATTTATTGAAACATGGGTGGAAAGAAAAAGAGGGAAAAGGGTGAAAAACAACACAGAGAGAAAGGGAAAATGATACAAAATAAAATTATCGGCATAGATTTCCTGTCCTAGGAGTATCTACAGTTTGATTACATGTTAATTAATTCTTTAATTAATTATTCTTATTGCCTTGAGACGTGGGAAAAAATTCTACCGCTCCTTGATCCACCCCGAAACTTCATTTCAAGTAACCCCAGAGCCGAGCCCAGCCAGGAACCCCAAAGGATTTGGGACCCCCTGGTGCCTCCCCCGCAGCTGCCGCCATCCCCAGAACATGCCAAAAAGCGCAGGAACAGCCCCAAAGAATTCCCAAAATAAAAATCCCATTATTTGGGATTTTCAAATAATGCTGGAACACCTCAGAAAAAATCCCCAAAAAAATCCCAAAATAAATCCCAGAAAGTGCCAGAACACCGCCAAAAAAAAATCAATCAAAAAATGCCAAAACAAATCCCAAAAAAATCTGGAACAACCCAAAAAAATCCCAAAAAAATCCCAAACTAAATCCCAAAATGTGCCAGAACACCCAAAAAAAATCCCTAAAAAAACCCCAAAAAAATCCCAAATAACGCCGGAACAGTCCCAAAAAATCCCAAAATAAATCACACACAAAAAAAAAAATCCATAAATAAATCCCAAATCACGCTGGAATACCCCAAGAAAAATCCCCCCCAAAAAAACCCAAAATAAATCCCAAATAACACCAGAATACCCACCAAACAGATCTCCCTGGGGGCAGAGCATGGAGAGCATCAGCTCCTTGGGCTCCTCAGGAGCTGGGGCAGGAACAGGATGTGCTTCAGGGCTTTGCCCACAGCTGGGCAAACGGGAGAAAAACCCCAACATCAGCAACAAACCTGCCCCAAACCTGCCCCAAGCAGGCCCCAAATCTGCCCAAAGTCACTCTGGATACACAGCAAACAATCTGCCCCAAATCCCACCAAAATCCTCCATGGTTTGACCCAGGGCTGTCTCAGCATTTTTAAGGATTTTTCAGAGTTCCAAGAAATGATCTCTCAGCTCTGTGGGAAGCCTCCTCTAAACTGATGGTGTTGTGAGATCTCCTCTAAGGAATCAGATGCAGCCCCAATTATTATTACAGAACCACTCCAACAGTTTGCTGGGTTTAAAGCATCTCTGTGCTGGGGGAATTTTGGAGGAGACAGCTATTGGATGGTTCATTAGTCTGTCACCCCCAGACCTTCACTCCTAAGTGCCATTCTCTAGAGCCTTGTTTTAAATTACCTTTAGGGAATTCTCTCCCACTTAGAGCTTGGGTGGTGGCCAGGCCTCAGCTCTGCCTGGACAGGAATTTGCCAACAGAGCCAGATGTTTTCTGCATCAAAACTAGATTTGAGTGGCTTGCACTTGGCAATCTGACCCTCTAGACATGACTGTTGAACTATTTTTAAAGGGAGCTTGGGAATTATTGTCTGGAAATAATGATCCAAGTCCCCCCTGCATGGAGGTTTGTCAGCTGTTTGCAGACTCTGGGATGATGGTACATTATTTCAGAGATTGCTATTTACCTAATTCCACCTATGTTGTTAGCTTTGCCTGCTATTTGAAATATTCCTGATTGTTGTATCCAAATTATTCCTAATTGCTGTAAGTTTCTTGTCCACTGCATGTATTATTTTACTGTGATGTTGCTTCATACTCATAACAAAAGACATGCATCTCATTCTTGAAAACAAAAAAGAAGAGGAATGAACGCCTTAAGAACGTTCAAATATTGCAATATGGACATGAGAAATTTGGACAACTAATCATTCTTAATAATGCAATATTTACATGAGAAATTTGGAAAAAAGCTCACCACATCTAAATCCCAACTGAGTGCACCACAGTGAAGCCCAATTGATTCATTACCTTCAGGAGAAGATGTGCCTGTGTTTTATCATCAGCAGCTCAAAGCTGTCACCTGTTCATTCCATCAGACACTGATCAGCTCTGAAAAAATGAGGCCCAGTGCAAAGAGAAATAACCTCATCACCTTGCAGCCTCTGTGGCCAGAGTAGGAGCAGGAGGAGGACTGCCAAGACATGGCTGGGTCTGGAAACTGACAGAGGCACTTTGCCAACAAAAGCCTCATGGCACCCTCATGGTACAGTGCTCCTACTGACCTTCTCCAGTTATTCTCTGTTCCAGCTCCCAGGAGGACATTCAGGGATGGCAAAGATCAACATTTCCAGCTAATGGACTTTCTCATCCTTCTCAACTAATTGGAAACAATGGTCCTTTCTTTCCATTTCCCCAAGAGACACTGGACATTATTCTTCTGTTTTCTCAGGCTGCCAAACCCTGTGTCAATGACTTGATAGAATTTGGTCAGTTTTGTTGATTGTAATTGCTCTTTATCTATCTTATCCCATATCTAATAGATAACCAGTGATAACCTTGATAATACCCTCACAAGAGTGAGCAGTTTCAACGTCAGAACAGAGGAGCCTTTTTTAAATGAACAAAAAGGGGGAGATGCCATAGACAGGTAGAAAATTGATAAAAGAAAGGCCCTATGAAATCAGGCCTTGCTCTGCTCTATTAACAGCTGGCCTGTCATCTCCTCTGAGTGCAGCTAAGCAGTTACAAGTTCCCAAGTGAAGCGATTTTGAGAATGAGACTTTGTGAACAATCTATTCTGAGGGTGAGAAACAAATGCACCTGCAAGAACAAGGGATTTGTGCCATGAGAATCAGTGAAGAGAACAGAAAAACAATACAATAGAGAGATTTGATGCACAACTAAAATCTATTTATTAAACAATAATAGAAAAACTGCTAAGAAATTTGTTAACTAGCTAAAATTAAACAAGATGTCTAATAAACTGAGTATAATTAGTTGTGTGAATAAAAAAATTAGGAGTCCTTCTCCATCCCATGTGGTTTTTCTGGAATTTCAGTTCCCCCCCTTCTTTTGGACTTTGGCTTTCCCCTTCTGTGGGGCTTTGGTGACCTTCTTCTCTGGGGCGTTGGTTTCTTTCTTCTCTGGGCCTTTCTTTTCCTTCTTCTCAGGGGATTTTGTTTTTTTTTTTGGGATTTTGGTTTCCTTCATCTCTGGTGGTTTGCTTTTCCCCTTCTCTGCTTTTGGAGGCTGCTTCCCCACACAAACTCCCTTCTTTCCCTTCTTCCACCTCTCTTCCTCCTTCTGCCTCTTTTCTTCCTCTAAGGTTTTGGCCTCCTCCTGAAGCTTTTGAGCGGGCTGCTTCAGTTCCCTTCTGCAGACAAAACAGAAAACATGGCTGAGAGTCCCACCAGAAACTTGGGCTCACCAGTCCTGGCTGGCCCTGCACTTCATTCCTTCACCCTGAGGCCATTTCCGTGAATTCTCCTCAACCCACAGAGGCTGGGAACATCCCAAGTGAGGGCACTGGTGGAAGGGGACCTCCAGGACCAGCCAAACCTGAGCTTTGCCATCATCAGCTCTTGACTGTGCAAGCTCCCTCTTAAGGCTCAGCCAGAGCCCTCCAGCCCAGTGCCAAAGGCTGATCCACCAGCTCTCTGTGCTGGTGCTGAAAACGCCCTTTGTCTCTTGGCTTCCCAGGTTAGAGCAGAGCACAGATTGCTCACATCTGCTTCTCTCTCCTACCATTCTTACTCAGCTCATTCAGCCCCTTCTCCCCGGGCACAGCTGAAGCATGATTTTAAAGGGTTAAGATTTCAGCTGAGGGTTAGAAGCAATTCCCATGGATCAGGATGTAAGGTAGATAGGCAGACCATAGGTTAATGATTATGAGATGCTTAAGCTGGAGCTGATTGTTCCATTGTTTACCATTAGGAGCTTCTTTCTAGAAGGAAGGGGAGTAAGTGAACTGTTCCAAGAACAAATTGAAACCAGTAGAACAATGGTTAGCACCTGGGCTTGATGTCAATCAATCACTAAGCAGGGGACCTTGGATCATGCCAGAGGGTCACAGAGACCTGATGAAGACATTCCTGACTTCATCCCTTAAAACCACTGACCAATTTCAGACCACCGACCCAATTCAAGAGAAGAATTGCACAGGTGTGAAGGACCAATGGCCTCATTTGAATACAGAGCAGGGATGGGAGGGGCTGGGGCTGTGCAGATGTATTGTATGTAAGATCTTGGGAAATAAAGAGAGGGCAAAGAACCTTGGGCAGCGTGGTCACGCCTTTTAGGGACGGCTCTGGTGCCGCCCGCCGGTGTTAATAAACACACCACTGTCTGACTTCAATTAGTTAGAGAGTCTCTGTCCCTCATCTTCGGTTTTAAGGACTCCTAGCCTGCTCCTTAATGAGAACAATCCTGTCAGTCAGAAAGCAAAGGCTGCAGGAACTCCTCTCCTGCCAGACAGGCTCTTGGCAGCCAGATTTCCTGCTGGAACCCAGCTGTGACCAAGCAAACCAGGGCTGGCTGCCGTGGAAACCATTGGAAGCAGCCTCATCCATCTCCTCCCCATGAAACCAACTTCAGCCTGGCCTGAAGAAGTCCTGATGCACAGGCTTGCTTTGAGCAGCCTCCCCTCCCAGCTCCACACTTGGCCTGTGTGTCCTGAGCTGGGCTGCCTTGCTGGAGCTGAGCTTCTCCTGTGCTTGCCTACTGCTGCAGCTGAAGGGGAGCCTCAAGGACATGAGCTTTTCTGGGTGCTGTCCCACCACAAGGAGAACCTGGCAGATCAGCATTGCAAGGACTTCATCTGGGGCAGGAGCAGGACCCAAAGCAAGGTTTGGTCTGTGCCCCATGCCTGCCCATCCCACAATCCCACTGCTTTGGTGAAGAAGGGAGATGATGAAGAAGATGCCACTCAACACCATGGACTTCAAGACACCTCCAGAGGCAGTGCCAAGGCAAGCCCAGAGCCCAGCTCCCTGCAGGCAGCAGCTAAGCCAGGAGGGCTCAGCACTCCAATAGAGCAGATGATGTTCTCTCTCAACAGAAGAAGGTCCTTCCTCTCTTGGGAGCCAGGGAGCTCAGAGTGGCCATCCCTGTGTTGCTTCTGGCCTTTGCCATGCAGCACCTCTGAGCTCAGAGTCCTTGGAGCAGGGAAGCCCTGCAGGGACAAGAACCCATGGCAGAGCAGTAACCCATGCAAGGCTCACTCACCTGTCCCTGAGAGGTGCCTGAGAGCCACAGTTGATCTCCCGGGGGCTCAGGGAGGAGCTGACACCTGAGGCCTCCCCGGTCACCAGCACCTCGCAGGTGGGGCCTCCCTCCATGTGGCACAGCTCCGTGACATTGGAGGTGCTGCTGAGGTGGCCAGAGAAGGTGGAGGAGACCTGCTGGCTCTGTCCTGGCTGCAGCACACCTGAGAGTGGCAGGATACTGAAAGCCTGGATGGAAGACAGGAGAGATTGAGGTGTTGAGCATGGAAATGGATGCAGAAGAGCATCTTGGAGCAAAGTGCAGCTGGACCTGGAGGGGCCTATTCTCCAAACACTGCCAGAATCACCCTCACCTCATCCTGCATCCATGCCACTGACCAGGGCAGGGACCATGGGGAAAATCTTCTCCCATGCTCACGGGTCAATGCATTAATTAGTACATTACATGAAAGGGAACTGGGATGTCTCCCGGCAGTAGAAATTCTCTCTGATGCACAACTTGCCTTGAAAAAGTTTAAAAACTTCCTGCTTTTAGAGAAGGAGAAGACTCAGAGTGAAAGCTCTTGCAGCTGAGGGAAGGAGTCCAGCCCAGCTCATCTGACTCCTGAGGCTCCTCCCCTCCCTCTCTGATTGAAATGCTGCTTTCTCAAGGTGCTACAGCAAAAGCTCCTGCAAAAATTTCCTATGGACCACCTGAGGAGTTCCAGGGGGAGCAGTGCCCTCCACAGGTGCTGCACAGCGTCCTTGGGCAGCCCCACAACGTGTCCTGCACGGCCTCTCCAACAAGCAGCTGCTTCAGCAGCACTTTGTGCTGGGCCTGGAGGGAGGGGAGGCCCCTCTGTGGCCAATGCTGAGGGCCCCCAGTGGCACTGGGAGCTCCAGCCCTGCTGGCCACACTGACAATGGGCAAGTGAGACAGATTCCCTCTTGCCTTCCAGGGGAGTGTGCACTACGTCCAGGGAGCACCTGAATCCCTCCAAGCCTCGTGGGAGGGGAGGGTTTTCAGGAGTTTGTGCTGGCACCTGAAAAACAAGCCATTTTCTGTGCTGGGAGGAAGAGACAGCCACTCTGCAAAGTCTCCCTTTGTAAGAGAGCTTCAGGGCCAGCAGTGCAACAGCAGCTCTGGGGTGAAAGCAGAGCCCTGCACACAGGGAGTCTGGCTGGCTTGGGAAGAGGCTCCATGGAGATCAGGACTCATCCCAGCTTGCTCTGGGAAGGAAGCTGGAGCTCTGAGCATGATGATGCAGATAAAAGTCTCATCTTACATTGGGAAGGAAACAAGGCAAAACACCCCACACTCAGCACAGGCCTGTAGGATCTGAGTCAGCTTCTCCAAGGAAAACTCTCCTCTTTCTCCCTCCCACTCACCCCATGTCCAGCCACTGGCCCTGCTGCCCAGCCCACTGCCAGGGCACAGGACAGCAGGGCAGCAAAAAGGGAGGTCAGCACGAGCATGACTTGGTGCTGGCAGGCTGGGGAGGCAACACAAGCACTGGGTGGACAAGAAAATCTACCTCTGCTCCTGAAGACTGGGCAAGATCCTGCACTTCTCTCAGGGCTGGGACTGGCTCCTCCCTTCTGATCTTGAAGTTCCGCCATCGAGATGCTGAGGAGTCCAAGCCGGTTCTCTTCTCCTTGGGTGGTTGGGGCTTGAATTTAGGTGGGTGAAGCTCATCTCTGGAAAATAAGAGAACTATGAACAGGGACCTGCAGTGGGAGGGAGGGACACCTGCACCAGCAGCTCCTGGTCAGGATGCAGCCCCTGGCTGGGTGCTGGCACCTTGAACTGAGAAATGGTTTGATCCAGCCCTTCCCAATCCAGGCTGGAGCAGCTCTGCTCTAAAGGCAGCCCAGGGATGACACTGAGCTGCTGCAGCAGCTGCAACTGCTTGCACTGAGCAGCTCCAGAGGACAGGCATGAACACCTTGTGGGGATGCCAAAAGCACAGTGGGAGAGGAAAGGACAGAGAAGGCAAGCAAAAAGGTGAGATCTGAGGCACCCAGGGGCAGACCCAGCCAGTGCCCAGCCAGCACAGCCCCCCCCAGTGCCCAAGGCCAGAAACTCTGCAGCTCCACCAGGGATTTATCAGGAATGTTCCCCTGACACTGCTGGGGCCTTGGTTGACATTTTCCAGCACTCCCAGGTGACTCAGGTCACATTCCCCATCCATACATACACAGGCTGTGGTGCTGGGATCCTGCCAAGCTCTGTCAGCCTTGGGCTTGGGGAGGTTTCTGCCAGCCGTCCTGAGCTCCGTAACTGTGCTCTCTGTGCCAGGAAGCAAGCAAGAAAGATTTTTAAAAAAACCCAAACCAAACTACAACAGGGAAACCTAAAAAACCTTCAACAGCTCAACCCTGCTCACGTTATTTCTTTAGGGACACCTAGCACTCTCCAGCTGAAATGCTGGGCTTTTGGGGAAAAAGAAAATTACATGTTCACCTCCAAATTGAAAAGGATTAAGGTAAGAGAACCTTTCAAAGTACAAATTATTGGCCCAAAGGTAAAAGATTTGCCAGAAATCTCTAGTTAAGACCATGCTGACAGTTAACAACTGGTTCTGGTGGGGAGAAACCCTCCTCTTTAAGGGAAGCAGCCTGAGAGTTGAAAGCAACTGTTTTGTCAAACTTCAGGCTCCCTGGCACAGCCTGCACTGCCTGTCCTTCCTGTTCACTGATTTACAGGCAGTGCCACAATGGCCCAGGTTCAGATGTTTGCTGCCATCCAGGGAATTTGGCATCACCATTTCCATATGTCTTAAGATAAGTTTCAATCTTTGCATCCACACTTCAAATGCCAGCTTTCCTTTCTTTTATAGAAAGCTCAAGGTTCTTAGAAGTCTTCCGACCTCCTCTTTTGTGCTCAGAGAGATGGCATTTAAACCAGATGTTTCCAAAGTGAACAGCATTTTAAAGAACAATGAACTAAAATGACCCTGGATCCCAGCTTAGCCCAACTCCATTCTGTGTCAGACACTGAGATTCCCACCTCTAAGGCACGAACTGTTTGTGCCACCCATCCCTCCTGTCCTTCTCCACAGCAGCCTGTGCCTGTTTTCCCCAGAAGAATCCCTGTCCCTGTGCCCCTGCCAGGAGCAGTTGCCCACAGGCACACAGCTCCCCTTGCCCTCACCAGGGGGTTTCTCTCATCCCCGAACACGCCGATGAGAACGTTGGTGCGATGCTCGCCCAGCGCCTGCACCTCCACCACAACTGGGATCTCTGCTGTGCTCTGGGGCTGGACAATCCCACAGGGCTGGGGGCTGCAGTAGAACACAGCAGAGTCCTCCTTGCGTTTCTGGAAGGGACAGAATGAAATGCAGCTTCAGAGGCACCTCTGAAGAAACTTTAGACTCCTTAACATCCACCGCAACAGCAACTTACACACACGTTTAAAACTCCCCAGGACAAAGGTAAAAGGCACAAACAAGATGCAAGAATTGGAGGCTTAACATTCGCAGGGGATCCTGCAAGGAGGCTGCCAGCACAGGCACTGGTGTCTCTGGATGCAGCAGCTTTTCACAACCCTCTAAGATCTCCCACAAGAAAACACCCTGAAGACTAGAACATCAACTGTTCCCTCAGCAGCTTACACTGCCTCCTCAAGTTTACATTCGGGTAGGATCCTGTTCTCAGACGATCTTTAAGACTGAATAGAAAGCAGCAAAGTCTTATCCAAACCATTTTTTTCCCCTAATAATCTCCTCAATAATATTTGACAGGAGGAGGTGGATGTGATGCCAAACCTGGGGAATAAGCCCGTAGCAGCCAGGGAGGTGGCTGGGATTCCTGATGACGAGCTTCTTCTCATAGGGCACCTTCAGGTGGCACTCATCGTACTGGAGCACATAGGGGGACACTTGGAGCTCAGGAACGAGACATCTGGGCAAAGAGATGACCCCAGGGGAATCAGAGATACTGAGAGAATGGAGAACGTTTACCCCCAAAGATTGTGCAATGGAGCAGAACACATTGGTCACTGTCAAATGGACATTTAACAGCCCTACAGGGATAAATTGCCTTCTGCCTCTTCCCACCCAAACAGGTCCTGTCAAGGAGGGGCAAACCCTGAGGCAGCACCCAGAGGCTGCCAAGTGCCCCAGGCAGAGCACTTTGTGCCACAGCTGCCTCAGCCCCTCCTTTGCCCAAGAAGCCTTGCAAGGACTCCTGTCACAGTCCCAGTGATCCACGAGCTCTGGGGGAGCCTTCCCAACAAGGATCAGGGCTCACTAAGGCTCAAGGAACACACAGCTCCAGTGTCTCAGGAAAAATGACTCCCTTCTCTGCCATGGTGCTGTTGCCCTGCCTGAGAACTCAGCTCTTTGCCCCAGCCCTGGAGGGCACGAGACACCAGCTGCCCTCCAGAGTGGCTGATCACCCCCTCCCAGGCCCTGCAGCTCCCTCCCTCCTTCCCTGCACAGCTCCAGGCACTGAATGGCCCCAGCTCCACCTGCTTTACAGAATGGCAGCCCAGGCACTGACTGGATGGCTCTGCCTGGGACAGGGAACAGCACCAGGGAGCTGCATCCCTCTGGGCATTCAACTGGCACCCACAGCAGCACTGCAGGATGCAATTCTGCTGCAGCAACAACGGCCTTTAGTCTCAACTCTGAGAATATTAAAGCTCAAAATGGGAAGGAGAGGGAAGGAGAAAAACTGGACTGAGCTGCCACATCCAGGGCTGCTTTCCCCTCCTAAGACCTTGCCCTCGCCACTCTTGCTGAGAGCCACTTCCCCCCTGCCAGGTGCCCTCATGAACAGAAGCAGAGCCTGACTCTCAGCAGGCTGCTTGCTGTGGCCCAAACCAATGCACGCTGGTCACAACCAGCACAACTCCACCTCTTGCAGCAAGAAGGAGAGGAGGCCCTCGGGAAATTTGTTCCACCTCAAGCACCAAAACCCAGGCCAAGAAATGATATCATTCCTGGTCCCTTTAGAAGAGGGCCCAGGACCGTGCTGGGCTGTGAGCAGGGCTGCTTTTCACCACAGGCTGCTGCCCAAGCCCTGCTGTTCTCATGTCCAGCTGGCACAACATGAGGCCATTAAGCAGCACTTCTCCTTGGCAGCTGCAGCCAGCAAAGCCTGTGCAAGGCAGTGCCTGGGGGAGGCCAGGCAAGGGCTGGTACCTGGCTGTGATGAACAGTTTTGTCACTCCCTTGCCAATGCCCTCCAGGTCCACCAGCATCCTCCGGCGGAACTCCATCACCGTGTTGGAACACAGGGTCACCTGGTGGAAGAGAAGAACAGGAAATTCTTCCTTACAAAAGCTCATTACCCACCTGTGATATCCTCCAGTTCTTGAGGAGGATTTGGCCTTCATTCTTCTGCAGCTCCATGTGTAGAGCACAGTCTCAGAGGAACAAAAGCCTTCTGGCAATACCAGATTGTTAAACACACCTTGCTATCAGGGCATAGGTCAGCTACATTCAGACATTAGACTAAAGCTCTTTGCAATACTGAATTCAAATTAGGGGTCCAATTTCTCATCTGACTACAATGACATCCATGCAGAGGAAATCTGACTTGAACAAAATGAGTTCAGCTTTACAGCAGCAAGCTGAGGGCAAAGCGTGGCCCAGCAGGTGCTGGGCACTTCATGGCTGCCGTGGGACCCGGAGCCCGGGCTGGCTCTCAGAACTCTGGCCCCATGCCAGGAGTGGGGAACTGCCTCAGGATGGGCACTTACCAGAGGCAGAACCCTCAGAGCCACTTGCTCTATGGTGCAAGAGACAAGCCATGACAGGGAGCAGGCAGAGAAGAAAGGAGGAGGCTCCCTGTCTTGAAGTTCCACAAGGAAGGGTTTATTCCAAGCAAGGGGATCAGAGGCAAAAGAGCCCTGGGCACTCCTGTGAAATGGCTTTTGTACAGACACAAATGGGGGGGGGGGATACAAACAGCAAACCAAGAGGGAATCCTCAGGGGAGCAGGGAGGGGATTACATCAAGTGTACATCTGGGGCCACTTGGGGTAGGAGGGTGGAGAGGATGGCTCACAAGGGCCAATGGGACCTCCAGGAATAGGGGAATTCCAAAGGAGTGTTGCAGACAGGGAATGGCTCGAGGTCAAATTGGCAAAGAAGGCTGGGGAACAAAAGGGGGTGGGTTGCCTTGAAAGGCAGGGAAAGAGCTGGAACAAGGGGCAAGGAATGGCATGAGGGACAGCTTTGAGGGAGGGTGAAACCCAGGGGTAAAACAACTCGGGGAGAACATGGGGGTACAACAGAACAAACCACTTAAGAAGAAATCAATAAAATAAATTTGAACCACTACACATGGCTGCAAAGTTTTCTGTCCCCTCTAGAGATTCCTGCAGTGAACACAAATCATTCTGCTCCCCAGGAGGGGGGAAATGAGACCAAGAAGAAAAGCTAACTGCTTTATACAATGACATCTCTCTAACAGCCACCTTCTGCCATCATCCTTGCTCTGCCCACTTGCAATCAAATCAATTGCTCTCAAAAACACAAGAATGGCTTCAGGCCTTGACCATAAGGTATGTGACCTCAGCAGATGATTTTGGAAACCAAACAGTGCTGCTGGAGGAACATCCCGAGTAAGCCAGCTAGCAGAGGCCTCCCAGCAGTGCAGATCTCTCCCTCCCACCATGCTCAAAGCTGGCACCAGAGCTAAAGCCCTCCCACACTCCAGTGCAGCTTCAGCCCTGGTGCTGCAGCGTCTGTGGCTGGACTCTGGCTGTACCTCGATGTCCTGGTGTCCCTGGGGGAGGATGGTCCCTCGGCTGGGATTCATGGTGAACTCCCTGGGCTCAACATAGAAATGGATTCCCTTCCTCCAGGCTGGGTCGCTGTGCCTGCGGATCTGATCCACGCTGTCAACAGCCGGCTGCGTGCCATCGTCCGACATGCGGAGCTGGAACGTCAGCGGCACCGCGGAGCTGTTGGTGAGGCGACAGCGCTGGGTGTAGGGAAAGCCTGGCAAAGGACACAAATATCCAGTCAGGCACCCATGATGGCATGATCCTGGGGTGAATATCCTGGCAGGATCAAAGTGGGATTGGAGTTCAGCTCTTTATTATCTGAACTACAGCTCACCGAGAAGGTGCGTGAGGAATTAATCGTCACTTAGTTCCCTTTGACACAGTTTCCAGATTCCAGACTGCAGCCCTGAAAATGCCCACTCCTAGCCCTGCTCAACACTGCAAGCTTCTCTCTTTGGGATGGGGAGGAGCTCCCTCACCTGCCCCAAACCAGCACCACTTATCTCTCAGTGATGGGTGTGCATCCAGACCCAGCATTTACTCTGAGAATTCAAGCTGTCAAATTCCCTGGGAAGCCTGCCAACACTCCCACTGTTTTCAAGAGATATAAACAGGGAGTCGTCATTGAGAAGAAGCTACAGCAAAAGAAAGTGAGGATGGAATCAGGAACTAGAACGTGGTGCAAAGCACCCTAATGCAGCTTCTCTCTGCAGCATCCTTGAGGCATCTCTTGGTTTGGGCCAAACAGACTGAGCACGGGACAGCTCAGAGCCCACTCAGCTGGGGGCACACCCAAGCCTTGCTTTGAGATTAGCAATTAGGAATCAGGTCCCACCTCACCCAACAAACAGGGACATCACAGCCATGCTGCTCACTGGGATTGCTGCCTGCAAGGGTTTAGCCCACTTTAGCTCTGAGATTTGCTTTCCATCCTGGAAAGCCAGAGATACAGCCACTCATGGTGGGGATGTCCTGCCGAGCCCGCAGAGCAGCCACAACCTGCTCTGCAGGGCACACCTGGCTGGGCTGGCCAGCTCTGTGGGGAGGAGACTTCTCCCCAGGCCTGCTCACCAAGAGTCCCTGGAACACAGATGGGGACTGCAGCTGCAGCCCAGAGCTTCTCTGGGCCCATCCAAATGACCACTGCCAGCTCCAGCAGTGACTCCAGCAGGGAGGTAGGAGAGGCACAAAAAGGACAAACCCAGATGTCAAAACCTCAAATGAGACTGAGCTCAGCACATGCAGACAACAGTCAACAGTCACAAAGAAGCAAAGATACAACAGCTGCCTTCAGCTGGAGAGACCTTAGGAATGAAATTGGATTCAGCAGGATCAATCTCCTGGTTCAGAACCATATTTCTATCTGTTGCCTTGCTTGTTTCATTTCTTCACAAGGCAACTTGACAAGTGCCTCCATGCCGATGCAGGCTGGGCAAGAAGCAGCTCAGGAAAGGCAATGAGTTTCCTTCCAAAGTTCAGGAACTTCATTGTTCTGGGTTTAGGCTTGGCAGTGAATGTTGCCCTTGGTCTGGGAAGGGGCAGAGGGGTTTTGGGGTGTTTTGGCCCTGGGGCTGGGCTTTTCCCTTCGGGGTTTTTTGGGATTTCGGGCGTGATACTGGGGGCGGCTGTGCAGTCGGAGCTGAGCTCGGGCAGGGAGCGGAGCTTCCCTTCCTCCCGCTCGGGGATCGAAGCTCGGCCGCTGCTGCTGCGGGAGGTTGTGTGCTTGGCCCCGGGACTGCCCTGGCTGCAGCTCAGCGCTGCCATCGACCCTGCCTGCCTGCCCTGCTCCTGCCTGCTGCTGCTCCGCACTGCCGACATCCCCCTGCCCTTTGGCAGTTTGCAAAAGGAGCATTTCCTTCCTTCCTCCCTTCCCTTCCCTCCTTCCCTCCCTGCACCGGCTGGGAGGGGATCACTGCCCTGCCGGATCCCACAGCTCCTCCTGCTGGGACCCGAACTCCACTCAAGGGGAAAAACGGGACTTGGCGCCTGGGAAACGTCTGTTCTTGCCTTCTTATCTGTGCTCTCCTGATCGAGTCTAGGAAAGAACTGTTATTCCTTTTCCCATAGTTTTGCCTGGGAGCCCTCTCATTTCAAAGGTAGAATTATTTGGAGGGATGGGCTCATCTTTCCATTGCAGGAAGATTCCCACCTTCCTTGACAGACATCTGTCTTTTAAAGCAGCACAGAGACACCAGAAAACACTGACTTTATATTCCTTGCTTCTGTTGGATCTCCCAATGGCAAAATGCCACCTGAGGCAGCAGCAGCCCTGCAGTTCACAGCCTGGAGAGGCTGCTGGGGCAGAGCGTGAGTGAGGGATGCTGTTCTGTTGGAAGGCACAGATTCCTGAGGCTGTGTCCCAGCCCAGGGAACACTCACCAAAGGAGATGTCCCCGAAGTCGAGCTCAGGGAGGTCGAAGTGTAAACTCAGTGCACTGACGCTGCCCCTGGAGGGCGAGGACAGAGGAGGAAATGGCTCGGTTAAAGGAATTGCAAAGGTCTGGCTGTCCTGGCTCGGGGGCACAAAACCTGGGCTCAGGGCACCCTGGGTTTCCAACCAACACAGCCCCATGTGCTCAGCACAGGGCCCCGTGCACAGGAGGCAGCTAAAGCCAAGTGGCCAGCAGCCAACAGCCACTGATGGGCTCTGGGCACAGGGCAGGCAGGAGAAGCCCCCAGGTTGTTGCTGGTCCCATGAAGGACCCTGAACACACATCCAGACATGGCTCTGTGCCTCAGTTTCCCCGTCTGCAAGGGGATGGACATAAAGGTGTCCCCACACACTTCTGTAAGCAGCCCTTGCAGCCACAGGTTCCCTGCTTTGCTCCTTCTTAGATGGAACTGCTGTTCCCATGGAGGAGCTTTCTCAGCAGAGTTTGACCCACACAATCATTACAGACAGAATTCTGAGACATCAATCCAGGCCATGCCCAATCATCCTCTGAAAGGAGCAGCAACAGTTCTAGCCGGGGACAGATGGATCCTAGAGGAAAGGACCAGCTTGTCAGCAGTGCACCAGCTGGCACAGCCAAGAGCAACAGCTTCAGCAACCAAACCAGGGTGTCCTGAATCCAGCACAGCACCTCAGCTGTTCTTGAACTCAGCAGACAAACTCCAAAAGTCACCAACATCCACTGAAATCAGCACTTGAAGCTGCACAACACTCACCAGTTGATTTCATGATTGCTGCCAATCAATGCCCACTCTGCCTTTTGGTTCAAACTCAAGGAGCAGTGACCTGGGCCTTGTGTTGTGTTCACAGGACTGCCCCTGGCTCTGCTCTGCACATCTCAACAAGAGACACCTGCCCTTGCCCAAGGAGAAAGCTGCTTATGCAGAAACACCCCTGATCACTTTTGGGGAGGGACAGAGGAGAATCAATTATTTGATGGTGAAAGGTTCCCTCTTGATTTCCAAAATACAAAAGCAGCACTTTTCCTCCAAAAACAAAGCCAGCATCATTGTTTCTCCACTGTGGGCACACCTACTTGCCACTTTTCTCTTGCTAGGTAAGAACTTCCTTGCTCTTTTTTATCCCTCTCCCTTATCTTATTGGTGTGATCCAGTGCAGATTGCTTCCATTTCTTTACTGCCTTGAGCCAGTGCCTGCCAACAGCAGCAGCCCAGCTCCAAAGCTGCAGAGCAGCCAGAACAGCTCTCCTGCTCCCACTACATTATCCCAGCAGCACATGGCTCAGGCTGGCAGGGACAAGGCCTCATGCTGCTGTGCTTCTGAGGACTGAGCTCTGCTTCCCCTGTGATCAGCCCTTCTCCCTTGTGCTGGGCCAGGATTATCTCTTGCCATGGCCCCAGCCCACGGGAGGATGCCCAAGTCCTTGGGACAGTTCCTGCTGCAGTTCCCTGACTCCCACCTCAGCCCTTTCCTGGCTGTGCCAAGGAGGCACCAGAGCACTCTGTGCACAGCAGCTGGGAGCACAGCTTGTCCCTCCCAGCAGGGCTGGCAGAGGTGAGCTGAGGCTGCTGCTGCCCACCTGGCATGGATTATTAACACAAGTTTTTACAAACACTGCTGCTGCTGCAGAATCAGCCAGGCTGGCCCATTCAGGTGGGACATCCCAGAGCAGCTGCTGCCCAAGTCTGATCCATCCCACTGCCTGCCATGGCCCAAGGCACAGGGAGATCTCTGCAGGGAGGAGTCATTCCAGCTCCCAGGCACCACCAAGGGCAGGAGGCATCCTCACACTAAAGCAGTGCCAGCATCAGAGCACAGATTCAGACCTCAGGAAACACCTTTTTTCTCTGCTCCAGCCCAACATGAGGTAGGTGGGGGATGTCCCAGAGACAGCTACAGATGTGCCCACCCAGCTCCTAGGGTCCTTACTTGATGGTCAGGATGGCAGGCATAGGAGATCCAGCCACTCTGAGCTGGAACTCTTCCTCAAAGCTGCCCAACACGGTGGCACTGAAGGAGATCTGCACAGTCTGGCTCCCTCCTGCTGCAATGATGCCCTCCTCGGGTGCAAACTTGAAGCAGGAGCCCACCTTGGTGGCTGAAGGGATGCAGGTGAAGGGAGCATCAAGAGCTCCTCGGTTCATCAGTTTCACCTGCAGCAGCAAGAAAGCAAAGTGGAAATACATGTGGAACCTTCCCTTCTTGGGAGTTATTGTCTCATGATGCCAAGAACAGCCAGAAAAGGCAGAAGATGCTTTGTGCTGCTGAGTGGCAGAAGTCAAAAGATACAACAAGACAAGTTCTGCCTTTGGGTTTTCCTGCAGAGCAGAGGTAACTCCACAGAACTGCACTCACCCTGGGGTGATCCCATGGACACAGAGCTGTGCACCTCTGCTCAGCATCACCAAGCTCACTGAGAGCTGGCCCTGAGAGCAACGTGAGCTGATTGCAGCTGCCTAAGGAATCACCCCAGAGCTGCTGCTGCCCCAGTTAGCACAGCTCCACCAGCACCATCTGCTCATTCACCTTTCCCCACACCATGAAAACAATACATTGGGAATGAGGCATCAGCATCAAAATGTACAGATAGCACCATCTTTTGGTAAGAAAACTCAGGGTGTCTTTCTCTTCCCCAGCCAAGCTTTTGAAAATGTCTGGCATGATGCAGTGCCTCACTTTCTACCCATGAGAGTTGATCTCTCATGGTTTTTTTTGGCAAGCTTGATACTATTGTGCGAGAGGCAAATAGGTAGAAAAATGCTTTGCTTTATTCCCAGGGACACTTTTCTCTTTCTAGAGCCAGAGATGCACCAAGGCTGAAGTGTGCTGAGGGACTGGTCAGCAAGGGAGAGAACTCCCAAGGCTTTCCTGTGCCTTGCAGCAATCAGCAGGAGACACTTGCCTGGAAGCTGTTGCAGTGGGCTGAAGCTCAAAGGCAGCCAGTTTGTGTCAGCTGCTTCTGCAGAGCCCAGGCCAAAGGAACCTTGTGTCTGCACTGCCACAAAAGCCTCTGAATATGCAGCTTTTGGAGCCAGTGCTGGGTTCATGGGCCAAGGGGTTGTGGTGCAGGAAGCCTCCCAGCTGATCCCTAAGGAAGGCTGCCCAAAAGCAGGGACTGGGGCTTCAGGAACAACAGACACACCTTTCTGACCCCCCCCAGATTTGAGCAGGACATCAAATATTCCCTGCTCACAAGTGCCCAGGGTGGCAGGAATTCCACAGCTCCAGCATGCTTGCTGCTGCCTCAGGAGCCATCAGGATCCATCCCAAGTCCTGCTGCTCACCTCATAGACGTGGGGGGTGTTGACAAAAACGTTCCCAAGGTCCAGAGTCTGAGAGCTGAGTTCAACCAAGGGTCCTTGGCCTTCCCCTCGGAGCTGCAGGGGCAGCCTGCTCTCACGGCCTGGGGAGAGATGTCCATTGCAGTGCAATCATTCCCTCTGTTACACTGCATTTTCCAGGCTGCCTCAGTGCTAGTGCCTGAATGAGCTGGATGCAACCAGCTCCTGATGCTGCAGGAGAAGATCTGGACCCTTCGCTCCCCTCAGGAGGTGTCCCTTGGGGCTGACTTCTAATTTCTAACCCATTCCTCAGGCTGCTTTCCAATTTGAGCCACCACTTTGCTGAGTTTAAAACATCTCTGGTGTCCTGGAGTGGCAGGCCAAGGAGTAATGGGTAGAAATTGAAAGAAAGCAAATTGAGGTTAGATATCAGGGAAGGAATTTTTTACTGTGAGTGATTGGAGCAGGTTCCCCAGGGAAGCTGTGGAGGTTCCAGCCCTGCAAGTGCTCCAAGCTAGGCTGGATGGGGCTTGGAGCTTCCTGGTCTAGGGGGAGGTGTCCCTGCTGACCAGGGACTCTTCCCAGCAGTTCCATGGGAGCCCAGTGGGCTCAGGCTTGCACCATGGCTTTACTGAGGGGCAGAGAAGCAGGGCAAAGGAGCTGCACCTGAGATGCTGCAGTAAGCCACACCTCCATACTCCAGTGCTTCCAGGGGTTTGAAGGTCACCTTGATTTCGGCCGAACAATTCGGCCCGATTTCTCCCTCCTACAACAGAGAGAGACAGCAAAACATTGCTCTGCACACTTCACACTGCTTGTTTGCAACCACACTCCTGTAAGCCTTTGTTTAGAGCATCAGTGATGAGTGAACCACCCAAGGAGCCAAGGAAACCCTCCAAACCCAGCTCAACCCAGCGCTGGAAGCTCTCAATGCTCAGCTGATCAGCTCCCACTCTCCACAAGATTCCTGCTGCTCTGACACAAGCTCTTGCTCACATCATGCTGCTGGCAGCCACAGTGGGATGCAACTGCCCCTGTGCACTGGTGGCTCTTGGCCTTAGATGGGCCATAGGAGTGATCAAGAAGAGAACATGATGCCCTTCCTTGAAATGCAAATATTAGTTAAGCTGTTTTGAAAGAAAGCAGAGGTTGGGATTATTCTGGGCTTTACTCCAAGATGAGAAGGGATTTTGCACTGTGCACACACCAGGTACTCATCATCTCTCACAATGCCAGCACTCAGAATCAGGGCTCTGCTTGATGGGAGCACGTGGCAGTTTGCTTGCATCACCAGAAAAGGAAAAGGTTTTGTGTCCCTGTGTGCAGGAGAACTCCAAAGGCCCATTTCAACCTTGCACCCTGGTGTCCAGGCTCACAGATGACACTGGAAGGCAGACTCAGAAATAGTGCAAGGCATGCTTACAGGAGGGGATTGGCATTTCTGGCATTACCCTTGGGCTGAATTTGACCTCCTTTTGCCAGGGAACCATGGCAAGCTGCAGGTCAGTGTGTGAGCTGGCAGTGCTCCAACAGCCTCTGCTGAACCCCACGTGTTGGGGGAGCCCCTGCCTGCAATAACTGCTCCCTGTGACACTGCAGGGACACGCACACAGTGCCTTGAGCAGCTCGAGCCTGACAGCAGAGCTCGGCTTTGTCAGGCTCCCAGCCCTGCCTTGAGCCTGCAGGGCACAAATGCTTTGAGCAGGGAGCTCTGCAGCCACTCCAGAAACTCCATGTCCTCCCTCCCACCACATGGGGCCAGCTGAGGATCTGCCCAGTGACTGCAGCCGGGGGAAGGGGGACGGGGGCAGGGTGCTTGGGAGGAGCAAGTGGAAGAGGAGGAGGAGGAGGAAAATGAGGTTCTCAGCTATCACTTACCATTGGCTCGATGGAAAAAATGTCATGGGAGAACAGCATGGGGTCTTCTGGCACCTTTGCCACCTTCTCCTGGACCATGCTTTTGAAGGAACTAAGGGAAAGAAGAGGGTGTATCACCTTTGGAAAGAGGGGCTGGCAATTCAGGAAATGTTTAGGGATGTTGCCAGGTCATGTAGGAAGAAGATTAGAGAGACAAGAGCCCAATGAGAACCTGAGGAAATCCAGTCATCACAATCGACCTTTCCTTCCCAAAATGCCATCCCTGGCTGGAGTATCAATGGAACTGGAATGCTGAGTGCTGAGCTCCTGAAGGCCAGGGACACACACCCCAGTGCCAGGGATGGTTTGCTTGGCCTTAACCCTTCAAAAGCACCAACGCCCCCCTGAGGCCAAACGTTAGTTTCACTCTTGGGCCATGGATCTCACTGAAATGCATCTTTCAAACCAACCTCCTCTTCTCTTCATTCTCTTCTTCCTCACTAGGAAAAGCCTTCCACTGGAAGTGGGCTGTGATGTTACTCCTGTTCTCAATGAACACAGTTCTGTGGCTTGACATGGTGATGAAAGTCTTGTCAAGCTCCATGGAACTTGTGCTCAGCCCAACGTTGACATCCACAGCTTCTCCGTGGAGCTTTGTGTGGATAATTTCTTCCCCTGGAACAAAGCAAAGGGGAGTCTTTGCTCAGCTCACTGCCTGATGGAAGCACAAGGAACAGAGCAAACCACAGGGCACAGAAGAAAGTGTCCCAGTTTTGAGCTGAATGAGCAGTTCTGTGAATCAGTGCATTTATCCCATCCTGACAGCTCTGTGTTAGAGTGTGGGGATGTCCTGGGCAGCTCCTTAAACACCTTATTTCTGAGGGTGTTTGTGGAGATTTGGCCCCAAGGTGACAGTATGGACAGGGAGATTGGTCCATGTGCTCTGGTGACCACTCAGATCATCAGAATTTCTGCATCCAAGTCCTTCAGGTGACAGGGCTGAGGAGCCCTGCTCAGTCCTGCCTTGCCCAGACTCTCCCTGGGCATCCCACCAGACTCTGTCTCTCCTGATCCCTTGGATCCCTTGTTGCTGACCAGCAAATATGCCTGGGGGCAGGTGGGCAGCAAAAGGAGGCCCAGAGGAACAAGTGAAGTGACAGCCCCCAGCAGGAGGGGATACAGGGGAGGAAACACAACCAGCCTGGCTCTGCAATGTGACAAACCACTGCAAAATGAACACCATGAAAATCATCATCATCATCATCATCATCTCCCTGGCCAAAGCCAAAGCCTCATCAGTCTTGAAATATTTGATATTGTTCTGATCTGAAAAACCAAGCTGCAGCATTGCAAATGAAATAAAAAAGGGACAAAGGAAAGATGAGTAAGTACAGAGCAGCTTCTCCATTAAGACAGAATGGGATTCCTCAGTCTAGAAATCAAATGGGAGACAGATGTGAGAGGTTTGCAACAGCAGGAACAGCCTGGGAAATGGGGACAGGGAGAAGTTTGTTTGGGTTTGTCACAAAAAAAAGAACTAGAGCACCTGAAAATGTTGTTAGACAGAAACTACATCTATGTGTAAGGGCCACAGAGAAAAAGGGTCTGTGGCAAGCCAGGGGAGAAGACACACATGGGACAGAGGTGTGCAAGAAATCCACTGCATTGGAGAGAGTCTGATGGAGACCTCACCTACAGCACTGCCCAGGAATCAAATAAAACTTCAGCCAGGCATAGCCACATGGGAGTGGAGAATCAGGGATCCTCCTTCCTCCACTCAGCAACTCCCAGCACAACAGGAGTCCAAAATCTCTGCCTGTTAGAGGGGATTCACTTTCTCAAGCCCCTAAAGACCAAGGAGTTCTCAGTTTGCTTTGGGGTGAAGCTGAGCAGGGGAGGTACCTCTGGAGGGAATGCAGGGGATGGGACAGCACGGAGCCATGGTGCAGAACTGTCCTGTGCCCGTGCAGGGCCCAGCACTCACCTGTGCTGCAGCTCACTGCCAGGGAGCCCCAATGGTCACCGCTGGCCCGCGGGTGAAATCCCACTGTCACCTGCACGGTGTCACCAGCGCCCAGAGCTCCTGTGGCCGGCACCACGGAGAAAGGACTGCAACACAGAGAGAGGGAGCAGGGCTGGGGGGACACCTGGCCAGGAGATTCCTTCTGCACTGCAGCTCACTGCAGCTCCCTGGGGCAAGCAGGGAGCAAACCAAGCACAGGCAGCAGAAGACAGCCAGAACAGACAGCATCAGAAACAGCCACTGAGCCACTGCTGAGGAGATCCAGCCCTCACCAGATCCTGGGGCTAAAATGACCTCAGCTCCCCCATACTCTGCATCCAGCTCTCTGCAATGAGGCTCAATTGTCCCACTGCCACCAATCCCATCAGAGAATGGTTTCTGAAGAGCACAGAGAGGGTTCAGAGCTATCTGCATGACAACTTGACACTGACTGCCTCAGGAATTTCTCTTTTCCTGCTGCCTATGAACCTCATCTCAGGAGATGCAAACGTTAGGGCACTCCCTGTCCTGGCAGATTACAGCCTAGCAATCAGACAGGGAGAAGGAACTATTCCCTGAAGACCAAGGAATAGTTACTGTTGCAGTGTGGTTCTTTGGTTTCTTTTCCATTGAAAACATCCTGATTTAGCCAAAAAGACACATTTTATCAGCATTTCAATGAGAGCTTCCTTTTCTAAGAAAAGGAGCAATCAAAACTCTGAAAGAGTGCAACTGCAGATTAGAGCAATACAGTGACCTGGAAACAAGACCCAAAAGGAGGATGCCATTTACAGTCTGAAGGGTCCAATCCCAGCTCAATGAAGCACCATCAGCAGGAGCACATCAAGGAAACAGAACAGGAGGTTTCTGTGTATTTACCAGCAATGCAGTCTGGGACTCTGGGTTGTCATGCAGGCTGGTAACTGCTTGCTTGGCCCACCAGACAAACTCTGTGCAATGTGTTGGAAATAATTATGCAACTGTGTTGGTGCACTTTGGATTTACCAGGAGCAATCAGCATTGATCACCAGGTAAAGAGCTCTTGCCTGACAAACACAAGACTCTGTGCTTTGATGCTCAGGGACAGCCCAGGGGAAAAGTGCTTCTGCCCAGCAGCTGCTGGGCTTTGTGCTCTTCTACAGCCCCACTGAGCAAACAAAAGTTCCTGGCCTTGGTGCTTTGCTGCTGGTCAATCTGTCACTTCAAAGTGTCTTCTGGGGACTTTGGTGATGAATGCATCACACACAAAAACAAAGGGAACATCTGGCAAGCTGAGCTTTGCTCATGTCAGCAGTGACAGCTGATGAACTTGCTTCAGGTTCTGCCCATGAAGGACCTCTTGCTGCAATGATGGGCTGAGCTGTTCCCATTGCCACTGGGGAGAACATCACTGCTGGCTGGTGGAGAAGCCTTGAGCCAGCAATGTTTATGGGCTGGACGTGAGACTTTGGAGGGAGGGGACGAAAGACAAGGCCCCAGCAGCCCCAGAGCCAGATCAGTGCACGTGCTCCTGCATCTGCCCCGGGGCTGATGCCAGCCCTGCTGCAGCTCTCTGCTGGGGCTCGGGGGATCAGTGCCTGCTGGGGGCAAGGCACAGGATTCTTCCCTTAGTCTTTTGCCAGAAATTTCATCAGAACAGAGAAGCTGCCAGTTAGGGGAATCCCTGGCCAGGCTTCAGCACTCCCTTCCATTCCATTCCCTTCCCACTCCTGCCCCCTGTTACATGCTCCTGCCCTCAGATGGCAGGATGGGAAGAACATTCCTGGAGGTGACTTCAGGGCTTGCCTGAGAAAGAAGGTGTCTTCTTTTTTTCAAATTATCAGGAGAAGAGGATCCAGCCAAGTCCAGGACTCAGTTTCAGGCCGAAAAAACTGAGTGCAATTCAGCCCCTTCACCTGCTACATCCCACCCTGGGCTGGACCCACCAGACTCTTCTGTTCCTGCTGTAGCAGTCATCTCTCAACTCCTCTGAATTTCAGCCAACAGCACTAAGCTGTTCCCTTAGCCCACAGATAGAAGAGCTGTGCAGGAGACATCCCTGACACTGTAATAACCAAATGAAAACCACTGCCAAGAGATGGGGCTGGCACGCTCAGTTTTGGCCTTTTCTCTGTTCATTGTGAGCTGCTCCTTAAGACACTTCTCACCCTGTTAGATCCATCCTCTCAATGAATCACTACTGCACCTGACAGGCAGAAAAGATAAGGGATGGAGGGGGTTTTCTTGAAAAACACGTTGTTTTCTTCTGCTTTTTAGCTAGGTCCATTGATATGTTTGTTCCCTTCTATGGCATCTAAAGCCAGGTCCAGATCTCCCAATGGCACCTTGCAGTCCCCAGACTCTGCTCTTGCTTTGAGCAGTGTGTTTGCTCAGATGATTGCCAGAGGTCCCCTCCAGGACCACTGGAAAGCCACGTGCCTGTGGCCTCTCAGGGAATGGGTCTATTTGGCTGACAGTGCTGAGGAAGCATTTCAGAAGCTGCTTGTGCTCAGGAGGGTGCAAGCCAGCTACCAACATGTTCCAGCAGCCTCCAGCAAATCTGGGACAGAGAAAGCTCCAAGGCCACAGAAAGCAAGAGCTGATGCCATCCATCCTGCTCCCTTCCAGCCAGGCTGCAGGGCAGCAGCTGCAATGCTCTGGTTCCTTTTGCTGCTCTTTCCCAGCTCTGCTGTCCCCCAAAGGTGTTTTGCACAAGGACAGATGAGCTGCCTCACCTCTGGGTGCTCAGCTGGTAACGAGCTGCCTGGGTACCGACATTGCGCACCAGCAGAGTCTTCTGGGTGCTGCCCTGGACTGCACACTTGGAGAAATCCAGCTGGGCAGGGAAGTCCAGGACAGCTCGGGCACCAATGGCCCGAATTGGCACAACGATCCTTTCCCTTGATGTCATGCAGACCAGCTGGTGGCAATAATCCTGCAGGAAAAGAAACTGCCTCAGCACAGGGCATTTAGTGCCATCCCCATGGCAGAAGAAAAACTTATTGTTCATTTTAGGGTGCAATAGGTAAATTGATGCTCCAAGGGCATCGATTTACCTATTGCACCCTAAAATGAGCACTAAGTTCTACTAATATGTCACATTTTAAAGGCACCGGGGCACTTTTGCAAAACCTATCTCTGAGGTATTCAGCTCTTGTATCACTAGGTCATACCCATACCCTAGGCCACCACAATTTTACTCTAAATTTTAATGATTGTTAAACAATTCCTAAGTTCATTCTAAAGAACATGGTGCTTGGGAACACAGGACATTCCTCTAGGTTTCTATATTCCAACTGTCTGAGAATAGGACAAAGTCTTCAACTGGCTCAAAGCAGCAAAAGGAAGATGAGAAAACAGCTGCACCCAAAGAGATCCTGCACCTCTGGCCTGCTGTAGAAACATCAGTTGGCTCAGAACTCCTCTCTAACTTTGCCTCTCCAACCAAGCCAGGAGAAGAACAGTGCCAAGAGGTAGCAGGATGCTGTTGGAAAGGGCCTCTCTTTGTTTCCCTGCAAGGTTTCCTCCCTTCCATGCCATGTCCTAAACCCTTCCCTATGAACAAGCCTCCAGATCAGAACATGAACCCTCCAGATCCCAGCACTGAGATCAGACTTGCCAGGGCCTCAGCACTGCTGTTCAAACCTCCCCACAAAAGCACCTTTGGCACGGGATGGGTGCCAGCTGACAGAGCAAGCACAGGGACAGGCATGAAGACAGAGCCCCAGCAGTGTCACTGCCACAAGCCCTGGGCTCACAGCTCTGCCTGCAGTTTGTACCTGCCCTGCACGAGCTCCTTCAGGCAGGTGTCCCAGTCCCCTGCAGCTCAGCAACCTCCTGCTGACCAAGGGCACCCAGAGCCCAGTGTGCCTGTGCCAGGCCGGGCTCACGGGCACAGCACATCCTCTGCCCTGGCCCTGCAGCTGTACCATGCTCACTTGTGCTCTGGGACAGCACAGCTGCAAGGCTGGAGAGCAGAGGGGGTGAAAAAGCACCGTCTTTGCTCCAGCCCAGGGGCAGGCAGGGAAGCTGGTGCCAGTCAGCAAGGAGGAAAGCTCTCTGACCTCTTGGTTCCTCTGGTGTTTTCCATCATAATGAAACCCCTTCCCCTAGACCTAGAGATGGCCCAACATCTATCAACAGCCCTCTGTCATTTCCATCCTGTTCCCTCTGCATCTTCCCCTGGGAATGCTCAGGGATGTGCAGGGAGGGGAAGCAGAGCCTGTCAGGCCTGGCTGCAGTGCCTGCCAGCAGGGGCCAAGGTGTGACTGGCTGCAGGCTGCCTGCCCATGGCCTGAAGCCAAGCTCACAGCATGCAATGGGCTGGAGCCAGAGTGCAGGGAAAACAATGGCTGTGCAGATCAGTCTGTGCTTTGGCTCCTCCACTCTCACCTTGTTCTCGGCGGGGCTGAAGCGGATGCGCACAGGGGCAGAGGAGCCTGCTGGCACCACATGGTACACATCCCTGGGGCAGGCCAGCTGGAAATAAGGGCAGCTCTCCATGGACACCTTCACCAGCCAAGGAATCTGCAGCAAAGACACCAAATGATCATTGTGCCACTTGTGCCAACAGGACCAGAGGAGACCTGTCCGTGCCCTGCTGGCATCCCTCCTTGGCCCCTTTTCCAAAGCACTTTCAGCTCGGCAGGCACAGGCACATCCTTCACAAGGGTGAACTGGAATCCCTTCTGTCTGCCTCCAGCATTTTGGCCAGGGCCAGTAGGGCAGTGCCTGCTGGCAAGGAAGGGCTGAGCAGGTCAGCACCAGCAGGATGGAGACAGAGCACCTGAACCAAGTCATCTGCCTATTCAACAAGGCCAAAAAACCTGCTGGCTTCTGCCTCCACACAGCCATGCAGTTGTCATGTTCCAGAGGGGAATGTGCTCCCTGAAAGCAAACCAGCACATTGTCCTGGGGGAAGGAAGAAATTCCCTTCTAGCAAATCTAGCTTTGGGTAAGGATGTTGTGGGGATACAGTCAGGCAGGCAGAGCAGCAAGAGAGGAGACCAAGCCCTGTGGCCTTACTGGGAAGAAAAGCAAACCTGAAAAGCAAAAGAAGGAAGGAACACAGCAAGACAACCCCTAAAACAAGGAGATGGCAAAGAGAATTGCAATGGGCAGTAAAGCAGCAAGGAAGAATCATTAAACCATGAGAGCAATCAGCTTGCCAAAAGTGACAGAAACACAGACAGGCTGTGCCTGTTGACTGTGGGCTTCAAAGGCCTTTTCTGCCTGGAGAAACATGACCAGCACTGACTGACAGTGTGGTTCCAGGATGAAAAGCCAGTCTTGGCTCTCCAGGCCTTCTTGCTGCCTGTGCAGGCAGGCTGGGCTGCTGGGCATTCCTGCCTGCAGCCAGCAGGCCAGGTTCTGCTCTCTGGCATTCACAGACACAGCAAACATGCATTTTCTGGCACACTGAGAGCATCAACCCCTGAGCACCAAAATGCTCTCCAAAAGTCTAAACCAGATGATTTGGATTCCCTCCTGTCTCCTCCCACCAGTCCACACTTGGCACAAGCCCCCCTTGAGAAAATAATTCCCTGACTGAAATTCCAATGGTCTCAAGTTTTCCTCTTTACGCTGGAACACAACTGCTGACATTTTTCAACTTTTCCCCCCTCTCAGCTCTCTTGGCAAAATGCAAAACAATCCCAATTTCTTCAAGTGAAGCTGGAAACCTCCAGGAGCACATGGCTTTGGATCTGCTGTGGTTCTCCAAAGGGAAAGCAGAGCACTCTGTTCCTTTTGGAAAAGCTGAGCAGAACTGGATGAAGCTGAGCAGGAGCCTGAAGTGGCACCTAAAGGCCTCTCACTGCTTCTGCTCCATCAGCCTGATTGCAGGGCTCTTGCAGAACACGTTTCCTGCAGTGCCAATGCCATTGATGAGAAGTGATTCCAGCACAAAGTGCAGAAGACTCAGCCCCTGAGCTTTGACTGTCAGCTGCACAAAGGGAGCCAAACTGGCTGAGAGAGGCAGAGACTCCTACCAGGAGCCAAGATTAATTAAGGAGACACAGGGTGTGGGATAGACTCAAGGCACAGCATGAGAGCAGGAAAGAACTGTACAGCCCTCAACATTCCTGTCAATGCAGAGCTTGCAAGAGAAGGAAACTCCTTTGGGATAGACACCATCAATGCAGGGCCAAAATCAGGGGACAATTCCCAGCACAGGAAGATTTCCAGCATCTTGCAGAACAAGGTGCTGAGACATTTTCTTCTGCATGTGCTGCAGCAGACAACTTGCTTTGCTGTACACTGGGGAATGACAGCACTCTCCTCTTCCAGCACAATGTTAAAGCTCCAGGTGCCAGCACTTACCTTGTCCTTATTAATGAGAGACAGCTCCATCTCAGAGACCTCCCGAGCGACGAAGTTCTGAAATACCAGCTCTGGTGGGGAAACCCCAAACCAGCTCTGTTTCGGGGCAGCTGACGGCAGCTGGAGAGGTGAGAGAGAGCAGGGAGAGCTTCAGCTGCTGGGAGGAAGGTTCATGAAGGAGAATCTTCCACTGATCCCCAGGGAAGTACAGACTCTGGGTGAGCACGTCTGCCCAGCCCACACTGGGCAAACAGTGGCTCACCCACCTCTGCTCTGAGTGATCCAGAGCTGCTGGGCCACACACAGCAGGCTCAGGCCAAGCTGCTCGTTTGGCATCTATTTCTCCAGGTTTCTTTCTCCACAATGCCAGGCAGCACTTCCCTTAAGCACAGCCCTGTGCCCATGTGGTCACAGAGCTCTGGGGCACTGACTGAGCATTCATGGAGTAAGTCAAACCCATGGATTTACAGGAGACTCCATGGGAAAAAATTCTGGGATGTCCTTTATTCTGAGACAGGGAAACCCAGGCCCACACAACTGCAAATATCTTTTTTGCTCTAGACCTTAAACATCAGAAGAAGAGCACAGGACCAGAGGAGGTCAAAAGCAGGTCTCCTATGGGACTTCACAGCAGACACACTCTGCTGAAGGGAATGGCTGCAGCACACTGTCCCTTAGTTGTGCCTTTCCCTGAGGTGTTCCCAATGCCCCTCTCCAGGACAATCCTTAACCACTTTGTTCCATGTCTCCTGCTGCCAATTTCCTGCTCAACAGCCCACCTTGGTCACCTACCCCTTTGGACTGTGCTTTCTACTGAGCCCATCCTGCCAGAAAAGCAGCTTTAAACACACCTCTAAGTAGGCACTGATCCAGATAAAGCACATCCATTGCTCTCTGCCCAGGGCCAGTCCCCTGCACATCTGGCGGCCTGCATAATCTAACACCCTGTAAGGGTCCAACACATTCTTCCAGCCCAAAGCAGGAATGCAATTTGTTTTGCTAAATCTGAAGTAATTCCTGCACATCCTTGGCCTTCAAAGGCCAACACTGCCACTCTGGAGGGAATCCTGTGACCCCAAGCATTTGATAGTGACCACACCAAAGCTAGAGGAGGCTCTCTCAGCAGGAGAATGGCAAATGGCAATGTTGTGCCTTTGTGTCCCCAGCCTTCCCCCTGTTAGCAATGGCAGCTACACTCCAGCACAGCCCAGCAGCTCCAGCAGAGGTTATTTGTGTTGCTCTGTGCACACCAGGACTCCCAGTCCACCCCTTCCAGCAGTTTGCAATGACAACAGCACCTGGACACTGAGCTGTTTTGCTGGAGGCAAGCCTGTCACAAGCACACACCCCCTTCAAACTTCATGTTCAACAGAAAGGAAAAGAGCAGGAAAAGGCTACCTTTGGACCAGTCTCACTCCTGTCTGGAAATGGGCCAATTCTGGGCAGAATACTCCCCCCAGTACTGGCCTCCTTCTTCCTGCTGGGAGTCTTCTCCCTCTGGAACTTTGAGGGAAGCAGCTGAAAGGCAAAAATACACCAGCTAGAGCCTCAGAGATGGCTTGTTCAGAAAGGCTTTTCTTGAACAAGTGGCACTGGTGAATAACTTGTGATCACAGCCACTAGGACAGTCCTGGGAGCCCTGGAAGTTTCCTGCTGAAATCCTTAGCATCAGTAAATTAATAATACAGAGTGCAATACACACACTCCAGCCACATGGCTCCGTCCCATTGGCTTCTCCAGGACAGGATGGGACATGGTTGGGGATTTCTGCTCTTTGGGCATTTGTTTCCTCTTACATTTCCTTGGACTGAGGCAGCGACCTTTCCAGAGAATGGAAAGGAGCTCTCAGAACTGCCTGAACTCCATCCCTGCACAACACTCAGAACTCACAGCAAGGAGATATCGCTGCTGGCTGAGTCCAACAGATGCAAGAAAACAAAGCTGTACCAAGAGGGAGGTGCACAGGAATGTGTCCAGGTTTTGGTTCTCCCTGTTAAATTGCTTTCTCTGTCTGGGCTGACAGAGCCCTCCACAGAAGAAAACAGAGGGATCTCCTTGACAGAGCCTCAGCACTGGGGCATCTTCAGCCAAGGGAGCTCCAGACAGAAAGGGACCTTTGTGGCCCTGGCTCCAGTGCTGCCTGCAGGGCTGGATCTGTGCCCACACAGCAGCTGGGAGAGAACAGCTGCTTTGGAAGCTCTTCCAGCTGGGAACAGCCATGGCTCCCAAGGCTTTGGGCAGAGTTTGAGGTTTCCTCCCCGACATGCCCGGGTGGCCAAGGGCAGGATGGTCAGAGCAGCACAGGTGAGTGCCCAGTCTGACAGAAGGAATTCCTGTGGCAAAAGGAAAGGGACAGAACACGTGCTCAGGGCTTCAGCTGTACATTGGTTTCACTTGGCTCCACTGGCACAGCCAGGCAAGACACAACTGAAGCATCCCACAGTGTTCCCTGCTGCACCAGGACAGCCCCCAGCAACAGGAGCACGGCACAGAGGGCTGGGGAGGGGCTCTGCAGCTTCACAGCGCTGCTGGACAACAGGGCCAGGGAGAGCAGGGACACCAGGGCAGGTGCCAGCCTTTACACAGCCCCAGTGGCCACTCACAGTGTCTGGCTTCAGCCTTTCCCTCAGCAAAAGACGAGGTGGTGGTGTCTTCTTGGGCAATCCAGACGCCATCTCCAAGGGATGATGTCACAGAGGGAGACAGTGCCTCAACAAAACTGGAAGGAGCAACAACGGAACTCTGAAAATCCACAACCCAATCCATGGCAGATTCAAGGCATATACTGGTGCTAAACAATTTGATATGATTTGAAAGTAGCTGAGTGCTTGTTTGGCATAAATAGCTGGTATTGTTAGGCCTCTAGTTGGACTTTATTTGAGCTATATGGCTGCCTTGTGCAATTTAAATATGGATTGTACTGAAACCTGGAGCTCAGAAGATGAATATTAAGAATAGTTGGAACAGACAAAGCTGTAGCTTAAATATTACTTAAAAATAGCTAGAGTGGGCCTCCTCTTCTTTAGGCTAAAGCACCCCTGCTCTCTCAGCTGCTTCTCACAGGACTTGGGAGAGACTGAAATGTAATGGCTAATGGCTTAAATCTTGTTAGGAAGGACTTTTTGCCCATTCTGACAAAACTGAATCAAGAATCTGCCACCACTGAAGCCCACCCCTCCCTGAAAATGCCTCCTTATTCAAACTTGGGACTGTGAGTTAAGCCACCTAAGGGAACTTGAGACAAGATCAAGGAGACACTATTGTCCTCCTAGCTCAGGTCTGGGGAGAACTAAACAAGGCTAATTGAGAAAAATGTATCCACAACCAGGCCAAACCCAGCAGCTGTCCTGAAAATCAGCTCTCTCTGCCTTCAGGCTGGGGAAGTCATAGCTACAGACTCATCTGCTGAGGCCAGCTTTGCACACAAACCTCCCATCAACACAGGGGGGAGGAGGAAATTTTGGGCTTGTGGCACAACCTCTGGTAAGGGGCAGTGGACACCCATCCTCCCTCAGACAAACTGGCTCAGCTCTAAAACCCCCCAGCCCCAGAAGGCCACATCCAGGGGACATTCCCATCAGGGGCAGCTGACGGGGTGTCAGAACCCATCAAAGACCTCCAGAGTGCCCCCAGAGCCATTCCTGAGGCCTTGCACCAGGTGACTGCATGGCATGCAAAGGAACACAACAGATCTGAAAATCCACAACCCAATTCACAGCAGGCTCAAAAGGATATACTGGTGCTAAAGATTTTATCTTATTTGAAAGTAGCAAGAGACAGAGTCCAACTTGCCCCACCCCAGGCAGGAACCTGGGCAGTCCCACCTTGCCCAAATCTGCATGAATCCATTGGAGTCTCATGTTTTGTGACACCTCACCACAGAGAAGACCAGAAGAGTATTTCATGGAATGCCAGTGAGATCCATGCAATGGTGATACTTTCTACTTTCTATTTAATCTGTCACTCTCTTTCTCTCCCCCTCCCCAACTCCCTTCTCTATTTCTCTCTCTCTCTCTTCCTCACATTTGCTGTTACATCAAATCCAGACAATTGACTTTGGCATATGGTCCTGTTTGCACCTTAATTCAGGAGCATCTCCCTAATAATTTTAAGAACCAGACCATAACAACCCACAGACACCTGAGTAGAACTCATTCACCTTTAAGCAGTTTAAGTCATCACTATAGGGAAAAAAAATGCCTATAGACTACTACATTTAGGAAATTCTGCATTTCTTCAGTGGAAAAAAAGCACCATCAGTAGACCATATATCGTTCATCTATTCAGCTGCACATTATCCCATCCTCTGTTTCCTTTTGGAATTCTCTTTCAGAGCACAGATGGGACAAAACAAAAAAGCACAATCAATCTTTACCTTCAAATGAAATTCAGGACTCCTCGCTGGCAGAGACCAAAGCTCTGCGAGTCCAGGGCTCGCTGGCAGAGACAATCTCTGTGAAAAAGTCCCCGAGCGAATCGCTGAGTGCAGCCGTTGCACGAGCCCAGGCTGCGAACAACCAGCCCGGAGCGCGCTCTGCGGCAACTGAGGCGGCGGCGCCGTCACAGCCGCTGTGGCCGCGCCCGCGGTTCCCCGGCAACCGCAGCACCCGACTGTCGGGGCCGGGCCGGGGGCGGTGACGCCGGGCGGGCCTCGGTCCCCGCTCCTTCCAGCCCTGCTGCCCCCTCGGTCCCCGGCCGGAGGGGGAGGAATCCGCTCCGGGGCCCGGAACGTGACGGGCCACAGCGGCAGCGCTCGATATCGCCGGGGCCTCGGCCCCAGCTCCGGGCTGCTCCTGCACAAGGAAGGTGCGGCCGGGGGGGAACCCAGGCTCTCGACACTTCCCATAAGTGTCTAAAATCATGCACTTCAATTAAAACAGTGAGATGATTGCACAGAAAGAAGGAGTGTTCAGCCTTGAAGTGGAGGGAGAAGCAAAGGCTCTGATCTGTCTGTCCAAGTGGCTCGACTTTGTATTCAGTTCCCTTCAATCCCGTGTCTCAGATCTTTGCCCTTCCATGCAGCAATGCACACTAGAATAGCACAGAGGGGGAAGCATGTCCAAGTGGCTGGTAATGATTTTAGTCGGGGGAAGGGAGAAAAGGACAATTTCTTCTGCAAAATCATATCTATTCTTGCTTTTCCTGTGCACTTCAGAAGAACCTGAGAACCTCCTGGACAGTCTCTAGAAAGACTGTCTGGATACCTGATGCTTAAAGCAACTGTTTTTACAGAGCATTGTGGTTACTTGACAGACACAGGGATATTCCACACAATTTCTTTTGAGATCTACTAAAAGCAGATCTAGAATGCTACTTGAAGTCATCTTCCCAGGGCTGACAGACTCTCAGATTCTGAAAACCTCTATGGTTGACAGTATGAAGAAATATTCTGAGTGTTGTCATTCTAGTATGGAGGCAACTGAGGTGGTGTTAGAAAAGCTATGGAAAGAGCTGAATTTCCTTCAAACATAAAGTAAGAAACAGGGAATCCAGCAGACTTGATGACTGCATGGCAAGAGCCATAAAACCTTTTTATAATTATCTGAGCAGTGAAGATGGCAGTGCCCTGGTCCCTTTCCCAGCTGAATAAACAGTTAATTTTTCAGCAGCTGGATAAGGATTACTTCCTGCATTTGCTTCCTCCCACTCCAAACTTCAAGCCAAACAAGCACCTGTCAGCATACACTGCCTATTGACCCAAATGATTTGAAGATGTTAGTTAGTGGCTTTATCCTTGTACCTTACAAGGATCTACCTCTTACCATCCCTTGGTTTCTTGTCTTTTATTTTGGAAAGCAGAGCTTTCATTGTTCCACCAGTCTCAATCATGTCCTGAAAGACATAAAAAAGGAAATGATCTTTCAGGTTGGAAAGGAAACCAGACTGTCAGTGGATGAAATGAGAGCATACCAACCTGGCAGCAGAGTAAGATACTTTATTTTATGCAGTATGTATTAATTTGAAAAGAAGGGGAAAAAAATCCATGTCATTGCACGCCTCCTTCAGTCATTACCTACCTCTACTACTAAAACATTCTCTAGGAGAGGGGAGGTTATATATATATATATATATATATATATATATATATAAAATATCCACCATTTGGGGTAGATCAGTAAATCAGTTCCCACAGCCATACAATCCTGAGCATTTCATGCACCCAAATATTAAAATTACAGGTTTGAATGTCTAGCAATTACAAATTACTTCAACTTCTTTTTCTAGCTTATAGAAAATCTGGGTTTACAGGAAACTAGAATACTTCCTACAATACAGATGCCTCCATTCTCTGCACATCTGTAACTCAGGCTGATCTACAATACTGATAAAAGTTGCAGGTTGTCGTTTCACACAAATTCAACGTTTTTTCCTGGGTTTTTTGCTCACATTGAACTTATCTTAAGGCTTTACTTTTGCTTGCTCCTTAAACTCTGGAAAGATGTGATTAGTTTTATCCCATTTCGGTAAGTAGGCCAACCTCATCATGCTGTTTTTCAATTGAGTTTATTCTGTGTAAAATTACTTTTGCTTTCTTCCAGCTATCTTGCAGACATCTTTTTCTGTCTTGCATATCCAATTCTTCTGCACTGTTCACATTTAATGAGTTATCATATCATTTCAGAGCAACTGTTCAGCTTTATAAAATATAAAACAACATTAATAAAAAAAATTTTATCATGTAAACACAACATTTAAGAAGCATTTATTACATTTTTGTATGCTAAGGGACAGCCCCAATAATTTAATGCAAAATTACAATTTTTATAAAACTAAGATTTCTACATAAATGTTAACACACTTGAAATATAAGCTGCTGTTACAAGAGGTGAACTTGCAATTAGAGTTCCTACAAACTGTTTCCACAATGATGCTGTGAAAGAAAAAAAAGCTTTTTCATTGAATTAACTCTGGGTTCTTCACCAGTACGAGTCACTGCTTTTTTAAAAAAACAACTCCACAGTAATGGACACGACAAATCTCCACACCTCAATCTGACACAAACCTCTCTGTTGTGCTTGCAGCACAGAAATGGAGATACAGGTTTGTTTTTTCCTAATTAGCAACTGCACACCCTCCACGCTCTAGAGATTAGAGGACAAGGTCTCTCTGCTTCATGGGAGGGATTGTACAGGTAATTTATAAAAAACTGAAACAGGGGGCCCAAAAATACATCCTACTTTAGAAAAAAAAAGATCAAGATTTCTTCAGATTGGAAATCAGTGCAGACACAGTGATTTCAGGCTTGATTATCTCCTGGTTTATTCCCTCCCTCTAGTGGTACACCCCCAGGAAGAAAGTATCCCCTGGGTGATAAATGACAATGTTGATCTTTTCCACACAATTTAGAGATGGGAAAGCTTTAAGAATTGGCCCTACATGGAGAGGTTTCACAAATGCATTTTTGCAACACTCTTGGAATTTTTACTTCTTTTTTTTTCTGCCTAAGTCAGTTCTTAAAGACAAATAGGCAACTTTCTGTGCAGAAAACAAACATCTTTTGGAGTATACAGAATTACAAAAAAAGCTGCCACAGAAGTTAAAATCACTTGGGGAATCAGCAGAACACAGAGATGGAAACAATCCCTCTCCTTTTTAAAGCAGTCACAGCAAGCTTACTCATTTGTTTGCAGCTCTGCAGCACAAAAGTAGCAGCTTTGACGAGCTCCTTGTCCTGAGATTCTGTCAATACCTGAATCATGAGTGGCAGACCATTGTTCTGAGGCAGCTCACACTGGTTCTCTTCTAGAACAGGACATGGTAAAGGAAAGGTTTGGTTTCAGCCCCACACACCTTCACCTTACAGTCATTGTAGGGGCCAATACTGGCAACTCTCTGCAAGTTTCTGCAGAAAGAGAGATTTTCACTCCAGACCCGAGCCTGCTGCAGTGACAGCAGGAGAGCTTTACATCCCACAGGATGATTTGACCAGAACTCAGGTTGCTGTAAGAAAACTGAAGGACTGAGACCACTTATTCGATGGAGTTCCAAGCTCATTTAATTGTGGCTCAAAACATTTGAATAATGACTCCTGTTTTTCTTCTCTTTCACGACCTGCTCTTGGAGTAGATATGCAACATTTCTGTGAGGCCTGGGATGCAGAAATATCAAAATCTCAAGGTTTCTATTTAGCAAAATAAAATTAGTAGCTTAAGCCTGGTCTAGCCAATCTGTTCCTCCTCATTTCTTCTGTCATTGGCTGAATTTTTATTGTGCTCTCATTCCCATATGGAATCATATAATGGATAATTGCTAAACATAGTTCTTTCTTCTTTAAACTTAACAAAAAAAAGGAAATAAAAACTTTTGCCATTTTTATTTTGACAGTGTTGGCATTTGAAGAAAAACCTTTTTTATGTTGAAATAATTTTTTAATAATTTTTCTTTTCAAAAGACATTTTCCATTAAGTCTTGTTTCACTAGTTCTTAATGAAAAAATGTCTGTTAAAATAAATTTATGACCTCTTGAGCTAATTATTGAACATGTTATTGGCACTCAGAGGATAAAAATCAAACTTTCTGAACACAAGGTCTTTTTCTTGTTTCTCTAAACATACATGAGAAACACCACAAGTACAAATGAATTTCCCTTTCTCTTTGCTTGCACTACCACAAAATACCAACTGAAGTGCTGTATTTGTGCCAGATAAGCTTGGGCAAGCCCTGAGGAACATGACAAAACCATTTTAGAGCCACCAACTGCTTCTGTGTCTTGAAACCAATGCTCTTACATGGCTTTTACAAATATTCCTGGCCTTGTAAGCAGTGGAGAGAAGCTGTATGTGCCAAGGCCCATGAAAAGGGTGCTCAAGACAACCCATTTGCTAGGTCTGGATTGTAGTAGCTGTCAAGTCTGGATTAATTATTCCTTGAGACACCTAAGCCCAGCTCTGAATTCTTGCATATTGAGTCTACTTTTCAAAGCTACTTAAGACACTTCCTGCTAACAAGCTTTAA
Source organism: Haemorhous mexicanus (assembly GCF_027477595.1). Classification (NCBI taxonomy): domain Eukaryota; kingdom Metazoa; phylum Chordata; class Aves; order Passeriformes; family Fringillidae; genus Haemorhous; species Haemorhous mexicanus. The sequence continues at coordinate 10,001,125 of NC_082356.1, read as the reverse complement.
AATTTAAAGATGGAACATTCTAGAAAACTTTTTGTCCAAATACTGACATTGTATTATTTAACTGAACTCTCCCTCATGTTCCAGTCTTGATGAAGTGACACCACAGGAGGAGTCAGTGGATGAGAATTTAGGAGAAGCTGACAGACAGGAAAAAGAAAAAGCAAATCTTACCACAAACTTCAGTACAGTGTCCAATTGTTAGAATAATACTGATTTTTTTCTCCTGTGCTCAGTGTCTCATTGGACAGCAGCTTCAGCAGCTCTGACACAGTGGGATACTTTGCCAAGACAACACTCATGGCAGCTGTTGGTTAAAATAATTGGAAGGAAAACAAAGTCGATTGTGAATGTACAGGAATTATCCAAGGATCAAATGCTGGGTTTGGAGGGAACTGTACAGAGCCCTCAAAGCCTTGGGCCTGCTCAGCCCTGCCCTGCTCCACCTTGAACAGCTCAGATTACCCCACCCCTCCTGTGCTGCTCCCAAAACCAGCCCTGCCCATCCTCCCAGCCTGTGCTCCACGGAGAGGAGGCAGAAGATCTGATGAATGAGGAGGGCTTTGCACTGTGCAGCTTCTGGAGATCCCTGCTGAGTTTCTCCATGTCCTTGATCAGCTCCAGCATGAAGCCAGAGAGTTGAAAAAGCTTTGACACGCAGAGTATCTGCCATAAAAAGAGCAGGGGGCAAGCCCTTCCTGGCACTGGCAACACCACTGCTAGAGCATCCACGCTGAGGCCCAGTCCTGTCACACCCAACTGAGCTGAAACTACCCTCACAACTAGTGCAGGCTGATGCTTTTCAACTTCTGGGAACTTCCATTTGAAGCTCTTATGGCAGAAGTGTGAGATACAGCAACCACGGCCACAGCACAGGCTCGTCAGGATCACAGGTTTCTGCAAACCTTCTGTGGAAAACACAAAACCTCATCAGGAGAGCAGTACCCGGCCAGCAAACCAGAGCAGAGTGTGCTCTGCAGAAACACCACGTCCGTTCAGCTCCACCTCTAAATGACTAAAGCTTCCTAAAGCTACACAATTTATTATTCAGCCACAGGCATAACTCCAGGATCCAAACTGACTGGTCAAATCCAGGCCCAGAGCTCAGCTTTACTTACCCAGCATGGGCAGGAGCATCTCAATTTTAATTTTCAGTTGGGTTTAAATTTCACTGCATTCATTTGAGCAACAATGGGACAGTAATCCACCTCAGATGAACTGAATCACTCCCCACTTACACCTCTGAGTTTTAAAAAGCATCGCAACATCCACTGGGATGTGGAGAACTTAACTGCCTTTAAGCATTCATTTCTGCAACTTTTCCACCAGCACAAGACTTTAAAAATAGCATTTTAAAGTTGCCACTGATCAAAAATGTCTTTCCACTCACAGTTAGTAGCATTACAGGCATTCAGAGTCTTTGTTACTACCACTGCAAGTCTCATGCTGGAGTGACACAAACAGGAATCAGGCATAAGCTCAAGGAGAGCTTTGGCTAATGTATCCAATCCTCCAATAGAAACAAAAGATTTCTGCACATCTGCTCAGTGGAAAAAAGAAAAAAATGTGATTTAAGCAACAGAGTCTGCAAATTCTTTTAGCTTTTCACCAAGTAAGTCCATCAGAGTTTTTCTGTGCATGTGTCAGTCATTACATTTCTTATATAACAGAAGCTGGAGATACATTAATCTCAAGAAATGCAGTAACCGCAGATAAAATAGTTCCAGGAAAACATGACCTTGATATGTGCACACAAATGGCAAACATCATGCCTGAGTTCTACCTAAGTCATTGTTTTCAGCCATGTCACAAGGACTTTAATTTAGACACACTTTGAATCAGAACAGCTCCCAGCAGTTTTACTGACCCTATCAAATGTAAGCAGACTGTGGCTATTTGTGGACTTGAGCACAGCGCAGTGTAAGTAAAGATGGTGGAGTACAGTGGTCAGAGTAAAAGTGGAAAGAACAGCAAATGACTCTGTAGAGATTGACAAGAAAGAAAAACCCATTTAGCTCTCGAATTAAACTTCCTTTTATCAAATTCAAAGCTGTGTAAAGGTTGAGCTGCACTTCCAGTTGTTTGCAACTGTGAGACCAAGAAATGAACAGATGGGACGAACTATCTCAGGCTCTGTGCAACTCTCGAGCCACCCTTTGGCATAGGGAAAAACCCCACAGCAAATGTTCTGATTATCTTCTAGAAAAGTAAAAACAAATTACCCCAAATCAAAACACAATGAAATCAACTTCAGCTGAACAGTTAAAATGAAACCAAAGTGTTACCGATTTGGAGAATATCTTTGGACTTCTTCCACAGTTTTCAGAGCAACCTGTCTCGTGCTGGGGGTTGTTGACACAGGCACAGAGAGTGCTGCACACTGAGGACCAGAGCTGATAGCAGGGATCAGTGTTTTCAGCTGACAGATTCTTCTCAGATGTGGAGAGAGTTGTTCTGTTAAGGAAATGCAAGCAAGGCCCAGACAGTCAAGGAAACATAGCTGCTAACCAGCCTAGTATTTGCCTGTTTGAATTGCAGCCCTGTTCACCTGAACAACTGCAGCAGCAGGCTGATGCAGCCTGTGTCTCTGACATGGGTTTGCCCATTTTCTAAAAGAGAACACACACAAGACTCCAGAGACAAATGCAACTGCAGACAAAATCTTAACAGCAAGTTGAATTTACATACATACATTCCCTTTCCTAAGCACATATCCTCCCCACAAGGAAATACAAAATCATATCAACATATTGGTAAATAACCTTTCCATGTCTCTCTCTTTCTAGACACTCTCAGAAACTATGGGTTTGCATTTGCAAACTCTCTTCTTAGAACTAAACCACGTTCTGCTGTTTAAGGAAATCCCAGTGAGCAATGACCTACTTCGACAATTCAGGTTCGGTTACATGCAAACATTCATCTTTATAAATGCACTTCACCACAACATTGCTTATTGCATGTTCCAAAGTTTGGACTGCAGATTGGCAAACAGAAAAGGAGAGTTATCATAACACAGAAAAAAAAACCAACTTACCATTATTTGACACCAGTACTAAGATGACAGAAACAGACATTCTTTTCAAGTTCACATCAGAATCCTTTTTAATTCAAAATAAAATGAGTTCTTCAAGCAACTCAGAAGTACACAAGACAGTGTACTTGTCAACAGTGTCTGTTGACAAGACACTGAAAACAAAAAGTGAAAACCTCAAGTAAGCTACTCATCATCCTAAATTATTAAGTTTCAATTGTGGCCAGTATGTGGGGAGCAGAGACAGGGCAGGACTATGAAGTGCCTGAGGGCTTCCCCCTGCAGTGAGTTCTACACCAAGCAGGACCCTGGCAAGCTCTGGAACAATCCAGGAGTCACTGAACACTTGCTGCTGAGGGAGAGGGGGAGTGCAGCTGTCTGGTAACTTAAAGACACCCTGTGTGCACAAGTCAGCAAGGCACAGATCAAATCTGGGGATGGACAGGGCAACTGGGGCACCTTCCCTGCCCTTGCTCCAACTGACAATCTTGTAGTCTCATTTTGTGAGACCAAAAGAAAATGGAGACAAAGCAGGAGCACAAGTAATGACAGGGGGCCATAGCACACTCAGAAATACAAACAGTGTTATTTTTATTGCCATTACTCTCTAGAATAATCCCCAATGTAAATAAAGCTGCTTCCTTTACGATGGAATGAGCACTCGACTTGGCAAGGTCATTTCTAAACATCAAACCACCAATTCCTCCAAAGTATTCGCTTGCTTCACCTACAAGAGGAAAAACTTTTGCTTCTGTTTCTCTGCAAAATGAAAGGCTTCTATGATTTCCCAACATCTCAAGCCTTATGTCCTTTAGACATTTTTACAGTGCCCACCAGTTCCTTGGCATATATGGGGAACATAAATGCCTGCATTGTTTCTAAGGAAAAGCCTTTCTTACTGTTTTGTTGGCAAATGGAATAGACAGTGACCACAGCCTCCTGCTGAGACAGAGGGCAGTCCAACTGAGATTTAAGGCATTCCAGCAGTAAGGTCAGATCTGTTTTCATATCTAGGAGCAAACACAAAAAGCTTCATTAAAATTGTTATCTTTTCTCTCTATTAATCTAGTCAGTATTAGAATAAACCTGTCAAAATGCAGTATGTAGGTGTATTTTAAAAAAGGGGGGGGGAGTGAGCCAAAATGGAGCTACATCACTTCTATTCAGCCACAAACAACAAACCTAGAAATATTTCTGTCCATCCTTTGTTATTTGAGCATGAGTTCCTTTCAGAGTAACAGCCTCCTTTTAATATTTCTGGCCTTTCGTTACTAGTAACTCTTAGAAAGTCTGATGTAAACTACTAAATGTTAAACTCACAGTTGCAAGGTGCATTAAGTGTAAATAATACAGAGCCATTAAAGTATTCAGAGTGCAAATAAAATTCAGGGTGCAGTTGAAAATCTGTGGAGTAGTAAGGAAAGAGTCCAAGAGCACAAGGCTGCTCCGTGGTACTGAGGTACAGGAGACATAAACCATGCAGCACAGCAGCAGAGCCCTCAGTCACGTGGTTGGAAACAGAACACAAAATATTCTCTGGGCACCTACACACAACCCTAGGTGGGAAAACAGACTTGGAAAATCTGCTTCTTAGTCTTTGGGGTATCATTAAAAGACTTAGTTGATAATTATTTCTAACAGTGACAGAAGGTATTGTTAACAGTAAACCCTTACAAGGTTTGAGGGTTCTTAAAGAAGTTAAAATACAATAAAAGTGTGGATAAATATTAGCAAATTAAAACCAAAAAATGTGACTTCGTAATGGTGTGTTTTACTATGTGTGCAGGTTTGACATTGGATTTACCCTTTGCATAGCCAATACAGTATCCAAAATGTGGAAATTAGGAAAAAACATGTTCTCCCAACTGCTCACCACCCCACAACAGGCCTATCAGAGTCTACTAAAACTTTGTAAAATTGATGCAGATTATAATGACAAATTATATTAGATATCTTACCACACTGACTTATCTGCACCTTTTGAGTGTTCCTTTTTTTTAAATCTCTGTTCTTGTTCTACAACAGCAAGGAAAAGGTTTTTTCAGTTCTGTTCAGATTAGCAGTGTTTATAATATATGCAGTAGAAATGACATCATTTTTCTAAAATGCACTTTTCCCAGTTTTCTGCTTTTACTTTGTCATCTCACACACACACGGTTGAATGCGTTCTTACATGGCAGAGTTTTCCTTTGGAAATACAGTCTTTTATGACAGCCCTGCATTTGTAACTCCCAGGTGATCATCTTTTGAGAGTGGACATTCTGCAGAAATCAGGTCGTTCCATGTTACCCCTGAGGGGCACTGTCAGTAAAGAACATCCCCTGCTCTGTGTCACTGATCACAACAAAGCTGATCCAACTTTCCTTACAGGAGTGGCCAACTTTGCCATCAGCCAACAACTGGCACCAAGACCAAGTCATGTTACTTAGGGGATGGACACTCTAAAACACTCGGCCTCCTGCTGCTCAAGGAGCCACCAAACCATCAGCATTGTTCTGGCAGCACTGATCAAACCAAGGGCAGTGAGCACAGAGACATGTTCCTTACAGGGAGAACCCACTGAAATTCCCCAAAGACATTGCCACATTACATGAACCATGCAACCCACAAAACCCCACAGCATTGCTTCTTCACAAACCCCACGGGGCAGCCTCTGAGAGCAGAGCAGCAGAGTGACATTCAGCTTTGGAGGCACAAAGATGCTCCCTCAAACATGCCCCAAGTCCCAAACAGAGAAGGTTGATGCAAGCATCACAGTAACCTCTTACAATTTCTCCAAAAATTACTTCGCTCCAGGCAGAAACTTTAAATCAGTGGCAAATGCAGCTTAGGAATGGATTCATTTTCCTTCTCCAAGTGGAGCAAAGGCTCAAAGCAGAATCCTTGTCATCCTAATGAAGACAGCCAGCCCTGCTTTCTCTTGGGAGTTACTGACTGCCCCCATTCCTTTGCTGCTTCCCTTACACAGCGAGAATTGAGAGTGGTCATCTCTCTGCAGCCTTTCAGAAGTGATAACAGACATGCATTTCATTTTCCTGCAAATCCTACCCTGCCACAACAAGGAAAAAGCTTGCCAGCCTTTCTCACCTCTTTTTGTCCTACTGCCACCACCCTGCCAGCCTAAGAAAAAACACAACCCACCCAAACAAAAGGAAGCCTGTAAAAATGAGTTTGCTCTGGAGCTAATTACTTTTCAGAAGAGTTTCATTTAATACATGTTTATACAATTATGCAATATAAGAAGCACAAGGGGTTTAAAACTGGATGTATACAAGGATGTATATTTTGACCTTTACCTCGATCTTTTTGACTTTTGCAACCTACAGGAGGTACACAAAATAGTATTGATAAGCCAGCATACATTAATTAGATGCAAATAGCTGACCTCGGTTGTTTCATCACAGAGCAAGGTGGAAAGACAAACAACTAGATTTGCTTCAACAAACAGCTTGCAAATGTTGCATCTAAAACTCTTCTCCATCATTTATGGAAAATAACCCAGTAACATTGCTTCAGACTTCAGAAACCACTCCTGGAGAAGTGCAGATCTGTCAATATGTGTGCTCAGCAGCACCAGAGCACATGGCTGGCACGGTCAGTAGACCAGCCAGCCTGGGCAGGACTTATCCTTCAAAACCCAGGGAGCAAAGGCCAGAGGGGAGAAGTGCGGGTTGTTGGCGTCCTGTGGAAACCAAACCCCACAGCAGCAGCTGAGGCCGTGAGGACGCTGCGCTGTGGAACAGGACTTGGGGCTGTCCTGGCCTATTTCAGCTCCCTCACACCCTCCTCCCTCAGATGGGCCGTGTGTGATTTACAGCTCGTTATCAGAGCTCCCCTCTGAAGCCTTAGCAAGCACTCCAGATCAGCCCAAAGATAAAAGGGAAAGAACATATACAAATTTAAAGTAAGGGCGGGGGGGAGGGATAGTTGGAAGGCAACAGTTTAAAGAGAAACAGCAGCTGCATTCTTCTGTGGGAAGGCTGGGGAGTGCCGAGGGGGGAAATGGGGCACGGCTCGGGTACCTGTGATCCAGTGGTGTGGGTGGCTCCGGGCAGACCCCGAGGCGAGGCGGGTGCCCGCTGCCGAGCGCTGTCCGGCTGAGGGATGGGATCTGCGGGCTGAGGGGTGGGATCGCCAGGCTGAGGGGTGGGATCTGCGGGCTGAGGGGTGGGAACTGCGGGCTGAGGGGTGGGATCTGCGGGCTGAGGGGTGGGATCTGCGGGCTGAGGGGTGGGATCTGCGGGCTGAAGGACAGCAGAGGTCCCGCCGGGCTGAGGGCGGGGATCTCGCGGAGCTGAGGGCAGAGCCCCGCCCGGCCCCTCAGGAGACGCCACAGCCGCAGCGCCACCCCAGCGCCTCAGGGCACGGCCGCCCTCGGACTCGGGACAGCCCTGAGCCTTCCCCTCAGCCAGGCGGGAAGCGCTTGGAATTGTAGAACCGACAGAGGTGAACGAGATCTTGAAGACCATCAGTTCAATGTCAGCCCAGCACTGACACTGCAAACCCAGACCACTAAACCATTTGCCAGTGTCAGATCCAGAGGTCTCTTTAACATCTCCAGGGATGGCAACTGCACCACCCCTCTGGCCAACCTATTCCCAGGCATGAACACCTGAGCAGTGAAATATTTTTCTAAAGTCTAACCTGAATTTCCTCTCAATGTGAGGCCACTTCCTCTGGCTCTCAGTGCAGTCCCAGCAGAAGAGAGCAGCCCCCCCTCAGTGCACGCTCCTGTCAGGGAGTTGGAGAGAGCGGTGAGGTCCCTCCTGAGCCTCTTCTCCAGACTGAACAAACCCAGCTCCCTCAGCTACTCCTCATGGGACATGTTTTCTAGAGCCTTTGTGAGCCTTGCTGCCCTTCTCTGGACACACTCAGCCCCTCAATGTCCTTTTTCCCGAGGTGCCAGAGCTGACACAGCCCTCGAGGTGTGGCCTCAGCAGTGCCCAGCACAGAGGGGCAGGCACTGCCCTGGTCCCGCTGCCCACACTGCTGCTGATCCAGGCCAGGTGCCATTGGCCTCTTGCCCCCTTGGGCACACTCTGGCTCACACTGAGGCGGCTGGTGACCTGCAGGATGTGGCACTTGGCCTTGTGGAACCTCAATGGCCTTGTCCTTGGCCCATTGATCCAGTCTGTCCAAGTCTCACTGCAGAGCCTTCCCGTCCTCCAGCAGATCCACACTCCCACCCAACTGGGCATTGGCAAATTTACTGAGGGTGCTCTCAATCTCCATCTCCAGATCATCAATAAAGAAGTTTACAAGGACCAGCCCCAAAACTGAGCCCTGGAGAACACATTTCAATGCAGCTCAGTTTGCATACTCTGCAGTTGGAGGCTGCAATGCCCCGACAACAGAAAGAGCTGCCATCCCTTGGCATTGGCCACACACACAGGTGCAGGAAAGAAACCTTTTACTCGGTGAATATGGCTGACAGAGCTGAGCTTTCGGGCACACACTCCCTTTCCCTAATGCCCCTGAACTCAAGAGAAGGTATTTCACCTTCCAGCTCTTTGCACCATTGCATCCTCAGACCATCAGAGCTCTACCAGCCTCTCTCATCCTTTTGCACCTTCTCCCCACTCAAGCTGAGGAGCAGCTTTGATAAGAAAAAATGCAGTTCTGCTGCCAAGGAGGTGAGCCAATTTGCAAATGTAACTTACCCTGCCAAAAACAGCTACTGCCTTTTTCTTTGAGAGGCGAGTCATGAGAAGTAATGAAAATGTGTTGCATTTTAAACCAAAAAGGAAAAGAAACGAAAGCACTCACAGAGGATTTGGCAAAGCCAATAGGTGCCAGTGTGGCTTATCCTGTTGGCTGCTCAGTTATTGCAGCCCTTTGCTACTTTACCATATGTCTTGTTTGGAGATTGTGCTCAGATAATTCAATGATGGGTACAAGAGAAATCTAAAAAATCATAGCTGATCTCAAGATAATACAATTTAGGAAAATTTAAATAGATTGTGAAGTATTTACATCAGGGTGATGACAGTTACCACACACAGAACAAAAGAAGCGCTTTTAATAAAACTTTAATTACATCCTTGTTCCTCAAGCCCTACTATCCATTTGTTTGGCTGATGTAGGATAATGTAGAAATACTGTTCAATACCTTGTATTGTTTATACTTTCCAACACTTCTGTTGTGTTTTCTAAAAGCTGTGAATATTTTTTAGTTTGAAAAATAATCTTTTATTTTGCTAGTAACATTGCAGTTCTGTCTTTTCCTTTTGGTACTCAGCTGAAGAAATAAAGAAAAAAAAAAGAGCAGAAAAAGTTGCTGAGGTGGACAGTAGATCACAAGGAGCAAAGTTACAGGAGATGAGTACATGACTACTGCCACTGCTTAAGAGCATCTCTCACAAAAAGCAGACTGGCTACACTGTCCCAACTCCATCATTTCAACTCTCCATCACTTGTTTCCTCCTTTGCAAAGCTAAGCTGAGCCATTTGTACCTAATATGAATAACAACTAGTAATACACACTTACAGTTCTCTTGTATTACTGCAACAGCACTAGGTACCCTTAGAATTTTTTAGGGCAATTGCAGTGCAATCCCTGAATTTAAACCGGTTCAAGATATTATTTGTAGCTTATTCTTGAAGGTAATTTGTAGCAAAAGTAAAAAAAATTATTGCAGCTGGTCAGTGACTGGACTGTTATGTGTATGGGATGCACAGGATGATTTAAGTGCTGCTTCATTCTGTGTGACTCCAGGCTTTGAAAAGAGTAATCCCACTTGGCCTTTGGACTCCATTTGGTCTCAGGAATTATGGATCCAGAGTAACTTGTTAGAAGCTTGTGAAAAAATGTCTCTGAAGTTTACAGCAGAGCTGAAGTGTACAGAAGGATGAGAATTCAATGAATAATTCAATGAATACTTAGAAAAAGTTTGAAAAGCATATCCAGTTATCCTACTGTCTATATCCAGTGACTGTCCACTGTTACAGTACAGTGCACAATGTCACCAGGAAAATTGTGAATGTCATCTTCAGACCAATCTATTCACACTTTTTTTTTATCAGAGTTACTTTCTACAAATTACCAAGCTGTTTTGCCTTTTTGAGGCTCTTGTTATTTTTGTGTGAAGTATTTCCATGTATAATACAGGTGGCTCCTGTGTCTTGGTTTGGAAAGACAGGTGTTTGCTAAGGAAGGCAGGAGCCTTTCTTGAAATGGAAAAATGGAAACCCCTTCCTTCTGAATTGTTATAAATTTGAAATTAAGGGGGGCTCTCAGGTAAAAATATGGGAGCAGGAATAACAGTTCTTTATTAGGGAAGTGTCAGTGATGGAGAGAGATGGGGAGACTGACTCGGTGATCAGAATCTGATTTTATTGTGGGATACAAGCACTTATATACTATTTTAGGGAGACTAGTAATGTGCACTACAGTGATTAGGTTAAAATCACATACACAAACTTATGCATAAAACAACATCCCTTGCTTGCAGAGTTTAATGGGATTTTCTTTTTCCAGCAAACCCGTCTGATTTTTTTCCAGCAAACCCTTCTTGCAATCTAGGTCTAATTTTCAAAGTCCTGTTTGTTTTGCCAAGGCATCCTGGTATCAAATCTCTTCTGTTAACCAGGTCCAAAGTTCATCATCTGTCTTCTGTCCTCCAACATTCCAACATCTTAACACCTGAATTATGTTACTGACTGATGGGAATGGTTTAGATTGTAACCTCTGACATCAATGTACAGCTCAGATTCTTAAGGAAGCGCCCTGAAGGAGATGATGCCTATATGGAAAACGTGGGGGTTCCCAGGAGGGGGCACCGCTGATCCAGGGCATCGAGGCGCTGCCTGCAATCGTCCATAACCACCCCTAAGGAGCCTCCAGGGCTTCACCCTCCATGAGCTGCAGCAGACGTGTCAGGAAAGGTGACAAGAGCCCGTGGAATGGTCCTTGTTGCAGGCAGATTAGCCACTTGTAGCTCTTCAAAACTCCCTCCTGTAAAAAACTGAAAAAACTTTACCCGTTCCTAAATGTGAAAAACACGTTCACCCTCCTGTGAAAATGTAAAAAGTTTAATAAAGGACAGTGGGAGACCAGGACCATGGAGGACCATGGTTATTACGGCCGGGTGCATCTTGGCACTCAGCCAGGAGCACCCTGTTCCCTTCGGGGATCCCCCTGAAATACCTTTTCCCTTACATCAGCCTGTTGCATATTCATAGACCCTCATGCATATCCATAAACTAGTTTACATATTCCAGGAATTCTTCTACCTGGCCCCTCCTTGGGTCTGCCTTTTCAGAGCATGTGTGTTTTTTTGGCTGTGGTTTTGGCTCCTTCTCTTTATCACCTCCAGGTTTTTGGGCCTTGGTCCACTCTGCCTTCAGACAGGGAGAGCTGATAGTTGGCAGATCTGTGCAGGTGTCCTCATCCTGTGTGCATTGGATGTTATCCCATCCCAGCAGGCATTTAACACAAGCAGCTATTTCTCTGAGCTTAATTAACAACAGAAATAAAACCCATATATTTGTACCAAAGTTGCTTTAACATCACACATATAAAATCCATTTTAATATCTGTGAAAAGCCACTATTAGAAGATGTATCCATAACATTGCCCATATCTTTCCTTACCCTTTTGTTCCCAAGCCTTCAGCAAGGAGTGAAAACTGCCAGCATGGCACGGGGTTGCTGCCATCTCTCTGTCACCCCGTGTCCCTCTCCTGTAAGAGCCTGAATGAGAGATGAGGGACTCCAGGCATTTCTTCAAAATGCAGTTTATTGTATCCTGGATGTTACAGCAGTCCAGGGTTGTGCGTGGCAGAGCCTGTGCCTACAGCTGCAGGCAGGCCTGGAGACCTTTTAGCTTTGGTTACAGTGCATTATATACTCTGCTTTGCTGAGCATGTTAACACAGAATAACCAATCTATACCTTTACTTTTACCTATAGCCTATCATAACGCCTGTAATTACCATATTCATGTTACTATTCTCCAATCACTCAAAGTTATTACGTTACAGTTTTAGCTAGAAGTTGTTTTTCAGTTTTCCTGCAGTGGAAAATTCTGAGACCTTTTTTCTACTTGCAATATTGGCAGTCTTGTTTACCTGTGGAATCTTTTTGCTTGGTAAAAACATCTTCTTGTTTGAGGTGGGTTTATCCTTTGCTCTAAGCCATAAAAACCACTTGTAAGTAGCACAGCCTTTGCCTTAGTTACCCAGTAAGACTGGCTCAACAATTCTTTTCTTCTATATCAAAACTTGCTTTCATTTCTATTCCTTCGGCTCATTCTACATTCAAAAATCTTTCTGTCATGCACACATATCTGTTAAAGATTCTTGTCAAACTTTCATCCTTCCCAACACTCTGTGCCACTCTGTCTCTCTTTTCCTGAGGGCAGAACAAGGGACAGAATCCATCCAGAGGTGACACGGGAGCGCTGCTGTCCTCTCTCCGTCCTGTGTCCTCCTTTCCCCCCCATCTTTCCATGTTCCCCTTTCCTGCCTGTCACTGCTGAGTCAGAAATGACACGGATAAATGAGTGACACACTCCATGCATCTTCAGAAGGCCAATAATCATCTTTATTAGGAGACGGATTTTTTTGTACTCGATCCCAATACAGGTGGACCTGATTGGTTATTTTACATTTCACATGATTGGCTAATTAAGAAAACACCCCTTGGGGGTAAACAATCCATGAGGAAAACAATTGTCACAAACACCACCTGCGAGGTTGTTCAGGATTCTTCATCTCCAGCTCCCTAATGTTTCCCAGACGGATCCATGGGAAATCTTACCTGGATTGTGTATCCACACCTACCCGGGAAGGTGACGGCCGCGCCGTCCCGGGCCCTCCCTCTAGAAATGGCGCTTACCATGCTGTTTAAGGTTCCCTTTTTTCCTGCCCAAGTCTTTCTTTTCCCACCCCCAACTTCCCCTTCCCCCCTGCTGTTGGAACCCAGGGCACAAGGAATGTCTCCCTGAGAAGTCCTGATCCCCAGGAGATCACTGCTTTTAACTTTTGTCCATGGAGAAAGCTTCCAAGATGGAGGATTTTGGGTGTTGTCTAATCTCCTCCTTGTTCTTCATCTCCTCCATTTTCTGCTGTGTTGGGAGCACAGGGTGATTGGTTGGAAAAAGCTGCAATGCAGACACCGAGTGGCAAACAAAGAATTAGTTACTTGTAGAAAGGTAGAAATAAAATGTGTTCCAAGAGTTAATTGGACAAAATAATTTTAAAAGACCTTGAACCTGTGTGTTTTGTGACTTTTGGTGCCTTCTCTTTGTACGCTAAGTCTGGTGTGCAGACGGCGTGCTGAACTTTTGGTAAGAGAAAAATAAACAACAACCTGAAGACCAAAAAAACCAAAGGTCCCGTTCATTTCTCAATCCTGGCACAGAACTTTTTAGGGGTGTCCCCATCAGGGGATCCTCAGGGGGGGTTCACACCTCCCTCCCTCCCCTGGTTCCTGCCCCGCTGCTCAGCCCCACTCCAAGACCTGCACCCTCTCTGCTTCACAAAAGGACCCAAAATTAACCCCAAATCCACCCAAAATTACCTCAGAACCCATCTTGAGGGCCTCTGGGGGGATTTTGGCTGGGTTTGAATCCTACACCAAATCTGGTGTCCGGGAGTTACCAAAACCACCCAAAATCGACCCAGAATTGACCCAAAATTACCTGAAATTCCCAAAACTACCTCCAAATCCATCCTGATGGAGTTTGGGGGAGATATGGAGGGATTTTAGGGGAATTTTAGGGGGAAATTTTAGTAGGTTTGAATCCTACACCCACTTTGGATTCCACAAGGTACCAAAACCCCCCCAAATCCACCCAAAATTACCTGAAATTATCCAAATTCATCCTAAGGGGGTTGGGGGGGGGGGAGTTGAGGGAATTTCGGGGTTCTGCGGGGGATTTTATGGGGGTTTTTTGGCAGTCATCATCATCCAAAACAAAACACCCTATGCCAAAGCCATGACCAAACCCTAAGGACTGTGCCCCTCGTGAAGAGGAGATCAAAGAACTGCTCCCCTTCTGGGGGGAAGATCAAAAGCCAGAGGAGACTAAAATACTAACTCATTAGGTTAAAACGTATTCATTTAATCAAGTATCATCATTTCTGTTCCTTTATCCTCTGTGATTAAGTCCTGAATGCTTTTCTATTCCTCATTAATTTAGCTGAATAATATTCATTTTGGTTTTGTAAACTATTAAGTCATATTCCTGATGTTATATATGGGGTCCCATATGTCTAATTTAATAAACCACAAACCTAAAATTTAGCAGCAGTTTTAACTGAGATAAAATAATACAATCAAATAGAATCCAGTAGTTACAAAAGGAAATTTGGCAGTGGTTTGGATAAAGCATAACCAAAACTGCTCAGTCAGGGTACAGGGAGGGCTTCCCACCCTGCCTGATGTGCAAAAGGCAAAAGGATCCAAACATAACTTCTGTACTGTGTGCTAATACATATTCATCAATGTTTTCCTGTAAATCTCCTCCTGTTTCTGATTCTTGAAATCAACATCACCACACTCACAGCACATGCTCCAGCTGTGGCTAAGGGGGCTTCTGGCTCTCTGGGGCTCTCCTTGGAGGAAGGCCAACAGTCTTCCTCACTGTCCTCTGAACAACCTGACAGGCTGTGCATGTGCCCCAAGTCCTGTGTTGTGTAAGTAAGCACTATGCTCCAATTAAGCCTTATTATTTTATAGATAAGAACACTCTTTTATGTTCCCTGTCTGGAATTATCCCAATGTTATTCATGTCATGGCCGATCCTGTCCTGGGAGTTGTCTTAACTTCGTCTTGATGCCAATTCTGACTTGGGAGTCTTCCTAACTTTTGTTCATCAAGGCCAATTCCAATCTCCTGTATCCTGTTTCCTACATGTATCATCTACAAAGAAACCCATTTGCTTCATAGTATTAATAACATATACCTTCCCAATTTTCTTCCCAAATATTGATATAATTACAATTTTGTTAGCACAAACCACATCCATTTATCACAATTTCCCCCATCTTCTCTTTGGATAATATTAATTCATGCTTTTTATTAAAGACTGAATTTCGGTATCTTCTACATCCCACAAATCCAGGTTTTCACACTCCCTCATTTCTCTTTTTGATCAAATTTGATACATGGTATTTTACCTATGCAGGAAATAAAACATGGTATAGACCACAATAGAGTCCAGCTGGTATAAACCACCAGACTTTGTTAGCACGAAACACATCCATTTATCACAACAGGCCAAAAGCTTGGAAAAGGATGAAAGAAATGCTTCGATGACGACGATAACAAACAAAAACCAAAATAATTTATCTTTGACAGCAAATGAACATGGGCTGCCCTCCAGCCCCCCGAGCCTGGCAGGCCGAGCGGTGCCGTTCCCATGGCATGAGGTGCTGGCAGCCTGCGGAGAGAAACCAGAGAGCCACGGTCAGTCGCAGCAGGCTCCTGTCCCCCTGTCCTGCCATGGCCTGTGCCCGGGCCAGGCTGCTGGCTGTGCTCAGAGCCCAAACCTCCCAAGCCATTCTCTGTTTTTAGAGAAGGGCAACGTGGCAGGCACCGTTCCACCTCCTCCGCTTAATCATGGCACAGCAACTCCTCAGCAGCTGCAAGAGCGGGATGCCCGTGTGCCCACTGCCGCCTGCCCAGAGCCCTTCTGCCAGCCGAGCTGTGGAGCTGGGTGCCCACCTCTGGAGAGCTGCTGCCAGGAGAGGAGCCGATCACGCACCAGGTCCTCGTCCTTCTGGAAGGGGCTGTCCCTGCAGACCGTGGCCCCTGGGGTAGTGCTGCCACTGGACGTGCTCCACAGACGCTGCAGGCACTTCCCCATCCAGTCCGGGCACCAGGTGAAATCCTCCTGGGAAAAAGAGAGAACAATTGCATGAAAGTCAATTCAAAACAAGACCTGGAAACAAGAAAAAGCACAAAGCCTGTCACTGTTTCACAGGCCTGAGGAGGGTCTGACCGCTCCATGAGAGAATTAAACCTGCCCACAGGTGGGGAAAATCCCCACCTTTCCCACATGTAAACGCGCCCCCTTCCTCAAGGGCCTGCAAAGCAGACCAGCTGGGGCACGGCTCCGGAACCCGTCCCCCACCCACATGGATGGATGCTTTTGTCAGGCTGGCTGCCCCCGCCTCATCCCCTGCCAGGCTGGCTGGCAGAAGCTGTCAGCAAGGCCAGCAGTCGGCTCCCCTTCCACAACATCTGTCCCCTGTCCCGCCAAGAAGCAGCTCGGCGGCCAGCATAAAAATTAATATTCCCCAGTGCCACCGAGCGGGGAACCTCTGGCGCAGGGTCAGGCCGAGCCCTGCCCTGCCTGGAAGCACCAGCATCCCCCCGCCCCTGCGCCGGCTGGGGACTCATCTTGATTTCATCGGGGCGCAGAGCGTGTCCTCCAGTCAGGGGCCGCAGCCAAAGCCCATCGGCTCTGCCCTGCCAGCGGCCAGCTCCAGGATGGTGTTCCCAGCTCCACGTTGTGCTCCAGAAGAACACGCCGGCTGTGCCTCAACTTGCAGCGACATCACGATGCCACTGAGCTGCAGGGGGATGTTTCTGCTGTCCCAGTCCGTGGCACCTTCACTGCACTGCCACCACTTCTCCAATAGGACGGGGAGCTTGGAGCCGCTCCCTCCACAGCTCGCCGGGGACCAGTGGAAGCATCTCCTCGGCTGTGCTCTCTCCTCCGCACCACAGACGCAGGGAAACGCTCTGGGCTTTTCTTCCAGTGCCACGAGACGTGTTCCACTGCTACTTGCTGGGTTCCTGGATCTACTGTGCACAGGGATGCAGCTCTGCTGTCTCCTGGGCCAGGCAGGGCTCCTGCAGCCAAGAATGCTCGAAAAGCTCCTCCAGAGATGGTCTGTCTGTGGGGTCCATGCATAAACACCACCTGATGAGGTGCTGGCACTCTGTGGAGAGAAACCAGAAATCGCCGCTCAGCGGGACAAAGCTCCTGTCCATGCTCTCCCACATTCCACAGTGCTCAGGCCACACCAGGAGTGCTCAGAGCTGCAGCCAAAAGCTTCCCATAGATCCTCTCTTGCAGAGGACACCAGCACAGAGGCACAGGTGCCACCTCCTCCAGCTAAGCCCAGGAGATCCACCTCCTCACCAGCTACAAGAGCAGGACGCTTCTGTGCCAGCTGCCGCTCCCAACCCCGTTCTTCCCCTCGTGCCTTGAGGGTGCATCCCCACCTTGAGACACCCGGGCGGGGAAGCAGAGCTGGCCCCGGACGATGTCCTCCTTCGTGTGGAAAGGAAGGTGCCCGCAGACCAGCTCATAGAGCAGGATGCCCAGAGACCAGATGGTGGCTGGCTGGCCATGGTAGCAGCCAAAGAGGATCCACTCCGGTGGGCTGTACTCCGGCGTTCCTATGGGACACGGGCACAGCTCATCAGGCATATCCTGCTCCCTCCCTCCCTCCTTCCCTCCCTCCCAGCCAGCCCCTGCCTTGCCAAAAAGCAACTTGGCTGCAGCTGGCTGAAGAAGGATCCCTCTCCCGCCCTCCCTTCCTCCCTCTTCCCCCTATTCCAGCAAAGGGGGGAACCTCTGCTGCCTGGCTGGGCCCCGGCTTTGGGCTCACCTGACATCCGGGTGTAGAATGTGTCCTGCAGGATCGTGCTGCACCTGAAGTCAATGAGCTTCGCCTCACCCGTGGCCAGGTCGACGAGGACATTCTCAGTGCAGAGAAACACGTTCATCCTCCTTTGAAAATGTAAAAAGTTTAATAAAGGACAATGGGAGACCAGGACCATGGAGCAAAGGTTATTATGGCCGGGTGCATCTTGGCACTCGGCCAGGAGCACCCTGTTCCCTTCGGGGATCCCCTGAAATACCTTTCTCCTTACACCAGCCTGTTGCATATTCATAGACCCTCATGCATATCCATAAACTACTTCACATTTTCCAGGAACTCTTCTACCTGGCCCCTCCTTGGGTCTGCCTTTTCAGAGCATGTGTGTTTTTTTGGCTGTGGTTTTGGCTCCTTCTCTTTATCACCTCCAGTTTTTGGGCCTTGGTCCACTCTGCCTTCAGATGGGGAGTGCTGATAGTTGGCAGATCTGTGCAGGTGTCCTCATCCTGTGTGCATTGGAGGTTATCCCATCCCAGCAGGCATTTAACACAAGCAGCTATTTCTCTAAGCTTAATTAACAATGGAAATAAAAAACTATATCTTTATAACAAAGTTAGTTTAAAAAATGGTCCCAGCCCGTATTTGATCCCATACAAGTTGATCCCAGTCTGTGTGGTCCTGATCCATATGGTCCCACTCCCTAGAATCCCAGTCCATAGGATCCCAGTCAAGGTGATCCCAGTCCGTATAATCTCAGTCCAGTATATCCCAGTCTGTGTGGTCCCAATCCATAGGAGCCCAGCCCATATGGTCCCAGTCCATATTTGATCCCACTCCAGGCTATCCCGGTCTGGAGGGTTCTGATCCCCAGGATCCCTGTCCATGTGATCCCCGTCCATGTGATCCCAGCCCATATTTGATCCCAGTCCAGTTTATCCCAGTCTGTGTAGTCCTGATCCATATGGTCCCACTCTGTGCAGTCCCTGTTCATAGGATCCTAGTCCATATTTGATCCCAGCCCATATTTGATCCCAGTCCATATTTGATCCCAGTCTGTGTGGTCCTGCACACACTCCCAGAGTCTGGAATTCCAGTTCCAAGCCAGGAAACAATGTTCCTGCCCTAGAATTTCCTTCCTATCATCTCAAAAAATTAGAATAAAATTATAAATAAAGAAATAATAAATAAAATGAAATAATAATGATGAAAATGAAATATAGTAATTTCAACTCTTACTTACGATATTCCAATAATGATTCAACCCAAAACAGCAAAACCTATTACTATAACATTACCAATAAATTTATATAAACAAATTATATACCAAGAAATAACTTTTGAAAGTTTTAACTCAATGGCTAATATACTTCAGATAAAAAATATCTAAAAAAACTAACATGCAATCTAACACACCTTAGTTAAACAATTCATATTACAAATATACTAAACACAAAATCAAACACCACTATAATTTCTCACACATTTTAACCAAACAATTAAACTTTAATAACATCCTTAAGTACTCTTAAAAAATTAAAATTATTTTTAAAAAATTAATTGTGTGTGGGTGGTTTTATTTGGATATTGGTTTTTGGGTTGTTTGGGTTAGATGATTTAGAAAAATGTTTGGGTTAGATGATTTAGAAAAATGGGATTTTTACAGGAATTTAATCAGCTGAGAAGGCATCACTGCAAACAGAACTGACTGAAAATGAACAGGACAGAAATCAGTAACTCTGAAAGTTTTATTTGCTATCAAATACATCCCACCCAGCCAGCCCCACACAATCCCCATCCCACTGCTCCAAACTGGGATCCCACTTCTCCCAATCTCCTCCCAACTCCATCTCAGCCTGGGAGCTGTGGCATGGAGCGAATTTGGCCTGGGACTGAGTTTTTTTGAGGAGGGAACAAGAAATTTGAGGTGGAATTGAGCCATTTTGGGTAAAAATACAGTTCTTTTCAGTGGGATTTGAGGCGACAGATCGATCCCTCTTGGCTTTTGGAGTACAGAGAGATGGAGAAGAGAAAAAAATTAAGGCCAAACACATGGATAAGCAGCCAGGTGTGTTCCCAAAATGGATCACAGGGAATGTGGGTGACCAGGGCTGTGCCCAAAGTGGCTCCTCCAGTGGGGGATGGAGCTGGAGCAGCGCACGAAGCTCTTCCTGCACTCGGGGCACTCGCAGGGCTTCCCTTACCGGTGCCTCCGTTGGTGTTTGGTCAAGGTAGAGCTCTGTGAGAAGTTCTTCCCACACTGGGGACACTCGTAGGGCCTCTCCCCAGTGTGGATGTGCCGGTGGGTGATGAGGGTGGAGTTGCACTTGAATCCCTTCCCACAGTCAGGGCACTGGAAGGGCCTCTCCTCTCTGTGAATCTGATAGTGCTGGAGGAGATGGGAGTTGCTCCGAAACCTCTTCCCACACTTAGAACACTCGTAGGGCCTCTCCCCAGTGTGGATCTTTTGGTGGAGGATCAGGTTGGAATGCCGGCTGAAGCTCTTCCCACACTCCCCACACTCATGGGGCCTCTCCCCTGTGTGGGTTCTCCAGTGACTGATCAGGTTGGAGCTCCGGCTGAAGCTCTTCCCACATTCCCCACACTCGTGGGGCCTCTCCCCAGTGTGGATGCGTCGGTGCGTGACAAGATGGGCATTTCGCCTGAAGCCCTGCCCGCAGTCGGGGCAGCGGAAGGGCCTCTCCTCTGTGTGAATCTGATAGTGCTGGATGAGACTGGAGCTGATCCGAAACCTCTTCCCACACTTGGAACACTCGTAGGATCCTAGGATCCCTGCAGCTCCGGCCCCTGCCCAGCCACTCTGTCAGCAGCACAAAGGCTTCAGAAGAACCACCAAAGGCCAAGGGCCTTCTGACCATTTTCCCTGCTACACTGCACGTCTGGGCAGCTGGCTGAGCCCAGGCACCCTTTTCCCCCTCTTCCCCTATGACCTGCAGACCCTGGGCAGCAAAAGAAAACTCCTGGGAGTCTGTGTATTATAACACAGTCTATATTCATAGACTAAAGAAAAAAAACAAAAAGAAGAACAATCCTAAAGAAATTGAGAATTCCCGCTGGCTCAGGTGGCCCCAGCAGACAGAGCCTCTGGGATCAGCTCTCTGCAGAGCTCCAGCAGCGCAGCCAGTCGAGCCCCGACAGACGAGGCCATGTCCTCCATGCCCTGCGGAATTGATCTTGCAGCCTCTGGAAGAGGGTATATCGCTCACTCTGCAGTGCCCAGAGGACATACAATGTTTGAAGTGCCATGTCTGACACGGCACTGCTGATGTCCTCTGTCAGGTGTTCAAGGGCTGAAAGAGAGAGCAACAGAGCCATGGTCAGATCCCAGATTGGCAGAGACCCGAGGAGAGCCCCCTGCCAGGGCCATCCCAGCCGGCTCTAGGCATGGCCAGGAGGGAGCAGGGACCAACAGGACCAGCCCGAAGCTGCTGGCCACGAATCCCCCACGTGGTCCTGAAATCTCTGTGTGCTCTGCCCACGCTGCCCCTCGTCCGCACAGGGAGCAGAGCCCTCTGCAGCCGGGGCAGGGCTTGCAGCTGCCCCCACCAGCCCCCACTGCCAGCCCGCTGCCCTCACTCACCAGTGCAGATCAGCTGGAGCTCTTCCTTCTTCCCCCTCAGGTACTGCCCAGCCATCCCTGTGAACACAGAGCCTGTCACGGCCCCAGCGGCACAGCTCCCTGCCAGCGGCGCTGCCGGCGCTGTGGCCACACGGCCTGCTGGCCCGGCAGGGCTCAGCCCGGGCCCTGGCCGCACGCTGCCGCCCCAGGGCACGGCTGCCAGAGGGCGGCAGCAGCGCCGAGGCCAGCCGGGGCTCCACGGCGCCGGGCCCGGCCGGCACTGCCGGGGCAGCAGGCGGGGCTGGGGCCGAGCTGCGGCGGGCCGGGGAGGGAGCCCGGGCTCGTGGCTCACCCATGAACCTGATGGCCGCCTCTCGCAGGGGCTCCTGTGGGCTCTGCAGGTAGCGCAGGGCCCGGCGCAGGTGCTCGGCCGCTCCGCTCCTGTCCTCTGCCAGCTGGAGAGAGCGGCGGGAGGGAAGGAAGGGTTGGCGCCGGCTCAGCCCCTCGGCCGGGCGCTGCCTGCGCCCAGCCCCGGCCTCCCCTGCCCGCACAGCCCTGAGGCGCGGCCAGCAGCCCCCAGCGCCGGGCTCCCGAGGGGAGGGCCAGAGGGCCGGCTGCTGCCCGGGGAGCCGCGGTGCCGGCCCGCCCCGCAGCTCCGCCGGGCCGGGGCTCCACGGGCACCCGGCTTGGGCCCACGGGAGCCTGGAGAAGAGCCTGCGCCGCCTCGGCGTGCAGCAGCGGGCAGGGGCACAGCTGCCCGCCCCGCACACTGAGCACCGCCCTCGGGGGCCTTCTCCAGGCTGAGGCCGGGGATAATTGGCAGTCCTTACCAGGCTCTCGCCAAACCTCCATGTCTGATCCGCCTGTAGCACTTGATCGAGATCCCTCCTCTTCAGGAATCTGGCTGAAGAATGCAGCATTTCCCGGGAGGCCTGGGGAGCAGCAGAGATGTGGAGATGGCCCCACAGGCCAGGGCACAGGAGCATCCCAGTGCCACAGCCTGGAGGAGGCTGCAGCCCGCAAAGTGCCAGGGCAGAAGGCAGCCCAGCCCCCTCCCGTGGGGACAGCAGCCAGCCACAAGTCCTCACCTCAGCTACAAGCTGATTCTCATCATGGCAGTGGAAGTAGAGTGGGAGCAGGCTCTGGCGCACGTGTGACTTCAGGGCTTTTCTTCCCTCCGGCGTTAATAAGTCCAGCATCTCTTGAAAGACACACATGGAGCTCAGCTGCACCTGGCTATCATCCTGTATGAAAGCAAGGGCAAAAGACCTCAGCATCAGCTGCTTCAGACCCCCCAGGGCACAGGGCTGCATCTCCACAAGGCACCGAGTGTCCTGGCAGCAGCCAGTGGCTGTGGGCACAGAGCCTTACGCAGTCAAAGAGTGGCAGGAGCGCCTCAGCCAGCTGCAGAGCGATGGGGGTGGATATTGGGGCACAATTATCCAGGAGCAAATATCTGAGTAGAAGAATGGTCATCCTGACCATGTCACTATCATTTTCCTCCAGGAGCTCCACAAGACTTTCAGTCAGGCTCCCCATTTTTTCAGCCTGCGTGGAACACAAGTTTGTGAAACACCACCCTGCTGCTGCTGGGCCCAGAGGCCAAAGGCCTTTCCCAAAGCACTCGGGCAGCTGAAGCAGGAGGCAGGAGAGCTGGGAGCAGCTGCCCCAGCACCCAAAGCACAGGCAAGGCCAAGCGACTGCGTTGCCCAGCCCCACGCTGCCTGCATGGCTTCAGCCACTGTCCCCTCCTCACCATCAAGGGATTCTTGCCCAGCACTACGAGGCCTCTGAGGGCCAAGTAACGCCTCGCCCTGTGCTCGCTCTGCAGGTTCTCTGACATGATCTCCAGAACACTGTCACTGCATTCCCTCAAGTCCAGGCACTCGAGGACCTGAAAGGCACAGGGCAGTGACAGGGGACCCAGCCGGCAGGAGCCCGGAACCGCACAGGGCTGGGCCCAGGCAGCAGCACAGGGCATGGGCACTGTCCTGGCAGCTGTGGCTACGAGAGGGCAGAGAGCTGGGAGGCAGCTCAGCAAGGCAGTGCTGGCCTTGAGGCTCACCTCCACAAGGAATGCCAGGGCAGGGAAATCCCAGTATGGCATTTCTTTGCCGAGCATGCTGAGCAGGTAGAATGCAATCTCGGAACAAAAGTGTATGTCTGATTGGCAAATTTCTCTGACAAGAGGAAAAAGGAAACAAGACCCTGAGCCAGTGGGCAAACCTCTGCCAGGAGTGACTCACAGAGTTGAAATCTTTCCCCACCAGCCTTCCAGCAAGGAGCCTTGGGCCATGTGGGAGTTGGTTGCTCATGGGCACCCTCCTCTCCCTGCCTTTCCCAGTGTGCTTGGCCATTCCTCAGTGACAGGGCCCTGTAGCCCACGACCACGGGGACTGTGTGGGGCACCTGGGTACAGAGCACAAATGTCAGAGGCAGTGGGGAGAAGGGGTCTCACCTGCCCAGCAGAGCCACGGCAAAGTGGTGGGTGTCAACAGAGAGCAGCGTGTCCCAGCCACGCCTGCGTTCCATTGCCACCACCACATCCTCACACCGCAGAAGGCAGAGCAGGGACTTCAGGGTCTGCACTGCAAACCTGTGTGCAGAGGAAAGCCCAGGTCACACTGGCAGCACTGGCTCCTTCCCAGGCCACGTGGCAGGGAAACAGGATGGAGCACCTGTTTGGGCTGGTGGCAAGGCCGTGCTCTTCCTGGCATTGCTTCCAGAAGGTAATGACCTCCTCTGGCATATCCAGAGTGCTGAAGAACACTTGGAAGAGCAGATGCACAAAGAGGCGGGGGAAATACACCTTCAATATACGTGGGATACAGGGCACCTGGAGGATCTTCCACATCACCACAGTTGCCTGCAAAGAACAAAGACCCCCGAGACAGTGCTCAGTGCTGAGGTGTCCGTGTGGCAGGGCCCGAGCTTGGCAGGGAGAGGCCCAGAGAGACACAGGGGGAGCAGGGGCCTGGCGGGCCTGAAGCTGCCCCTGGGCTAGGTTTGAGGCCAGCGCCTGAGGCAGGGAGATGCAGTGGGGGACGGAGGATGGAGAGCAAAGGCCAGTGTCAGAAACTCACAGCCAGGGCAAAGACACCCGTTTCGTCCCCATCGGAGGTGCACGTGCTGTGCTCTGGCCAGCTCCCCAGCACATCCAGGAGTGTCAGCTGCACCAGCTCCACAGTCCTGGCTGAGCCCATGATGGTCTTCCACATGGCCATGGCAGCTCTGCGGGGTTAGAGCTCCGTCTCAGGTAGTCTCAGACAGAGCACCGAGGGGGAGCTGAGCTGGCTGCCAGTTCTGCCTCTGCCCACTGCCCCTCGCCAGCAGCACCCAGGCAGCCCAGCCCGTTGGGGACAGAGCTCTGAGGGGCAGGGAGGGAGCATGGCAGCAGGCTCAGGGGCTGACATGCCAGGGCTGGGAAAGGGAGCAGCCAGAGGGCCCTGGAACTCTCTGTTGGTCAGACACCTGGGACAGGCTGTACAGGGTGATGGGCTGGGGAGCCCTGAGCCCTCTGGGCAGGTGGGCCCCATACCTGTCACAGGACGGGGCCAGACGCAGGAGCGTCACCACTGCGTCATCTGGCTGTGCTTCTGTGAGATCCAGCAGAGGCTTGTCCAGCCTGTGCACGTCAGAATCATTGGCCATGAGCCACTGGTGGATGTACCTCACCATGGCAGGCACCTGGAGAAGGCCAAGGGAGACTTGGAAAGCTGCCAGAAGGAGGAATGTCCCCCAGTGTCCCCAGAGAAGTGCTTCCCTTGCCACCACACTGCCATGTGGCCTCAAAGGCTCACAGCAACCAGCATGAATGGCTTGGGAGGCCAAGCAATTTTTGGGAGAATCAAACCCAGCCCACAGGCTGCTTACTTGCGTTGGATTGTAAAAATCTTCCTCTACAAGCATACACAGCAGGGCAGCACTGGTCTTAGTCTGGAAAATGGGTGAGTATGGTCTGAGCCCAGTGCCCATGGCGATGGTCTCTTCCTCCTGCATTCTCTTCATGAATTGGCAGATGAACTGTAGGAGAAGGGCAGGAAGGCAGGGATGTTTCATGGAATGCTGCACACATGGTGCTCGGCTGAGCAGGGAAAGCAGGCCCAGCACAGGTGGGGATGGCTGCAGGTACCTGAGCTGCGCTGCGGAAGCGGCCATGGCTGGATTCCTGCTCTCCCGTGCGCTCCAGGGCTTCATCTGGCAAAGAGTGAGCGCAGCCAGAGCTGAGGGGCTGCGGGAGAGGCCGAAGAACACAGCCCAGTCCTGCTCTCCCCAGGCAGGGAGAGCCCTAGGAAGTCCCAGGAGGATGGAGCACGGCCACTGCGGGGTGTTTGCCTGGCCCCTCTTCTGTCCTGTCCGTAGGCATGTCCCCAGGGGATGGCATGGCATGGTATGGCATGGCATGGTATGGCATGGCATGGCATGGCATTGGGTCAAGCCAGCTGCAGGCACCAGTCCTGCAGCTCAGCTCTGCCACTCACCCTCCTGCGGTGGCTGGAACGGCACCACCTCTTCAGTCTCCTGTGCTGGGGCAGCTCCAGGGCCTTCTTCCTCCTCCTCCTCCTCCTCTACCCAGGCCAGCTTGGGCACTCTCAGGGGTCTCTGCTCCATGTCTCTGACTGGATTTGTTGGTATTTGCAGGAGAGATGCCTCAGAAAAGCTCAGAGTCAGCAAGTCCTGCAGTGGTGCCTGGAAGGCACCTTCAAGTAAGAAGCCTCAGGAAGGCAACAGGACAGCAAGTCCTGCACTCGGTCCCAAGGGCTCCTGCCACAAGGACAGGAGACTCCTGTCAAGGGTTGTGGTCTGGCCTCGAGGGCACTGGCAGCAGGGATGGGAGATGCCTCTAGGGCACCAAATCCCACGCTCTGCCCTCAAGGGCACCTGCAGAAGAGAAGGCTCAGGGAGACCACGGGTCGGCAAGTCCTGTGGTCTGGTCTCGAGCTCAGCTGCAGGAATAACACCTTGGAAAGGCTCCGGTTTGGACACGAACGAGCGCGCTGTGTGGGGGCTCCTCACGGCACCGCTCTGTCCCGTCCTGTTCCGTTGTGTGCTCTGAGCACTGTGGTGTGCTCTTGTCACTGCCAGCTCCTATGTCACCACGTGTCACAAAGGGCCCTTGGACACCCGTTCTATGCCACGGTGCCCATGCTGCTCCGTGTCACAAAGGGCCCCTGCACACACTGCCCCTTGCCCTGGGGCCACCCCCAGCCCACCCAAAGTGGCCCAGGTTGAAGGAATCTCTCACCCCAGATGTCTAAGACAGCCCAACAGGGTCTTTAGGAACAGCTCAAACCATCAGCAAACGCTGCCCTGCTCTGTGGGCTCAGGGCAGCAGAAGTAACCCCAAGGGCTCTGCTGGGCAGGGCACAGGGCCTTCCACAGAAGCTGGCTCGGCCTCCTTGGGACACATCCTGGCCAGTGGCCATCCTAAACCCACAGGTGTGACACGGACATGGAACGTGGGGGCCAGGGTATGAATCCTGCTCTGGGCCCTGTGGCCTGGGGAGCGCTGACATCAGCAGGTGTGGCAGAGTCCCTGCTCAAGCAGACCTGCCACCCTCCGAGCCCTGGCAGCGCTGGTGCCCATCTCCTGTCCCAGAGACCTGTGCCCCTGGGGGGCTTCTGTGCCAGAGGGAGCCAAAGCCCACAGGCACTGGGGACTGTGCTCCTTCCTGCAGGGGCTGTTGGCAGGAGCACCTGGAGACACTGCTGGCAACGCTTGGTCTGGGTCAGAAGTTCTCACTCCATGCTGAAATGATTTTCTCATTGAAGTAATTTCCTTCAGCACAAAAACACCTTAGTGGCAAAGGCACAGAAGAATCTGGCATTCAGGAATCCTCACTTCAGAAAAGCATTACTTCCCGTTGCTGAACTCAAGTAGTTCCAAAAAGTTGCAAACTTCCCAACTTCATTGGGATGGCCTGAGAACGTGACGAGTTGGAATTCTGCTTTCTGTCTCAAAGCAGCAACTAACTTGCCTTAACATAATCCAGTGAGAGTCACGTAAAATACTGCACAGAGGTAAAAAAAGGGCCATTCTTTTTTTTGCAAATGGTTTTCTATGAAGAGATGATATTATCCTAATTCTCTTAAAGAATAAAAGCTCTCAAGAAATTAAAATCCACTCAGTGTTACAATAGTAGCCCAAACAAATGAGTAGATGGCAAAAGGGCTAATCCTCCCCCTGGTACAGATATCTAAGTGGCCAGTAAAGTACAGCTCTCCCCTCTTGTTCCCTGCAGGAAAATCAGGACCATGAACAAGAATAGTCACAGATATTCTTTCTGCCCTCTGTAACCAAATCTGTGCCAAACCACAGATGCTGCTTTAAATCTGACTCAAATTCCAGCCTACACTTCTCACCTTCCAGACAACTCCTTCCCCAACAACCCACAAACACCAACACCCCCAAATTACCACACAGAAGCTCTCAACACCCCGCCAGGACCCCCAGATGTCCCTGTCCCTCTGCAGAGCTTTCCCACCCTCCAGCAGACCCCCTGGTTCCCTGCACATGCCAGGGGATGGCACTCAGAAGGATCTGCCCCAATACCTTCTTCGGTGGCAAGCTCAGGCTGCCAGGCCTATGGTTCCTGGATCACCCTTCCCACCTCACTGGGAGCTCCCTGGGAAGCACTTTCCTTGAGAAGCAAGCCCCTTTCCTCCAAAGGCATTTCCCCAAATGTGTAGCTTTCCTGGGGAACACCAATACACTCTTAAGAAAAGCTGGCAAGGCTGAATAACTTCAGGTCCTTTCAGGACAGGCACTCCAGCTCTAGCTCGTATTCCCCCAAGTGTGTTTCCAGGTGGAGGTTCAGAGGTGCAGCCCCAGGCCCTCTACAAACACAAGCTGCCTGCTGCCTCCTCACCTGCCTCAACTCCTGCCTGTGGTCACAGCAGCAAAACCAGGCTGTTCCTAGCCAGAGCCCAGAGCCCTGTTCCTGCAGGATGCTCTTGCCAGCACCTTCCAGGACTCTCGGCTGTGCACGCAGAGCTTTTCATGCTGGCTCCCAACAGGCTTTGGAAGGCAGAGCACAACCTGGCTGGCTCTGCCACCAGCACACCCCAAACACAGGCGGAGGATGAAGCAGCAGGGGCTGTTTTACAGCCATGCCCAAGAGAAACAGGAAGGGTGCCCTCCCTCTGGTCTCACTTGGTTGGCTTTCTGACTGGGTCTGAGCCTGGGGCTGCCATTCCTTGGTTGTGGGGACCAGAACCACACCTGGGATCCCAGCACTGCCTGACAGCGCTCCGGGCACTGGCACGGTCGCGCCTCCGAGTCTCAGGCACCGTGCTGCTGCTTCATTTGTCCTTAGGCACACCCAAAGCTCTCTGTTAAGCCCAGATTGTCTCTGGTTCTGCCCTCTTCCTGATCCTGTGCAGGGATGGAGCACTGCTGTGCTTTCAGGAAGCTGTTCTTGAAACCTTCCAGCATTCCAAGCTCCTTTGCCCTCCATGGATGCTTGCCATGGAATCCATCACAGCTGGGTTCAGAGCATCCTCAGGTTTGCTCTTCCAAAGTCCAGGGGCTCCAGGGTGCTCAGCAAGATCTGTAACCCCACAGTGTTGTGGAACTGGACCTTCAGCACAGGGACCTTCCCAGCCTGATCTGCCCTCGTTTCTCTGTGTCTGTGCACAAAACACGGTGTGGAAGAGAATGGCAGGAGGGGCCTGTGTGTCCCAGGGCTCCGGATTTGCATCGTTCCAGCTCCACAGAGATGCAGGTAAAGCAAAGAAGCCAAACAGTTTATTAATGGAAGGCAAAGCAAAGGGATGAGCTGGGAGGGAAGAAAGGGAATGGGCAGGTTCTGAGGGCTGTCAACAGCAAGAGAGAAGGCAGGAGCTATGGGAGCTTCCCACAGGCTCAGCTGTGCCAGTCATCAGCTGTGCCTGGAGCTCCAGCTGATCTCCTCTGCTCTCCAGGTGGTCTCACCTTCCAAGGGATCTGGAGGTCTTAAAGAGACACTGGTTCTTCTGAGCCAGCAGATGAAAGTCGTTCTGCAGCTCTTCCCTCAAACATCACCTGAACAAATATGCTTATGCAGGAGGGGCTGTTGTATTCACTCAGGCCTTGAAGGGCTGAAAGAGACAGGAACAGAGCCACAGTCAGAACCTGGATGTGCAGGAATCCAAGGAGACCTTTCTGCCAGAGCCATCCCACCCAGCTCTTGCCATGGCCACAAGAGAGGAGGGGCCAAGGGGATCAGCTGCAAGGTGCTGGCCATGAATCCCCCTGCCCACATCCCTGAAATCTCTGTGTGCTCTGCCCACAGCACCCCTCATCCACACAAGGAGCAAAGCCCACCACAGCCAGGGCAGGGATTGCAGCTCCCTGCCCAGGGATTGCAGCTCACCCAGCCAGCCCCTGCTGACAGCCCACTGCCCTCACCACCCTCAAAGAGGGCCTGGAGCTCTTCCTTCTGCCCCATCAGGAGCAGCCTGGCCATCCTTGGGAACACAGGGCAACCATAGCTAAGGCTGCTGTGGCTATTATCCAGTTTGCTTTATGGCTTAATAAGGTGAGGAATTAATGGATTTTTAACTTCCTCTGGAAGGCAGGCACATGGATTCAGAGCTATGAGACACTAAGTGTATGTTTTGGGGTTACTTTAATAATGGTACTTACTGTGAGGAAATGACACTGGGGGAAATTTTCTCCCAGCCATTCACCCAGCTCTTTGGGTCTGCCCCACCAGTTTTCAAAGGGTTCAGATCCACTCTAAATGCTAATGATACCATACAGTGGTTGGTGTTGCTGATAGGCCTGTTACATTTAGCATTCAGAGATAAGGGAAGATTAACCTGGATAACCATGCTGACACCTACCCCAGAGACAAGGGATGCTGCTGCCCCAGAGCCTGACCCTGCCCCACAGCCCATCTCAGAAATGAACCACCCAGGTTGGGTGGGGGTTCTAGTGAAAAAGATGGGCCAGATGCTGAAGGAGTACATTTCCACAGCTGGTGAAAAACCCTTCCCCTGCCTCAAAGAGGGAGAGTCTGATGGTGCAGCAGTGGAACCCACAGATGTTACAACTGTCCAGGTTCCAGCTGAACTGCAAAGGCAATCACAGCCAGCAGCAGTTGCCCCAGTGGAAACAAGGAGATCTAAGATGAAGCCAGAGCACCCAGATGAGGATAAGAAATGAGGGCACTCACAACCCACAGGAGAGACAAGAGTTGAGATCATCACTGAGTCCCTGATGTACAAAAGTCTCTGTAATCTGCACAAAGACATTGTACAAAGGGGATGTGAGGCTTGTACAATCTGGTTACTCTGGGTCTGGGACCTTATGGGTACAGGTGTGCAACTGGATGGTGGTGAGGCAAGGAATCTGGGACCCTTGACCCAGGACTCAGGTATCAATCAGATTTTTGTAAGGGAGTCAGGCTCCCTTTCCCTCTGGGAGCAACTTTTAGTGAGTTCCAGAGAGAGGTTTGTCTGCAGGGAGGGAATGCAGGAGCACCACCATAGAATGTGCTGGAAGACCCTCTGAGGGGGGAGGAAGGGATCCAGCAGCTGAGAGAAGTGTCAGTATTGGAGGTTCTCTTTGGGAGGGATGGACAGCATGATAATGACCCCGACAAGGTCAGGTGCACAGGGCAAATGTGTTGGAGTCTGGCAAATCTGGGGCCATCTCAATACATCACCTTCATTGCAACAATTAATGCCAATACCAACCGAGAGACAGTGGGCTCTGTTGCCAACAAGCTTAGAAATTATGAAAGTATGATCAATGGCCTGATGCAGGCTCATGTCTCTGCTGTAGTCCAAGAACTCAGAGAGGAGATGAGGGAGGAGGTGAGGAGGAACAGTTCCCACATTGTGCCAGTGGCTAATTGCCTACATAGAATCTCCCTTAATTTCTCATCCTCTACCTGTTTTTCAATTGCTGCAGCAATTTTTTCTACAAATTGCAGAAAAGGTTCTTTAAGACCTTGTTTTATAGTGACATATTTTTGTTTTGGATCTGCCATTTCCATTGTTTTATAGCGTTCACACCTAATTGTTGAGCCTGTGTTAAAACCAGGGGATCCCACCATGCCTGTAAATCTGGATTAGAAAAAGGCCCTTGACCAAGCAAAACATCAACTCCTACAGCATGACGAGGGTCCTGCTGAGGTAGTTTCATTTTATCTAAAGCTGTTCGCTCAGCTAATTGCCTCCAATTTTCTTGAAATACGTTATACTGCACTGGTTGAAACAAAACTGCTGCCAAATGCACAATATCATAAGGAGACAGCAAATCTGTATTAACAATACGAATTAATTGCATTACTTCAACAGAATTAATACCAAATTTAGCTACTTTAGACTGAAGATCCTGCACAACCTTCCATGCAAAAACCTCATGACTATCACTTCATCCTGAATTAGGAACTGCTTTAAACACAGAAAAAGCCATTTTACCATTACCAACACTAGTAGCAACACTATTAGCATCCATATCAAGAGCATCCAAGCCCTTTGGTGTGCCTATTTTCTCCATTAAATCCCAGTCTCCTATCTCAACTGCTTTACTTTTAACATATTCCCAGCACCGAAAAGAATCACGAACAGTTACAGTGACATTATCAGAAGGCTGAGCTTTTGAAACACCAAGCTTAATTCTACTACCAGTTTTACCAAGGTTATTTCTACTACCAGTTCTACAAAGCTTATTTCTATTACCAGTTTTACAGCAAACAGAAGTATGCATTAAGTCAGACCTTTTAACCCCTGTAATTTCCTCATGGTCACTATCAGAATCAGAAAACAAAGGAGGAGAAAGAGTTAATATTTCCATGTGTTCATGCAGTTCAGAGTCAGAATCAAGCAAAGGAGCAGATGGCTCAATTTATTTCTTTTTTAAGGTCATCTTAGCCGGCCACTGTGCCGAGGACTCAGAGTTAGATTTAACATTAAGTTCAGCTAGTGGCTCTATGGGGGAGGGGTACGTGGATTTGAAGCCTTTTGCAGACAAACACGAAGAAGCCTTATCAACTTTTCCCATAGCAACAGACCCGGCAACAGTCTCTGCAGAAAAAATCCCAGCAGAACACTCAGGCTGAGCTTCTTCCCTTTGCTGCTCCCCAGCAGCTACGAGTTCCTCCTCCAGGTCTTTCTTGTCCTGCTCTGCTTTCCACTCCTTTAAGGTGTTATAAAGCAACCTCCAAGTAGGAGATAAATCTGCAGCTGCTTTATCCCCATTCTGAATTACTTCCAGAGTTTTTCTCCAACTTCTTTCCAAGCTCTAACACTAAAAGCAGTAGTTACATCAGTCTTAAAATTTTGAGACTTTGCCCATAATTAAATACTATGCAGAGCATAGTCTGTTGTTTTAACTCCTTTTCTTTTTAAGGACGTTTTCCATGTATATAAAACAATCTGTTCTTCACTTGTTAAATTATTTCCCATTGTTCCCAGCAGCTCACCTTTTTTCCAGGTGTCAGAATCAGGTCTGGACTGGCAGCTGCTCCCCGCTGCTCTCAGCTTCGCTGGGCTCTGTGCTCACTGCCCCTCGCCCGGCAGTTCCATCACGTCAGGGTAGCACCAAATGTCACCTTTAGGCCAGACGTGACATACACACGTGACCAAAGTCCAGGAAGAAAAAAAGTTTTTATTCTGCATCTTCTCCAGTTCATACACCCTTAACAAAGCGTGATCTTAAGTTATTAACTACATCACAATAACTTTTTATATTCATTGGTGCCAAGCAATCAGTGTCAATATAATTGGCAAAAGTTTTACAGAAATTTAATAAGGCACGTATACACATCCACTTAGGCACGTAGTCTAGGTTACAAAAACTCTCATGTATCTTTTCTAATCGGTTTCCATGCTGACGGCCTTGTCTTCTTCCTTGCTATGGATACACCGAAAATCATCAATTGTTATTTCTTCTATTAACTCAGCTTTGCTTGCAGGCCAGCTGTCAAGCCCCGCCAAAGCAGCCACTCTGCCCATGGACAGCCCAAGAATCACATTTGCTGGAGCCATCAGACTCAGTCTGAGCTGTCCTTTTTCCAAGCTGCAAACAGAACCTGCCCCAGCCAGTGCCCTGCAAACAGGGAGGGTTCTGTCAAGCCAAGGAGAGTGCCCAGAGATTTAGGGTCTGTGAATGCTGGCACAGAGAGATCAGGCACAGGGAAACACCTGCAGGAGGAAAATCTCCAGGAAGAGAGAAGATCAGGCAATGAGAGAAAACCAAACTCAGAAATGCTGTCGCAGGGAGAGATCAGAGATGTCCACAGGATCTCCTCCAGTTCAGCCCCTCCCTCTGAAAAAGCCCCCTCCCTCCTGTGCCCCCAGCCAAGCCTCTGCCCTCAGGGCCGGGGCTCCAAGGCGTGCAGCCCCTCCTGTGCAGGCAGAGCTGCAGCAGAGCCGTGGGGCAGCTCTGCAGCCCCAGGCCCAGTTCCCTCTGCAGAGCACAGGGCTGGGACAGCTGCCCGGCCCTGGGGGCTCTGGCAGGGGGCACAGCTGGCTCAGGGTGACGCTGTCCCCAGTGCCTGGCTCTGAGCAATGCTGTCAGTGCAGCCAGGGAAGGAGCTGCATCTCCCTTCATCCAATGCCATCATAGGAACACTTGGAAGTCTCCCTGAGATTTCAGCCCAAGCTGGGAACTTCAGTCCAGGGTACAAATCTGTCCTAGGGCATCTCTGAGTTATAAGATTGACAGGGAAAGGCAGAGGTGTTGTGACACTGAAAATGCTGCTGGGTTGGTGGAATGAGCAACGTGAGTCCTTGTCTACAAATGTGGAGCTGGGCTGTGGTGGATCCATCTGCTCTCAGCAGCACCTGGTCACTTTTTAAGGGAAAGGTTGGAAGGTGATGACCCTCCACCTGAGAAAGGTTAAATCCCAGAGAAACTCTGAACAGGTCAGAATGACAGACCATCTCCCCTCACTCTCCACTCACCACTTTGCCTCACAGAACTTGCTCTGTTCTCCCTGAGTGTAGCAGTGTTATAGGTTGACTATATGATGCTTTTATCCCCAGTTGTCTTGTTCTGTTTGTGCTGAATAATAAGTTTTGCACCTTTAAGACTTGTTCCAGAGAGTGAAGGAGAGAGAGAAGAAGCAGCAGTTTGTTTTCAGACACAACTCACTCCTCCACATTCCTGCTCCTGGACTGTGTTGTCTGCAGACAGAGAGCGGGACAGAGCTCTCCTTTGCTCTTAGTTAGTTTAGCTAGGTGAGGCAAAGAAGTTCTCTAGACTGTGTTTTTTCCCTTTTCTTTGGCCCTGTTCACACCTGCTCTGGACTGAACACCAGCAGAGCACCGGCAGCTCCACCTGTGGCCACCGGGCCGGGCCTGGGCCGCGGCATTTCCAGCACCGGAGGGGCTGAGCAGAGACTGAGTGAGCTGAACTGCAACCCAGGGGGGACTTGGTGAGTTTGTCATCTCTTTTGGAGCAGCAAAGAGTTTCATTGTTTAATATTGTTTAAGTTTTATTGTTTAATGAACAGGTTTTTCCACTTTTCTCCAAGGAGGTATTTTCTCCCGGACCGGTTGGGGGAGGGGCGACTGAATCTGCTTTCCTAGAGGAGCCCCTTTGGGGGGTTCTCTCCCAAACTTGCCCTGAACCAGGACAGTGACAGTCTCCAGAATTTTGGGGGTTTTATTGGGGTATTTGGGGAATTTTATTGGATTTTTGGGAGCATTATTAGGATTCTTTGCAGGTCCAGGAATTTTGAGGAATTTTTTTTTTGTTCTTTGGTGGGATTTGCGGGGGGTTTGTGGGGTTTTTTTGGATGCTGCCAAGATTTCTTTGGGTCTTGGGGGGATTTTGTAGGACTTTTTGTTGTTTTGGGCATATTTTTGGGAGGATTGGTGGGGTTTAATTGGGATTTTTGGGGGGGTTGTTGGGATTTCAATAGATTTTGTGGGCTTCGATTGGGATTCTAGGGTGTTCTAATGTGATTCTGTGAGATTTAATTGGGATTTTGTGGGTTTTTTTGGGATTTTCTGGGCTTTGAAGGAGATTATAGTGCCTCTCAGCCCTTCCCCACAACTGGGGACAACCCCAAAGCCCCCTCAGACCACCCAAGGTCCCCCAAAATCCCCCCAAAATTACAATAAGATCTTCCAAAACCCCAGAGAATCCCACAAAATACCAGTGAAACCCACTCAAATTAAAAAATACTCCCAAAAACTTCAATAAATGCCCCAAAACAACCAACCCCCCACAAAACCCCAATAAAATCCCCCAAATTCCAAAACCCCCCAAATCCACAACACCCCCAAAACTCAGTAATTGTCTCCAAAAACCCCAATAATTCCCGATAAACTCCCAATAAAATTCCCCAAAGCCCAAAAAAGCCACCCCCAAATCCCCAAAACCCTCCCAAAATCCCCCAAAAAGCCCCCAAAATCCCCCCAGACTCACTGGGGCCGTCCTGGATCAGGGAGCACCGGCCGGTGGAACAGGAGCCACTTCAGGGGGCCCTTGGAGCTTTCTGGGGAGGGGGCACCATGGGAGACCCCCCAAAAACCTGAAGGGGGAACCCCTGCTGTGACCCCTCCCCCTGAAACCCCCCGACCCCGGTTCAGGGTGGGTCTGGGACCCCCGGGACCCCCAAATCTCGCCCAGGACCCCTCCAGGAACCCCAAACCCCCCAGAGCCCCCCAAGGTTGGCCCAGGACCCCCTGAGAGCCCCCAGACCCCAATCGAGCCCAGCCCAAGATGTCCCCTGAGACCCCCCCAGACCCTTCCCAAGACCCCACCCAGGACCCTGCCAGGACCCTCCAGACCCCTCCCCAAACCCAACTCAGGCTCCCCCAGCCCCTCCCCAGATCCCCCCAGGACCTCTCCCCAGACCCTTCCAGACTCCCCAAAGCCCCTCCCTAAAACCTCCAAAACCCTCCCAGGACACCCTCAGGACCCCCCCAGAGCCCTCCCCAAACTCCCCCAGGACCATCCCAACCCCCCATGACCCTCCCAAGACCTTCCTACGACCCCTCCCCAAAATCCCCCCAGACCCCCCCCATCCCCCCTCGAGACCCCTCTTAGGACCCATCGGCACCCCCAGGTCCCCCCACAATGCCCCAGGACCCTCCCCAGACCCACCCAAAGCCCCGGACCCCTCCCCAAAGCCCCCCCAGACCCCCCAGGACCCTCCCGCACCTGTCCCCAGCCCGGCGGGTCCCGCTTGCGGCGGGGAACGGGGCGCCGCTCAGGACTCGCCTCTGATTGGCCGGAGCCGCGCAGGGAAGGCGGGCGTTACTGAGAGGAACCACGCCGTGATTGGTTTTTTGGGGACATGCAGCGTGGTCATTGGTTGAATCGGGTTGGGGCGCGTCGCTATTGGCTGGGAGCCCGCCCACGAGGCGGAGGCGGGTGATTGTGAGGCGAAAACAGCAGAGGAGAAGCTGAGGTGGGGTCGGGGGGAAACTGGGGGGGGGGTTTGGGGCGGGTCTGAGGGGAAAGGGGGGATTGTTGGGGGCATTGACTGGAAATAGGGAGGTGTGCGGTGGGTTTGGGGGGAACGAAGGCGTGTGAGGGGGCTTTGGTGGGTCTGAGGGGGCTTTAGGGAGCTTTGGGGGAAGCTTGAGATGGTCTGGAGCGTTCTCAGGTGGGTTTAGGGAGATCTGAGGGGAACTGGGAGGGTCTGAGGGGATTTTGAGAGGAACTGGGGTGTTGTGAGGGGATCTGGAAGGTTTTGAGGTAGGTCTGGGGGGAATTTGGGGGAGTCTGGGGGGATTAATGGGCCTGAGGGGGATTTGGGACAGTCTGATGCATTTTGGGGGGTCTCAGGTGGGTCTGGGGTGAATTTTGGGGAAAACTGGGGGGAGTCTGAGGGTCCTGGGGAGGTTTTGCGGGTCTTGGGGAGTGGTTTTGGGTCTGGAGTGGTCCTGGGCCAACCTTGGGGGACTGTGGGGGACCTGGGGGAGATTTGGGGGTCCCGGGGGGGTCCCAGACCCACCCTGAACCGGGGTCTGGGGGTTTCAGGGGGAGGGGGCACAGCAGGGGTTCCCCCTTCAGGTTTTTGGGTGGTCTCCCATGGTGCCCCCTCCCCAGAAAGCTCCGAGGGCCCCCTGAAGTGGCTCCTGTTCCACTGGCCGGTGCTCCCTGATCCAGGACGGCCCTAGTGAGTCTGGGGGGATTTTGGGGGCTTTTTTGGGGGATTTTAGGAGGGGTTTTGGGGATTTGGTGGGGGTTTTTGGGGAGAATTACTGGGTTTGGGGGGAGGTGTTACATGATTTGGGGGGGTTTTGTGGATTTGTGGGGTTTTGGATTTTGGGGGATTTTATTGTAGTTGTGGAGGGTTTCTTGGGGGGGATTTATTGAAATTTTCAAGAGTGTTTTTAAATTTTGGTGGGTTCCACTGGTATTTTGTGGGATTTGCGGGTGTTCAGAGGGTTTTTTGGGGATTTTTTGGGGATTTTGGAGGTTTTTAGTGGAATTTTGGGGGGGCTTTGCAGGTATTCCCGGATGTTGGGAAGGGCTGAGAGGCACCAAAATCTCCTTAAAATCCCCAAAAGTCCCTATAAAACCCACGACATCCCAATTAACTCTCACAAAGTCCTGTTAGAACACCCTAGAATCCCGATAAACGCCCACAAAATCCATTGAAATTTCAACAAATCCCCAAAATCCTCATTAAACCCCACAAATCCCTGCAAAAATGTCTGCAAAACCATAAAAAGTCCCACAAAATCCACCCCGAGACCCAAAGAAATCTTGGCAACACCCAAAAAACCCCACAAAAACCTCCCAAAATCCTAACAAAAAAGGCTGATAGAATCCCCCAAAATCCAAACCTACCAAAATCCACAAACCCCCCAAAATCCCCAACACCCCCCAAACTCAGTAATTCTCTCCAAAAACCCCAATAATTGCCCTAAACTCCCAACAAACTCCCCCAGCCCACTGGTATGAACCAGCTGTGCTCCACATGGTTGCAGCTGCTCTCTTTCACCCTCACTTTTGTTCCAGTCACTCCCAGTATCTCCCAGTGTTCCCCAGTTCCCTCCAGCATGTTCCCAGTCACTCCCAGTATCCCCAGTATGATCCCATTTGCTCCCAAGCACTCCCAGTCACCCTCAGTTTAGTGGGACTCACTGCCAGTATGATCCCAGTTCATCCCAGAATAAACCCAGCAGTTTCCAATGGCCCCCAGCATGCACCCAGTCACTCCCAGTCACTCCCAGTTGCTCCTAGCATGATCCCAGTTCCTCACAGCTGCTCCCAGTCACCCTCAGCACCATCCCAGTTTCTCCCAGTACATCCCATTTGCCCCAACATGGTCTCATTTGCTCCCCACAGGCTCCTGCTCACTCCCAGTGTGATCCCAGTCTCCATCAGTGTGATCACAGTCTGCCCTGGCAGTCTGATCCCAGTATTATATCAGTACAAACGCAGCACAGTCCCAGTCACTCCCAGTATGATCCCAGTATAATGTCAGCACAAACCCAATACAGTCCCAGTCACTCCCAGTATGATCCCAGTATAATGTCAGCACAAACCCAGTACAGTCCCAGTCACTCCCAGTATGATGTCCATACAAACCCAGTACAGCCCCAGTCACTCCCAGTACCATCCCAGTCCAGCCCAGTCCCCGGCAGCGCTGCCACTGCTGGGATCCCCCAGCCCTGTGTGCGTTCCTCCCTCCCGGAGGTGCCGAGAGGAGCCCCAAGGGCTGGCAGTGCCCAGGCAGGGTCCCCAGCAAGGCCCAGTTTGGATGTGCAGCCCCCAGTTTTCCCAGTTTGCCTCTCCTTTGGCCCGGGCCGGGTTCCCCCCGCCCGCAGCGGCTGGGAGCAGCCGAGAGCCCCGCGCTGCTCATCCCGACCTGTCCCGGCTCCATCCCCGCTCCTTCTGCGGGAACGGGGCACCGAGGGTGTCGCTGCTGCTGGGGGAGGAGGAGGAGGGAGGGAAGGGGAGGGATGGAGGGGGAGAAGGAGGTGGGGTTAGGGAGGGGGAGGAGGGGGGGGAGATGGAAGAGGAGGGATGAAGGCGGAGAGAGAGCAGTGATAGAAGCAGGGAAAGGAGGTGGGGTTAGGGAGGGCGAGGAGTAGGGATAGAAGGGGAGGGATGGAAGAGGAGAAGGAGGTGGAGATAAGACTGCAGAGGAGGACAAGGAGTGGGGATGGAAGGGGAGGAGCGGGAGGAAGAGGAGGGGCAAAGGCGGATCAAGGCTGGGCAGACGGAACCATGTGCTCGAGCCCTACCTGAATTCGCAGCCCCCACCTGTGGGATCATCGCCCCCCCCCATCGCGCAGGTGAGCGGGGAGGGGGAGCTCGGCCCAGATATCCCGGGGGGATCCCTGGGTTGGGTTTTTTGGGGGGATGTTTGGAGAATTAAGAAGTCCAAGGCTTAGTGGAAAAGGCCCCTTGGGGGGACATCGGGAGGTGCCGGTGGTGGCTGCCGGCAGAGGCAGCCTGGAGGAGCAGAGCCATGTGTCCCCCAGGAGCCCAAAGTGGGGAGCCCAGAGAGGGGGGAGCGCCGCCATTGGCGGGACCCTCAAGAGCTGGAGAGGGGCAGGGGGGACTCCTTGGAGCCCCTGCAGCCCAGAGCAGAGAGTGAGGGGAGAAAGGACCCAGGAGCCCAAACAGCCCTGGCATCCCAAAATAGTGAGAGTGAAGAGGGGGGAGCTTTAGGGATTGCTGGGACTGCCAGCAGCCTGGGGAGGGCAGGCACCGAGGAGAAGGGGGACCCCCAATCCAAGTGTGACCCCCAGCAGCTGGGACAGGGGGGAACCCCGAACACCAGAGGGACCAGGGACAGGGAACTCTTTGGAGGCTTTTTCAGGGCTGAATTTTGGTGTTTGGGAGGTTTTTATGGAGCCCAGGTGGCCTGTGACTTATAGAGATGGACTTGGGCAGAGGGACCTTCAAAATCCACGTGGTCATCCATTGTTTTACCCAAACCAGGATTTCCCATTGCCAGCCCCTGGGAGGCAGTGAGGAAGAGGAAGGTGCCCTGGGACACTGAGGCAGGTGAGGAGGAAGTCAGTGCCCCTTTCCCCCTCTGTCCTGCTCCATCTCCCAGCCCAGCACGGCCCCCAGCTGCAGGACAGCCCTGGGGGGATCTCCTTCCCCTTGCCTGTGCCACGGAGGCAAATCCCATCCTGTTTTTATCCCTCTTCCTCCAGAGCAGGAGCTGAGCATGGAGAGCAGGGAGGACAAATCCCCAGGGCAGAACCAGGCAGCAGAGGCCGTTTTGAGCGGCTCCACGGCGCAGGAACCCAACGGGGAGGAAAAGCCCCGGAGATCCCGCACGAGGAGGGGCTGCAAACGCAGATGGCGGGGATCTGAGGGGGAAAGAGCCAGCCTGGGCCGGGAAGGCGGCCAGAGATGGAGCCAGAGCTCAGAGCTGGTGCTCCATGAGCAGCTCCATGGTGGGGAGAAGCCCCACACGTGTGGGGAGTGTGGGAAGAGCTTCAGGAGGAGCTCCCACCTGATCAATCACCTGAGGATCCACACAGGGGAACGGCCCTACGAGTGTGAGGAGTGTGGGAAGAGCTTCAGGAGGAGCTCCAACCTGATCCTGCACCAGAGGACCCACACTGGGGAACGGCCCTACGAGTGTGGGGAGTGTGGGAAGAGCTTCAGGAGGAGCTCCCACCTGATCCTGCACCAGAGGACCCACACTGGGGAACGGCCCTACGAGTGTGATCAGTGCAGGAAGAGGTTTCAGACCAGCTCCAATCTCCTCAAGCACCATCACACTCACACAGAGGAGAGGCCCTTCCGCTGCCCCGACTGCGGGCAGGGCTTCAGGCGAAATGCCCATCTTGTCACGCACCGACGCATCCACACTGGGGAGAGGCCCCACGAGTGTGGGGAATGTGGGAAGAGCTTCAGCCGGAGCTCCAACCTGATCAGTCACTGGAGAACCCACACAGGGGAGAGGCCCCATGAGTGTGGGGAGTGTGGGAAGAGCTTCAGCCGGCATTCCAACCTGATCCTCCACCAAAAGATCCACACTGGGGAGAGGCCCTACGAGTGTTCTAAGTGTGGGAAGAGGTTTCGGAGCAACTCCCATCTCCTCCAGCACTATCAGATTCACAGAGAGGAGAGGCCCTTCCAGTGCCCTGACTGCGGGAAGGGATTCAAGCACAACTCCACCCTCATCACCCACCGGCGCATCCACACTGGGGAGAGGCCCTACGAGTGTCCCCAGTGTGGGAAGAGCTTCAGGTGGAGCTCTCACTTGACCCGACACCAACGGAGGCACCGGTAAGGGAAGCCCTGCGAGTGCCCCGAATGCAGGAAGAGCTTCATGTGCTGCTCCAGCTCCATCCCCCACTGGAGGAGCCACATTGGGCAGAGCCCTGGTCCCCCACATTCCTGTGATCCATGTTGGGAACACACCTGGCTGCTTCTCCTTTTGGTCTGGCAATGATTTTCTTGTGCCCCATCTTCATCCCTTAAAACCACCATAAACATGGTTAAATAAATGAAATTGATCAAAGATATCTAAAGTCCCACCATTTCTCAGATGTTTGAGGAGGAATTTAGGATTTGGGGACACATTCTGTGTGGAGTGCACCTGTTGCTAAAAGGCAGGAATTTGATCTAACCCTTCTTGTGTTGCTAACAACTCCTCCCCTGGCCCAAACCCAAACTCCACCCCTGGCGTACCCTATAAAAACCCCATGGCCCTGCCTTTGCCCTGTTTTTTGGGGTCAGAAATGGATTCTGGAGATCTCTGAAACCAAGACCTGTCTTGTTTGTTCCCGGCACCGGCAGCTGCAGCCTCCCTGGGCACCATGAACTCTGCAGAATGGGGGCAGCCAGTGAGGACAGGTCCTGGATTGCAAGATAAGTGTGTGTTGTGTTTGCCATCTGTCAGAGGTGGGGCAGTTATCTTCTGTGCATTGGGCAGTTTATCTCTTCCACAACCATTCCTCCCTCCAGGAGATATCTGCTGTTAATGGGCCATTAATTTACAGGAGAGTGAACGTGTTTTTCACAGGCAGCTTCACAGAAACTGGAAAACGTGGGGGTTCCCAGGAGGGGGCACCGCTGATCCAGAGCATCGAGGTGCTGCCTGCAATCGTCCATAACCACCCCTAAGGAGCCTCCAGGGCTTCACCCTCCATGAGCTGCAGAAGACGTGTCAGGAAAGGTGACAAGAGCCCGTGGAATGGTCCTTGTTGCAGGCAGATTAGCCACTTGCAGCTCTTCAAAACTCCCTCCTTTAAAAAAACGAAAAAACTGAAATCGTTCCTAAATGTGAAAACCACATTCACTCTCCTGTGAAAATGTAAAAAGTTTAATAAAGGACAGTGGGAGACCAGGACCATGGAGCAATGGTTATTATGGCCTGGTGCATCTTGGCACTCAGCCAGGAGCACCCTGTTACCTTCGGGGATCCCCCTGAAATGCCTTTTCCCTTACATCAGCCTGTTGCATATTCATAGACCCTCATGCATATCCATAAACTGCTTTACATATTCCAGGAATGATTTTACATGGCCCCTCCTTGGGTCTGCCTTTTCAGAGCATGTGTGTTTCTTGGCTGTGGTTTTGGCTCCTTCTCTTTATCACCTCCAGTTTTTGGGCCTTGTTCCACTCTGCCTTCAGATGGGGAGTGCTGATAGTTGGCAGATCTGTGCAGGTGTCCTCATCCTGTGTGCATTGGATG
Source organism: Haemorhous mexicanus (assembly GCF_027477595.1). Taxonomy (NCBI): domain Eukaryota; kingdom Metazoa; phylum Chordata; class Aves; order Passeriformes; family Fringillidae; genus Haemorhous; species Haemorhous mexicanus. The sequence goes on along the minus strand of NC_082356.1, from coordinate 9,958,391 downwards.
TTATCCCATCCCAGCAGGAATTTTAACACAAGCAGCTATTTCATGAAGCTTAATTAACAACAGAAATAAAAGCTGTATCTTTACAACAAAGTTGCTTTAACATCACAGATATAAAATCCATTTTAATATTTGCTAAAAGCCACTATTAGAAGATGTATCCATAACATTGCCCATATCTTTCCTTACCCTTCTGTTCCCAAGAGTGCAGCAAGGAGTGAAAACTGCCAGCATGGCACGGGGTTGCTGCCATCTCTCTGTCACCCTGTGTCCCTTTCCTGTAAGAGCCTGAATGAGAGATGAGGGACTCCAGGCAGCTCTCCAAAATGCAGTTTATTGTATCCAAGATGTTACAGCAGTCCAGGGTCTGGTGACAGAGCCTGTGCCTACAGCTGTCAGCTCCAGCTGCAGACAAGCCTGGGGACCCTTTAGCTTTGGTTATAGTGCATTATATACTCTGCTTTGCTGAGCATCTTAATACAGTAGAACCAGTCATTACCTTTACTTTTATCTATAGCCTATCATAACTCCTGTAATTACCATATTCATATTACTATTCTCCAGTCACTAAAAGTTAGTACCTTACAGTTTAAGCTAGAAGTTATTTTTCAGTTTTCTTGCAATGGAAAATTCTGAGACCTTTTTTCTATTTGCAGTATTGACAGTCTTGTTTGCCTATGGAATCTTTTTGCTTGGTAAAAACATCTTCTTGTTTGAGGTGGGTTTATCCTTTGCTCTAAGCCATAAAAACCCCTTGTAAGTAGCACAGCCTTTGCCTTAGTTACCCAGTAAGACTGGCCCAGCACTTCTTTTCTTCTATATCAAAACTTGCTTTCATTTCTATTCCTTCTTCAGATTCTGCATTCAAAAATCTTTCTGTCATGCACACATATCTGTTAAAGTTTCTTGTCGAACTTTCATCCTTCCCAACACTCTGTGCCACCCTGTCTCTCTTTTCCTGAGGGCAGAACAAGGGACAGAATCCATCCAGAGGTGACACGGGAGCGCTGCTGTCCTCTCTCCGTTCTGTGTCCTCCTCCCCCCCATCTTTCCATGTTCCCCTTTCCTGCCTGTCACTGCTGAGTCAGAAATGACATGGATAAATGAGTGACACACTCCATGCATCTTCAGAAAGCCAAAAATCATCTTTATTAGGAGACGCATTTTTTTATACTCAGTCCTGATTTCGGTGGACCTGATTGGTTATTTTACATTTCACACAATTGGCTAATTAAGAAAACCCCTTGGGGTAAAAATCCATGAGGAAAACAATTGTCACAAACACCACCTGCGAGGTTGTTCAGAATTCTTCATCTCCAGCTCCCTAATGTTTCCCAGACGGATCCATGGGAAATCTGACCTGGATTGTGTATCCACACCTACCCGGGAAGGTGACGGCCGCGCCGTCCCGGGCCCTCCCTCTAGAAATGGCGCTTACCACGCTGTTTAAGGTTCCCCTTTTTCCTGCCCAAGTCCTTCTTTTCCTGTCCCCAACCTCCCCTTCCCCCCTGCTGTTGGAACCCAGGGCACAGGGAATGTCTCCCTGCCTGTCCTGAGAAGTCCTGATCCCCAAGAGATCACTGCTTTTAACTTTTGTCCATGGAGAAAGCTTCCAAGACTTTGGGATGAATTGGAATCTACGAGTGTGTGAAATAGAGATTAGTGTAGTTTATCACAGGGTGAAAAACTGAGAGCTTTGGGGTTTTCAGTATGAGGGTGGATAGAAGACAAGACAGAGGATTTTGGGCGTTGCCTGATCTCCTTCTCGTTCTTCATCTCCTCCATTTTCTGCTGTGTTGGGAGCACAGGGTGATTGGTTGGAAAGAGCTGCAATGCAGATGCTGAGTGGCAGACAAAGAATTAGTTACTGGTAGAAAGGTAAAAATAAAATGCGTTCTAAGAGTTAATTAGGCAAAATGATTTTAAAAGACCTTGAACCTGTGTGTCCTATGACTTTTGGTGCCTTCTCTTTGTATGCTAAGTCTGGTGTGCAGATGGGGTGCTGAACTTTTGGTAAGAGAAAAATAAACAACAGCCTGAAGACCAAAAAAAGCAAAGGTCCCGTTTTTTTCTCAATCCTGGCACAGAACTTTTTAGGGGTGTCCCCATCAGGGGATCCTCGGGGGGGTTCACACCTCCCTCCTTCCCCCCCTTCCTGCCCCGCTGCTCAGCCCCGCTCCAAGCCCTGCACCCGGGGCCCTCGCCACTTCACAAAAGGAACCAAAATTACCCCAAATCCACCCAAAATTACCTCAGAACCCATCCTGAGGGGCTCTGGGGGAAATCTGAGGGGAGTTTTGAGGGGATTTGGGAAGATTTTGGCTGGGTTTGAATCCTTCACCCGCTTGGGCATCCACAAGGTACTAAAACCACCCAAAATTTCCTCCAAATTAACCTAAAATCCACAAAAAGTCGACCCAACAACCAGGCGGTTGGGGGGAAAATTTGTGGGGTTTTGAGATTTGGGGGGATTTTGTCTGGGTTTGAATCCTACACCAAATTTTGTGTCCAGGAGGTACCAAAACCACCCCAAATCCACCCAGAATTGACCCAAAATTAGCTGAAATTCACCCAAAATTACCTCCAAATCCATCCTGAGGGGTTTTGGGGTAGATTTGGAGGGATTTTAGGGGGGCATTTTGAGTGGATTTGAATCCTATGCCCACTTCAGCATCCACAAAGTACCAAAATCCCCCAAATCCATCCAAAATTACCTGAAATGAATGAAAAATTCATCCTGAGAGGGGTTGGGGGGAGGTTTGGTGGGGGGGGTTTAGGGGTTTTGGGGGGGATTTAAGGGGGCTTTTTGGCAGTCATCATCATCCAAAAAACAACACCCCCTGCCAAAGCCGAGACCAAACCCTAAAGACTGTGCCCCTTGTGAAGAGGAGTTCAAAGAACTGCTCCCCTTCTGGGGAGGAGATCAAAAGCCAGAGGAGACTGAGCTAATAACTCATTAGGTTAAAACGTATTCATTTAATCAAGTATCATCATTTCTGTTATTTTATCCTTTGTGATTAAGTCTCAAATGCTTTCCTATTCCTTGTTAATTTAGCTGAATGATATTCATTTTGGTTTTGTAAACTATTAAGTCATATTCTTCATGTTATATATGGGGTCCCATATGTCTAATTCAATAAACCACAAACTTAAAATTTAGCAGCAGTTTTAACTGAGATAAAACAATACAATCAAATAGATTCCAGTAGTTACAAAAAGAAATTTGGCAGTGGTTTGGATAAAGCATAACCAAAACTGCTCAGGGTATGGGGAGGGCTTCCCACCCTGCCTGATGTGCAAAAGGCAAAAGGATCCAAATACAACTTATGTACTGTGGGCTAATACATATTCATCAATGTTTTCCTGTAAATCTCCTCCTGTTTCTGCTTCTTGAAATCAACATCACCACACTCACAGCGCATGCTCCCGCTGTGGCTAAGGGGGCTTCTGGCTCTCTGGGGCTCTCCTTGGAGGAAGGCCAACAGTCTTCCTCACTGTCCTCTGAACAACCTGACAGGCTGTGCATGTGCCCCAAGTCCTGTGTTGTGTAAGTAAGCACTATGCTCCAATTAAGCCTTTTTATTTTATAGAAAAGAACACTCTTTTAGACTCCCTGTCTGGAATTGTCCCAACGTTATTCATGTCATGGCCGATCCTGTCCTGGGAGTTGTCTTAACTTCGTCTTGATGCCAATTCTGACTCGGGAGTCTTCCTAACTTTTGTTCATCAAGGCCAATTCCAATCTCCTGTATCCTGTTTCCCACATGTATCATCTACAAAGAAACCCATCTGCTTCATACTATGAATCACATATACCTTTCCAATTTTCTTCCCAAAATATTGATATAATTACAATTTTGTTAGCACAAACCACATCCATTTATCACAATTTCCCCCATCTTCTCTTTGGATAATATTAACTCATGCTTTTTATTAAAGACTGAATTTTGGTATCTTCTACATCCCACAAATCCATGTTTTCACACTCCCTCATTTCTCTTTTTGATCAAATTTGATACATGTTATTTTACCTATGCAGGAAATAAAACATGGTATAGAACACAATAGAGTCCAGCTGGTATAAACCACCAGATTTTGTTAGCACAAATCATATCCATTTATCACAACAGGCCAAAAGCTTGGAAAAGGATGAAAGAAATGCTCCGATGACGACGATAACAAAAAAAAAACCCAAAATAATTTATCTTTGACAGCAAATGAACACGGGCTGCCCTCCAGCCCCCCGAGCCTGGCAGGCCGAGCGGTGCCGTTCCCATGGCATGAGGTGCTGGCAGCCTGCAGAGAGAAACCAGAGAGCCACGGTCAGTCGCAGCAGGCTCCTGTCCCCCTGTCCCGCCGTGGCCTGTGCCTGGGCCAGGCTGCTGGCTGTGCTTAGAGCCCAAACCTCCAGTCCTAGTCTCTGTTTTTAGAGAAGGGCAACGTGGCAGGCACCGTTCCACCTCCTCTGCTTAATCACGGCACAGCAACTCCTCAGCAGCTGCAAGAGCGGGATGCCCGTGTGCCCGCTGCCGCCTGCCCAGAGCCCTTCTGCCAGCCGAGCTGTGGAGCTGGGTGCCCACCTCTGGAGAGCTGCTGCCAGGAGAGGAGCCGATCACGCACCAGGTCCTCGTCCTTCTGGAAGGGGCTGTCCCTGCAGACCGTGGCCCCCGGGGTAGTGCTGCCACTGGACGTGCTCCACAGACGCTGCAGGCGCTTCCCCATCCGGTCTGGGCACCAGGTGAAATCCTCCTGGGAAAAAGAGAGAACAATTGCATGAAAGTCAATTCAAAACAAGACCTGGAAACAAGAAAAAGCACAAAGCCTGTCACTGTTTCACAGACCTGAGGAGGGTCTGACCACTCCATGAGAGAATTAAACCTGCCCAAGGGTGGGGAAAATCCCCACCTTTCCTCCCGTAAACGCACCCCCCATCCACACAGATGGATGCTTTTGTCAGGCTGGCTGCCCCGCCTCAGCCCGTGCCAGTCTGGCTGGCAGAAGCTGTCAGCAAGGCCAGCAGCCGGCTCCCTTTCCACAACTGCAAGCAAGGGATGTTGTTTCATATATAAATTTGTGTATGAATGTAACCTAATCACTGTAGCACACATTACTAGTCTCCCTAAAATAGTATATAAGTGCTTGTATCCCACAATAAAATCGGATTCTGATCCCCGAGTCAGTCTCCCCGTCTCTCTCCATTGCCGACACTTCCCTGATAAAGAACTGTTATTCCTGCTCCCATGTTGTTACCTGAGAGCCCCCTTTAATTTCAAATTTTTAGCAATTGAGAAGGAAAGGGTTTACATTTTTCCATTTCAAGAAAGGCTCCTGCCTTCCTTAGCAAACACCTGTCTTTCCAAACCAAGACACAGGAGCCACCTGTATTATACATGGAAATACTTCACACGAAAAACCAAGAGCCTCAAAAAGGCAAAACAGCTTGGTAATTTGTAGAAAGTAACTCTGATCAAAAAACAAAATGTGTGAATAGATTGGTCTAAAGATGACATTCACAATTTTCCTGGGGACATTGTGCACTGTACTGTAGCAGGGGACAGCCACTGGACATAGCCAGCAGGATAACTGGATATGCTTTTCAAACTTATTCTTAGTATTCATTGAATTCTTCATTGAATTCTCATCCTTCTGTACACTTCAGCTCTGTTGTAAACTTCAGAGACATTTTTTCACAAGCTTCTAACAAGTTACTCTGGATCCATAATTCCTGAGACCAAATGGAGTCCAAATGCCAAGTGGGATTACTCTTTTCAAAGCCTGGAGTCACACAGAATGAAGCAGCACTTAAATCATCCTGTGCATCCCATACACATAACAGTCCAGTCACTGACCATCTGCAATAATTTTTTTTACTTTTGCTACAAATTACCTTCAAGAATAAGCTACAAATAATATCTTGATCTGGTTTAAATTCAGGGACGGCACTGCAATTGCCCTAAAAAATTCTAAGGGAACCTAGTGCTGTTGCAGTAATACAAGAGAACTGTAAGTGTGTATTACTAGTTGTTATTCATAATAGGCAAAAATGGCTCAGATCAGCTTTGCCAAGCAAGAAACAAGTCATGCAGAGTTGAAATGATGGAGTTGGGACAGTGTAGCCAGTCTGCTTTTTGTGAGAGATGCTCTTAAGCAGTGGCTGTAGTAATGTACTCATCTCCTGTAACTTTGCTCCTTGTGATCTACTGTCCACCTCAGCAACTTTTTCTGCTCTTTTTTTTTTCTTTATTTTTTTCAGCTGAGTACCAAAAGGAAACACAGAACTGCAATGTTGCTACCAAAATAATAGATTTTTTTTTCAAACTAAAAAATACTCACAGCTTTTAGAAAACACATCAGAAGTGTTGGAAAGTATAAACAATACAAGGTATTGAACAGGATTTTTACATAATACTACATCAGCCAAACAAATGGATAGTAAGGCTTGAGGAACAAGGATGTAATTAAAGTTTTATTAAAAGTGCTTCTTTTGTTCTGTGTGTGGTAACTGTCATCACCCTGATGTAAATACTTCACAATCTATTCAAATTTTCCTAGGCTGTATTATTTTGCAATCAGCTATGATTTTTTAAATTTCTCTTGTACCCATCACTGAATTATCTGAGCACAATCTCCAAACAAGACAAATGGTAAAGTAGCAAAGGGCTGCAATAACTGAGCAGCCAACAGGATAAGCCACACTGGCACCTATTGGCTTTGCCAAATCCTCTGTGAGTGCTTTCGTTTCTTTTCCTTTTTGGTTTAAAATGCAACACATTTTCATTACTTCTCATGACTCGCCTCTGAAAGAAAAAGGCAGTAGCTGTTTTTGGCAGGGTAAGTTACATTTGCAAATTGGCTCACCTCGTTGGCAGCAGAACTGCATTTTTTCTTATCAAAGCTGCTACTCAGTTTGAGTGGGGAGAAGGTGCAAAAGGATGAGAGAGGCTGGTGGAGCTCTGATGGTCTGAGGATGCAATGGTGCAAAGAGCTGGAAGGTGAAATACCTTTTCTTGAGTTCAGGGTCATTAGGGAAAGGGAGTGTGTGCCCAAAAGCTCAGTCCTGTCAGCCATATTCACCTAGTAAAAGGTTTCTTTCCTGCACCTGTGTGTGTGGCCAATGCCAAGGGATGGCAGCTCTTTCTGTTGTGAGGGCATTGCAGCCTCCAACTGCAGAGTATGCAAACTGAGCTGCACTGAAATGTGTTCTCCAGGGCTCAGTTTTGGGGCTGGTCCTGGTTAACATCTTTATTGATGATCTGGAGATCGAGATTGACAGCACCCTCAGTAAATTTGCCAATGCCCAGTTGGGTGGGAGTGTGGATCTGCTGGAGGACGGGAAGGCTCTGCAGTGAGACTTGGACAGACTCGATCAATGGGCCAAGGACAAGGCCATTGAGGTTCCACAAGGCCAAGTGCCACATCCTGCAGGTCACCAGCCGCCTCAGTGTGAGCCAGGGTGTGCCCAAGGGGGCAAGAGGCCAATGGCACCTGGCCTGGATCAGCAGCAGTGTGGGCAGCGGGACCAGGGCAGTGCCTGCCCCTCTGTGCTGGGCACTGCTGAGGCCACAGCTCGAGGGCTGTGTCAGCTCTGGGCCCCTTGGGAAAAAGGACATTGAGGGGCTGAGTGTGTCCAGAGAAGGGCAGCAAGGCTCACAAAGTCTCTAGAAAACATGTCCCATGAGGAGTAGCTGAGGGAGCTGGGTTTGTTCAGTCTGGAGAAGAGGCTCAGGAGGGACCTCACCGCTCTCTCCAACTCCCTGACAGGAGCGTGCACTGAGGGGGGGCTGCTCTCTTCTGCTGGGCCTGCACTGAGAGCCAGAGGAAGTGGCCTCACGTTGAGAGGAAATTCAGGTTAGACTTTAGAAAAATATTTCACTGCTCAGGTGTTCATGCCTGGGAATAGGTTGGCCAGAGGGGTGGTGCAGTTGCCATCCCTGGAGATGTTAAAGAGACCTCTGGATCTGACACTGGCAAATGGTTTAGTGGTCTGTGTTTGAAGTGTCAGAGCTGGGCTGACGTTGAACTGATGCTCTTCAAGATCTCTTTCACCTCTGACGGTTCTACAATTCCAAGCGCTTCCCGCCTGGCTGAGGGGAAGGCTCAGGGCTGTCCCGAGTCCGAGGGCGGCCGTGCCCTGACGCGCTGGGGCGGCGTCTCCTGAGGGGCCGGGCGGGGCTCTGCCCTCAGCTCCGCGAGATCCCAGATCAGCCCGGCGGGGCCTCCGCTGTCCTTCAGCCCGCAGATCCCACCCCTCAGCCCGCAGATCCCACCCCTCAGCCCGCAGATCCCACCCCTCAGCCCGCAGATCCCACCCCTCAGCCCAGAGATCCCACCCCTCAGCCCGCAGATCCCACCCCTCAGCCCGCAGATCCCACCCCTCAGCCCGCAGATCCCACCCCTCAGCCCGCAGATCCCACCCCTCAGCCCGCAGTTCCCACCCCTCAGCCGGACAGCGCTCGGCAGCGGGCACCCGCCTCGCCTCGGGGTCTGCCCGGAGACACCCGCGCCACTGGATCACAGGTACCCGAGCCGTGCCCCATTTCCCCCCTCGGGACTCCCCAGCCTTCCCACAGAAGGCTGCTGTTTCATCTTTAGACTGTTGCCTTCCAACCCCCACCCCCCCACCCCGCTCTTATTTTAAATATGTATATGTTCTTTCCCTTTTATATTTGGGCTGATCTGGGTGCTTGCTAAGGCTTCAGAGGGGAGCTCTGATAACGAGCTGTAAATCACACACGGCCCATCTGAGGAGGAGGGTGCGAGGGAGCTGAAATAGGCCAGGACAGCCCCAAGTCCTGTTCCACAGCGCAGCGTCCTCACGGCCTCAGCTGCTGCTGTGGGGTTTGGTTTCCACAGGACGCCAACAACCCGCACTTCTCCCCTCTGGGCTTTGCTCCCTGGGTTTCGAAGGATAAGTCCTGCCCAGGCTGGCTGGTCTACTGACCGTGCCAGCCATGTGCTCTGGTGCTGCTGAGCGCACACATTGACAGATCTGCACTTCTCCAGGAGTGGTTTCTGAGATTTAAAGCAATGTTACTGGGTTGTTTTCCATAACTGATGGAGAAGAATTTTAGATGCAACATTTGCCAGCTGTTTGTTGAAGCAAATCTAGTTGTTTGTCTTTCCACCTTGCTCTGTGATGCAACAACCGAGGTGAGCTATTTGAATCTAATTAATGTAGGCCGGTTTATAAATACTATTTTGCGTACCTCCTGTAGGTTGCAAAAGTCAAAAAGATGCAGGTAAAGGTCAAGATGTGTCCTTGTATACATCCAGTTTTAAACCCCTTGTGCTTCTTATATTGCATAATTGTATAAACATGTATTAAATGAAACTCTTCTGAAAAGCAATTAGCTCCAGAGCGAACTCATTTTTACAGGCTTCCTTTTGTTTGGGTGGGTTGTGTTTTTTCTTAGGCTGGCAGGGTGATGGCAGTAGGACAAAAAGAGGTGAGGAAGGCTGGCAAGCTTTTCCTTGTTGTGGCAGGGTTGGGTTTGCAGGAAATGAAATGCATGTCTGTTATCACTTCTGAAAGGCTGCAGGGAGATGACCTCTCTCAATTCTCCTCTCTAAGGGAAGCAGCAAAGGAATGGGGGCAGTCAGTAACTCCCAAGAGAAAGCAGGGCTGGCTGCTTTCAATGGATGGATGCACAGTGATGACAAGGATTCTGCTTTGAGCCTTTGCTCCACTTGGAGAAGGAAAATGAATCCATTCTTAAGCTGCATTTGCCACTGATTTAAAGTTTCTACCTGGAGCTAAGTCATTTTTGGAGAAATTGTAAGAGGTTACTGTGATGCTTGCATCAACCTTCTCTGTTTGGGACTTGGGGCGTGTTTGAGGGAGCATCTTTGTGCCTCCAAAGCTGAATGTCACTCTGCTGCTCTGCTCTCAGAGGCTGCCCCGTGGTGTTTGTGAAGAAGCAATGCTGTGGGGTTTGGTGGGTTGCATGGTTCATGGAATGTGGCAATGTCTTTGGAGAATTTCAGTGGGTTCTCACTGTAAGGAACATGTCTCTGTGCTCACTGCCCTTGGTTTGATCAGTGCTGCCAGAACAATGCTGATGGTTTAGTGGCTCCTTGAGCAGCAGGAGGCCGAATGTTTTAGAGTGTTCACCCCCTAAGTAACATGACTTGGTCTTAGTGCCAGTTGTTGGCTGATGGCAAAGGTGGCCACTCTTGTAAGGAAAGTTGGATCAGCTTTGTTGTGATCAGTGACACAGAGCAGGGGATGTTCTTTACTGACAGTGCCCCTCAGGGGTAACATGGAATGACCTGATTTCTGCAGAATGTCCACTCTCAAAAGATGATCACCTGGTGGTTACAAATGCAGGGCTGTTATCAAAGACTGTATTTCCAAAGGAAAAGTCTGCCATGTAAGAACGCATTCAACCGTGTGTGTGTGAGATGACAAAGTAAAAGCAGAAAACTGGGAAAAGTGCATTTTAGAAAAATGATGTTGTTTCTACTGCATATATTATAAACACTGCTAATCTGAACAGAACTGAAAAAACTTTTTCCTTGCTGTTGTAGAACAAGAACAGAGATTAAAAAAAAAGGAACACTCAAAAGGTGCAGATAAATCAGTGTGGTAAGATATCTAATATAATTTGTCATTATAATCTGCATCAATTTTACAAAGTTTTAGTAGACTGTGATAGGCCTGTTGTGGGGTGGTGAGCAGTTGGGAGAACATGTTTTTTCCTAGTTTCCACATTTTGGATACTGTATTGGATATGCAAAGGGTAAATCCAATGTCAAACCTGCACACATAGTAAAACACACCATTACGAAGTCACAATTTTTGGTTTTAATTTGCTAATATTTATCCACATTTTTATTGTATTTTAACTTCTTTAAGAACCCTCAGACCTTGTAAGGGTTTACTGTTAACAATACCTTCTGTCACTGTTAGAAATAATTATCATCTAAGTCTTTTAATGATACCCCAAAGACTAAGAAGCAGATTTTCCAAGTCTGTTTTCCCACCTAGGGTTGTGTGTAGGTGCCCAGAGAATATTTTGTGTTCTGTCTCCACCCACCTGACTGAGGGCTCTGCTGCTGTGCTGCATGGTTTATGTCTCCTGTACCTCAGTACCACGGAGCAGCCTTGTGCTCTTGGACTCTTTCCTTACTACTCCACAGATTTTCAACTGCACCCTGAATTTTATTTGCACTCTGAATACTTTAATGGCTCTGTATTATTTACACTTAATGCACCTTGCAATTGTGAATTTAACATTTAGTAGTTTACATCAGACTTACTAAGAGTTACTAGTAATGAAAGGCCAGAAATATTAAAAGGAAGCTATTACTCTGCAAAGGAGCTCATGCTCAAATAACAAAGGATGGACAGAAATATTTCTAGGTTTGTTATTGGTGGCTGAATAGAAGTGATGTAGCTCCATTTTGGCTCACTTCCCCCCCTTTTTTAAAATACACCTACATACTGCATTTTGACAGGTTTATTCTAATACTGACTAGATTAATAGAGAGAAAAGATAACAATTTAATGAAGCTTTTTGTGTTTGCTCCTAGATATGAAAACAGATCTGACCTTACTGCTGGAATGCCTTAAATCTCAGTTGGACTGCCCTCTGTCTCAGCAGGAGGCTGTGGTCACTGTCTATTCCATTTGCCAACAAAACAGTAAGAAAGGCTTTTCCTTAGAAACAATGCAGGCATTTATGTTCACCATATATGCCAAGGAACTGGTGGGCACTGTAAAAATGTCTAAAGGACATAAGGCTTGAGATGTTGGAAAATCATAGAAGCCTTTCATTTTGCAGAGAAACAGAAGCAAAAGTTTTTCCTCTTGTAGGTGAAGCAAGCGAATACTTTGGAGAAATTGGTGGTTTGATGTTTAAAAATAACCTTGCCAAGTCGAGTGCTCATTGCATCGTAAAGGAAGCAGCTTTATTTACATTGGGGATTATTCTAGAGAGTAATGGCAATAAAAATAACACTGTTTGTATTTCTGAGTGTGCTCTGGCCCCCTGTCATTACTTGTGCTCCTGCTTTGTCTCCATTTTCTTTTGGTCTCACAAAATGAGACTACAAGATTGTCAGTTGGAGCAAGGGCAGGGAAGGTGCCCCAGTTGCCCTTTCCATCCCCAGATTTGATCTGTGCCTTGCTGACTTGTGCACACAGGGTGTCTTTAAGTTACCAGACAGCTGCACTCCCCCTCTCCCTCAGCAGCAAGTGTTCAGTGACTCCTGGATTGTTCCAGAGCTTGCCAGGGTCCTGCTTGGTGTAGAACTCACTGCAGGGGGAAGCCCTCAGGCACTTCATAGTCCTGCCCTGTCTCTGCTCCCCACATACTGGCCACAACTGAAACTTAATAATTTAGGATGATGAGTAGCTTACTTGAGGTTTTCACTTCTTGTTTTCAGTGTCTTGTCAACAGACACTGTTGACAAGTACACTGTCTTGTGTACTTCTGAGTTGCTTGAAGAACTCATTTTATTTTGAATTAAAAAGGATTCTGATGTGAACTTGAAAAGAATGTCTGTTTCTGTCATCTTAGTACTGGTGTCAAATAATGGTAAGTTGTTTTTTTTTTCTGTGTTACAACAACACTCCTTTTCTATTTGCCAATCTGCAGTCCAAAATTTGGAACATGCAATAAGCAATGTTGTGGTGAAGTGAATTTATAAAGATGAATGTTTGCATGTAACCGAACCTGAATTGTCGAAGTAGGTCATTGCTCACTGGGATTTCCTTAAACAGAAGAACGTGGTTTAGTTCAAAAAAGAGAGTTTGCAAATGCAAACCCATAGTTTCTGAGAGTGTCTAGAAAGAGAGAGACATAGAAAGGTTATTTACCAATATGTTGATATGATTTTGTATTTCCTTGTGGGGAGGGTATGTGCTTAGGAAAGGGAATGTATGTATGTAAATTCAACTTGCTGTTAAGATTTTGTCTGCAGTTGCATTTGTCTCTGGAGTCTTGTGTGTGCTCTCTTATAGAAAATGGGCAAACCCATGTCAGAGACACAGGCTGCATCAGCCTGCTGCTGCAGTTGTTCAGGTGAACAGGGTTGCAATTCAAACAGACAAATAGTAGGCTGGTTTGCAGCTATGTTTCCTTGACTGTCTGGGACTTGTTTGCATTTCATTAACAGAACAACTCTCTCCACATCTGAGAAGAATCTGTCAGCTGAAAACACTGATCCCTGCTATCAGCTCTGGTCCTCAGTGTGCAGCACTCTCTGTGCCTGTGTCAACAACCCCCAGAATGGGACGTGTTGCTCTGAAAATTGTGGAAGAAGTTCAGAGATATTCTCCAAATCGGTAACACTTTGGTTTCATTTTTACTGTTCAGCTGAAGTTGATTTCATTGCGTTTTGATTTGGGGTAATTTGTTTTTACTTTTCCAGAAGATAATCAGAACATTTGCTGTGGGGTTTTTCCCTATGCCAAAGGGTGGCTCGAGAGTTGCACAGAGCCTGAGATAGTTCATCCCATCTGTTCATTTCTTGGTCTCACAGTTGCAAACAACTGGAAGTGCAGCTCAAGCTTTACACAGCTTTGCATTTGAGAAAAGGAAGTTTAATTCGAGAGCTAAATGGGTTTTTCTTTCTTGTCAATCTCTACAAAGTCATTTGCTGTTCTTCCCACTTTTACTCTGACCACTGTACTCCACCATCTTTACTTACACTGTGCTGTGCTCAAGTCCACAAATAGCCACAGTCTGCTTACATTTGATAGGGTCAGTAAAACTGCTGGGAGCTGTTCTGATTAAAAGTGTGTCTAAATTAAAGTCCTTGTGACATGACTGAAAACAATGACTTAGGTAGAACTCAGGCATGATGTTTGCCATTTGTGTGCACATATCAGGGTCATGTTTTCCTGGAACTATTTTATCTGCAGTTACTGCATTTCTTGAGATTAATGTATCTCCAGCTTCTGTTATATCAGAAATGTAATGACTGACACATGCACAGAAAAACTCTGATGGACTTACTTGGTGAAATGCTAAAAGAATTTGCAGACTCTGTTGCTTAAATCACATTTTTTTCTTTTTTCCACTGAGCAGATGTGCAGAAATCTTTTGTTTCTATTGGAGGATTGGATACATTAGCCAAAGCTCTCCTTGAGCTTATGCCTGATTCCTGTTTGTGTCACTCCAGCATGAAACTTGCAGTGGTAGTAACAAAGACTCTGGATGCCTGTATTGCTACTAACTGTGAGTGGAAAGACATTTTTGATCTATGGCAATTTTAAAATGCTATTTTTAAAGTCTTGTGCTGGTGGAAAAGTTGCAGAAATGAATGCTTAAAGGCAGTTAAGTTCTCCACATCCCAGTGGATGTTGCGATGCTTTTTAAAACTCAGAGGTGTAAGTGGGGAGTGATTCAGTTCATCTGAGGTGGATTACTGTCCCATTGTTGCTCAAATGAATGCAGTGAAATTTAAACCCAACTGAAAATTAAAATTGAGATGCTCCTGCCCGTGCTGGGTAAGTAAAGCTGAGCTCTGGGCCTGGATTTGACCAGTCAGTTTGGATCCTGGAGTTGTGCCTATGGCTGAATAATAAATTGTGTAGCTTTAGGAAGCTTTAGTCATTTAGAGGTGGAGCTGAATGGACGTGGTGTTTCTGCAGAGCACACTCTGCTCTGGTTTGCTGGCCGGGTACTGCTCTCCTGATGAGGTTTTGTGTTTTCCACAGAAGGTTTGCAGAAACCTGTGATCCTGACGAGCCTGTGCTGTGGCCGTGGTTGCTGTACCTCACACTTCTGCCATAAGAGCTTCAAATGGAAGTTGCCAAAAGTTGAAAAGCATCAGCCTGCACTAGTTGTGAGGGTAGTTTCAGCTCAGTTGGGTGTGACAGGACTGGGCCTCAGCGTGGATGCTCTAGCAGTGGTGTTGCCAGTGCCAGGAAGGGCTTGCCCCCTGCTCTTTTTATGGCAGATACTCTGCGTGTCAAAGCTTATTCAACTCTCTCTGGCTCCATGCTGGAGCTGATCAAGGACATGGAGAAACTCAGCAAGGATCTCCAGAAGCTGCACAGTGCAAAGCCCTCCTCATCAGGGAGGATGAGGGCTTTGCACTCAGATCTTCTGATCAGGTTTTCTGCCTCCTCTCCGTGGAGCACAGGCTGGGAGGATGGGCAGGACTGGATTTGGGAGCAGCACAGGAGGGGTGGGGTAATCTGAGCTGTTCAGGGTGGAGCAGGGCAGGGCTGAGCAGGCCCAAGGCTTTGAGGGCTCTGTACAGTTCCCTCCAAACCCAGCATTTGATCCTTGGATAATTCCTGTACACTCACAATCGACTTTCTTTTCCTTCCAGTCATTTTAACCAACAGCTGCCATGAGTGTTGTCTTGGCAAAGTATCCCACTGTGTCAGAGCTGCTGAAGCTGCTGTCCAATGAGACACTGAGCACAGGAGAAAAAAATCAGTATTATTCTAACAATTGGACACTGTACTGAAGTTTGTGGTAAGATTTGCTTTTTCTTTTTCCTGTCTGTCAGCTTCTCCTAAATTCTCATCCACTGACTCCTCCTGTGGTGTCACTTCATCAAGACTGGAACATGAGAGAGAGTTCAGTTAAATAATACAATGTCAGTATTTGGACAAAAAGTTTTCTAGGAAGTTCCATCTTTAAATTTTAAAGCTTGTTAGCAGGAAGTGTCTTTAGTAGCTTTGAAAAGTAGACTAAATATGCAAGAATGCAGAGCTGGGCTTAGGTGTCACAGGAAATAATTAATCCAGACCTGAAAGCTCCTACCATCCAGACCTAGCAAATGGGTTGTCTTGAGCACCCTTTTCATGGTCCTTGGCACATACAGCTTCTCTCCACTGCTTACAAGGCCAGGAATATTTGTAAAAGCCATGTAAGAGCATTGGTTTCAAGACACAGAAGCAGTTGGTAGCTCTGAAATGGTTTTGTCGTGTTCCTCAGGGCTTGCCCAAGCATATCTGGTACAAATACAGCACTTCAGTTGGTATTTTGTGGTAGTGCATGCAAAGAGAAAGGGAAATTCATTTGTACTTCTGGTTTTTCTCATGTATGTTTAGAGAAACAAGAAAAAGGCCTTTTGTTCAAAAAGGTTGATTTTTATCCTCTGATAGCCAATATCATGTTCAATAATTAGCTCAAGAGGTCATAAATTTATTTTAACAGGCATTTTTTTCATGAAGAATTAGTGAAACAAGAATTAATGGAAAATGTCATTTGAATAGAAAAATTGTTAAAGCTGCTGGGCTGTGCTGGAGTGTAGCTGCCATTGCTAACAGGGGGAAGGCTGGGGACACAAAGGCACAGCATTGCCATTTGCCATTCTCCTGCTGAAATAGCCTCCTCTTGCTTTGGTGTGGTCACCATCAAATGCTTGGGGTCAGAGGATTCCCTCCAGAGTGGCAGTGTTGGCCTTTGAAGGCCAAGGATGTGCAGGACTTACTTCAGATTTAGCAAAACAAATTGCATTCCTGCTTTGGGCTGGAAGAATGTGTTGGACCCTGATGGGGTGTTAGATTTTGCAGGCTGCCAGATGTGCAGGGGACTGGCCCTGGGCAGAGGGGAATGGATGTGCTTTATCTGGATCAGTGCCTACTTAGAGGTGTGTTTAAAGCTGCTTTTCTGGCAGGACTGGCCCAGTAGAAAGCACAGTCCAAAGGGGCAGGTGACCAAGGTGGGCTGTTGAGCAGGAAATTGGCAGCAGGAGACATGGAACAAAGTGGTTAAGGATTGCCCTGGAGAGGGGCATTGGGAACACCTCAGGGAAGGGCACAGCTAAGGGCCAGTGTGCTGCAGCCACTCCCTTCAGCAGAATGTGTCTGCTGTGAAGTCCCACAGGTGACCTGCTGGTGTCCCTGCAGTGACAGCAGTGTGGCTGAAGCAGGCAGACAAAGCAGGGGAGAGTTTTCTCAAAGCAATGTCTCTGCTCCAGAAGCATTTGCTGTTGTTGTGTCATTCCAGACGTGCCTCTACAGTGGCAATAAATAAGGTAGCAGTAATGACAAGAAAAGCAGCCATTTAAAACTCCTGGGAAAAGGAGATACCAACTCTACTTTTACCCAGATTGCTGAGAAAATAACTGAACCTTATCCTCATTCAGCATTCACCTCCCTTGTCTTTTGATTTTCACCTCATCTGTCTTTTTTTTTTTTTGCCTTTCCCTCTGTTTGAAACACACTGACTTTTAAGTACAATGAAAGGGGACAAAATCATCAAAGCAAAGGAAAAGTGTTTATTAGTGAGGATTCAGCTGAGCCGGGTGTGTCTCCCTCCCCGAGAGCCAAGCACACTCACACCCTCCGAGAAAATGGCAATCTTAATGTGCCCTTTACACCCGGCTGGGACGGTCCCTGTCCCCTTTCCCATTGGATGGGTACTCAGGAGCTTCCATTCTCTGCTCACCACCAACTTTTCTGTCCCCTCCCCTCTCATCCTACCTCCTTTTGGTCAGGTCTTCAACCCTGTCCCTCTCGCTGCCACACTCAACATCCAACCTGAACAAATCCAAACCACAAACAACACACAGAACCAACAAATTCCATTCTTTTGCTTAATAACCTTTTGGCTTCAGCCAAATATCACTTCATCTCTCCCACCTCCTCTGGTCCTGTGCTCTTCTTACTGATAGGTCTAAATTCTAGAGCAAAAAAGATATTTGCAGTTGTGTGGGCCTGCGTTTCCCTGTCTCAGAGTAAAGGACATCCCAGAATTGTTTCCCATTGAGTCTCCTGTAAATCCATGGGTTTGACTTACTCCATGAGTGCTCAGTCAGTGCCCCAGAGCTCTGTGACCACATGGGCACAGGGCTGTGCTTAAGGGAAGTGCTGCCTGGCATTGTGGAGAATGAAACCTGGAGAAATAGATGCCAAAAGAGCAGCTTGGCCTGAGCCTGCTCTGTGTGGCCCAGCAGCTCTGGATCACTCAGAGCAGAGGTGGGTGAGCCACTGTTTGCCCAGTGTGGGCTGGGCAGACGTGCTCGCCCAGAGTCTGTACTTCCCTGGGGATCAGTGGAAGATTCTCCTTCATGAACCTTCCTCCCAGCAGCTGAAGCTCTCCCTGCTCTCTCTCACCTCTCCAGCTGCCGTCAGCTGCCCCGAAACAGAGCTGGTTTGGGGTTTCCCCACCAGAGCTGGTATTTCAGAACTTCGTCGCTCGGGAGGTCTCTGAGATGGAGCTGTCTCTCATTAATAAGGACAAGGTAAGTGCTGGCACCTGGAGCTTTGACACTGTGCTGGAAGAGGAGAGTGCTATCATTCCCCCAGTGTACAGCAAAGCAAGTTCTCTGCTGCAGCACATGCAGAAGAAAATTACTCAGCACCTTGTTCTGCAAGATGGTGGAAATCTTCCTGTGCTGGGAATTGTCCCCTGATTTTGGCCATGCAGTGATGGTGTCTATCCCAAAGGAGTTTCCTTCTCTTGCAAGCTCTGGATTGAGAGGAATGTTGAGGGCTGTACAGTTCTTACCTGCTCTCCTGCTTTGCCTTGAGTCTATCCCACACCCTGTGTCTCCTTGGTTAATCTTGGCTCCTGGTAGGAATCTCTGCCTCTCTCAGCCAGTTTGGCTCCCTTTGTGCAGCTTACAGTCACAGCTCAGGGGCTGAGTCTTCTGCACTTTGTGCTGGAATCACTTCTCATCAATGGCATTGGCACTGCAGGAAACGTATTCTGAAAGAGCCCTGCAATCAGGCTGATGGAGCAGAAGCAGTGAGAGGCCTTTAGGTGCCACTTCAGGCTCCTGCTCAGCTTCATCCAGCTCTGCTCAGCTTTTCCAAAAGCAACACGGTGCTCTGCTTTCCCTTTGGAGAACCACAGCAGATCCAAAGCCATGTGCTCCTGGAGGTTTCCACCCTCACTTGATTCAGAGCTGCCTATGTGACCTAATGTCATGTGATGGCCCAGACTGAGCTTGCTTTGTCACGGTGGTTTGGGACTTGGTTTTCTGCCTGCCCCATAGATCTGTAGGTCTGACTTTATCCTCACAGCTGGCTTGGGGCCAGACTGGAGTAGTACTGCCCATGAGGTTGTACCACCCCCCCTCTCTGCTTGTCTGGGCAGTTGCTGAGCATGAGGAACTCTGATGGAGGCTTTGCCACTTATGAAACCAGGCGAGGAGGCCACTTACTGGAGCTGCTAAACCCCTCGGAGGTGTTTGGTAAGGGCAGCTCTGGGGGTTGGTTGTCCTGCCCACTGAGAAGGGACAAAGTGGCCTGGGCTTACCATGCCCAGTGGGTGCCTGACAGGGGATCAATGTGCCCTGGGTCTGGGGCAGGCTGGCAGCAGCTGGCCTGGAGGCTTGCCCACACAGGGGCTGTGGCACTGATACCCATTGCCTGCTGGCAGGTGACATCATGTTTGACTACACATACGTGGAATGCACATCCGCTGTCATGCAGGCACTGAGACACTTCCAGAGCCAGTTCCCTGAGCACCAAGCCGTGGAGATCAGGTGAGGCACTGAGATGAGAGCTGGCCCGGGGAGAAGGCAGGCTCAGTGTCCCAAGCTGCCTGCCATGGCCTCCTAAACAATGTAGCTGCCTGTCGGCATGCTCTTGTCTCTTGTGCCCTCCAATAATGGGACCCATCCAAGCCTCAGAGGGGCTGATGGAGCCCCCAGTGAAGCAAACACTGAGGTTGAGTTGTTTCTGAAATGGATGACTTCTTTCCTGTCCAGGGAGACTCTGCAGAAGGGCCTGGATTTCTGTCGCAAGAAGCAGCGAGCGGATGGGTCCTGGGAAGGGTAGGTGGTGTTCCCAGCACCCCGTTTTCTTTTGGCTGCCCCAGTGGGAGAGGGATCATCATGGCAAGCATTCCTGGCTGGCAGGATCCGTGGGAGGGAAAAGAAGGGCTGATCCTCCTCTAGCTGCTCTGCTTTGCTCTCAGTTAACCTCCCTCCAGCCCAGGCAGAACAGGTACAAGACGCAGAGAAGTTTGGGGTGGCTCCAGCTCCTGTGGTCCCAGTTCTGCTGACACCTGAGTTAGCTGGGAGCAGGTGCTGGTGGGACTGGGCATGGTTGGGTAATAGGGGAAGGCAGGCTGTAGCTCTGTGCCTGGCTCTGCTCTGCTGTGAACACAGCTGTGTTGCAGCCTGCCTCTCCCTGTGGCCTTCACCCCTGACAGTGCTGCTCTCCCCTTCTTCTAGGAGCTGGGGGGTTTGTTTCACCTACGGCACCTGGTTTGGTCTGGAGGCGTTTGCCAGCATGCAGCACACATACCATGACGGGTGCGAAGGGAATGTCTGGGTACTCTAGCCCTGCCTACCTCCTGGGCCAGGGCAGGACTCTGTGGTGGAGCTGGATGGATCCCTGGCTGTGCATGGGCTCTCCTGCCTCAGGGACTGCTCCTCCCAAATCCAGTGCCTGCAGTATGGCCAGGGCATACTTGCTGCCTCACCCTCAAACTCAGGGCAGTCCCAGCCATGGGCACTTCTTCTCTTTGCAGCTGAGAACTGTGAGCATCCAAATACTCTCTGTCCCCAGTCCTGTCTTGATTCTGGCTCCCATCCCTGCAGGACTGTCTGCCAAGAAGTGGCCCAGGCCTGCCAGTTCCTGATCTCCAAGCAGATGGCAGGTGGGGAGATGATTCGAGTCCTGCGAGAAGCACACATATGTGCAGAGTGCCGAGTCACAGATCCACAACACCTGTTGGGCCCTGCTGGGGCTCATGGCTGTCAGGTAAGAGTAGCCCCAGTGCTCAGGGAAAAGAGATCAAGCTGGGTTGGGTGGCCCTGGGCCTGGCTGGTGTGACCCAGTGCAAAGCAAAGCTTTTGATCATGACTGCAGGCCTCCAGCCTGGGAAAATGGTGCCGTATTCATATTATTTAGTGTCTTGGGGTTGTGGGGAGGGTCCCAAAGCACTCAGCATGCCTGGGGCAAGCTCAGGGCAGCCTGGAGGTAGTTGAGCTCCCCAGACATGTGGATGAGGGTTTGCAGATGTTTGGATAAAGATGCTTACATTTCCCTTGTGCTTTGTAGGTACCCTGACATCAGTGTGCTGGAAAGGGGCATTAAAGTGTTGATGGATAAGCAGCTGCCCAACGGGGACTGGCCTCAGGTACATCTTTAGTCTTTCCAAGAAGTTCCTGAACACGCAGCAGTCCCCTGTCACTCATACCATTCTGCTCTCTGCTTGTCTCTCAGGAGAACATTGCTGGGGTGTTCAACAAGTCGTGTGCCATCAGTTACACCGCGTACCGCAACATCTTCCCCATCTGGACGCTGGGGCGGTTCTGCCGGCTGCATCCCAACAGCCCCCTGGCTGGGCAGCTGCCAGCCAGAGCCAGAGCCAGCCCCTCGGCTGGGGCAGGGCAGGAGGAGCAGGGAGCCCTGTCTACTTGAACCTGCAGCCCTGGACTTGTCTTGGATCCCGGTGTCTGTGTGGGGCCGTGGCGGTGTGTGTTGCATGGGATATCTCCATGCTGACCTTAGCATGTGGACTGCTGCCTCTGCCAGGGAAGGGTGCTGTGCCGGTGCTGCAGAGCCTCTGCTTGCTGTTGAACCTCTTCTAAACATTCCCTTTCTAAGGTTTTTTCCAGGTATGTTCCCCATCCCCAGATGGGGAGTGAAGTGCCTTTTCAGACCATTTTGAAGATCAGATGAAGCTGCCGAGCTGTGTTGTATTTCACATTTGGACAGACTCTCATCCTGGGTCGCAAGGCTGCCTTTATTGTCACAGTCTGTCTGTCTATACCAAGAGTGTGGGATTTGGGGTCTCCCCTGTGCCCACCACTGGGGCTTGGGGGGCACCGCACAATCCCTGCTGAGCTGACCTCTGTACTGTGGGTGCCAGTGATGGCCTTTGAGTTACTCGCTCTACTCTGGAGCCCATGCTGGGAGGGGAAGGACACCTGTCCTCCCCCAGATGTGTAAGAAAAGGAGTGCTTTGCTTAATTTTCTTATTGTTCTGTCCCCCAGCTGGTGACACCTACCTTCCGCAGGTGAAGTCACCACCAGCCCTTGGAGAAGGGGCAGCTGAAGCAGAAAGCTGTGAGGTGGTTGGCATCATGGCACAGCCTGAGCCCAGGGCTCCAGGCTTCCCCCAACTCAGACCGTGGTGCCCTGGGGCATTCACAGGTCATTGTCAGAGCTGGAAGTCAGATGGGATAAGAAATTGCTAAGGGTGATGCAAGAGGAACTTCACTGTATTCTCCTTTCTGTCTGCTAGTGTGTGTCCCAGGCAGAGGGGAGCTGGCACAGCAGCCTCATGTCATGTGGCTTGGCTTGCCTGTCCCCAGACGTGTGAGCACCATATCCACCAAACCATGCTGGGAGCCTGTGCCTCCTCTAAAGCATTTAGCCACAGAAAAATGTAATCAAGGAAGCAGCTCACTAAAGGGGAATGATCACTTCCCTCATCCTGCTGCTTACGCTCATGCAGATAAGCAAGACAGAAAAACTTATTTATTTAAGAAGATTCAACTCAGGCTGTCTCAACTCAGCCCTGTTTGCCTTTTCCAAATTATGGACCTCTTTATACCTGTCTGTGATATTACTCTGCATTTAAATTTCTTCTTGCTGAAACTGAATTATTCAAGTGTCATGTGGTGATGTGTCTTGAGAGGACATGGCTGTGTGGATTTCACCTATTGTTAAAATCTGCTCCAAGCTGCAATTTTGGATTGAGCACATGCAGAAGAGATCAAGTAGATACAGGATATATTTAGTACAATTCTTGTTTGATAGAAACTGCTTCTTCCAGGAGTCCTCTGGCACTCTTCCCAGGGATCTTCTAGAGTGTTTTGATCTCTGATTTCAGAGATCCCAGGTGTCAGTCCTAGACTACTCCCAGGATGTTAGCTGAGGTGATTTTTTTTCCTTTGGAGAAACTCTCAGGTTTGGAATCTATTCAAG
Source organism: Haemorhous mexicanus (assembly GCF_027477595.1). Taxonomy (NCBI): domain Eukaryota; kingdom Metazoa; phylum Chordata; class Aves; order Passeriformes; family Fringillidae; genus Haemorhous; species Haemorhous mexicanus. The sequence goes on along the minus strand of NC_082356.1, from coordinate 9,935,593 downwards.
ATTCATCCCAGGCATCTGGAGTCTTTTGATCTATGGTTTTGGGACCTGACATCTTGGGTGGCAGCCCCAGACTCTTCCAAGAAAACTTTCTGAGATTATTTTTCTGTTTTGGAGGAAATCTCTTTCTGTTTTTCAGGAGTTGCAGCACATGAAAAGAGAGATACAAATGCAGACTGGTTTATTACATGCAATAAAAAGAGATCCAAGATTTAGCCATGACCGTGGTGATCCTAAGCACTGTCTCTTGACATGATGCCACCCACTTTGTCCCACATGGTCTTCCAGTGTCCTGGTACACTTAGGAGAAAGCAAGTGATCCTCAGGGTCTGTACAGGGATCAGTACTGTGTAATATTTTTATGAATGACATGGATGAAGGGATCGAGTGCACCTCAGCAAGTTTGCAGATGGCACCAAGCTGAGGGTGCAATGCCTCACCTGAAGGACTGAATGATGCAGAGGGACCTGGACAAACTGAGGAAGTGGCCCATGGAAGCCTCATGAGGTTCAACAAGGCCAAGTGCTGATGCTGCACCTGGGTGAGGGCAACCCCCAGCATCAGTCCAGCTTGGGGGATGAAGGGATTGAGAGCAGCCCTGCCAAGGAGGAGCTGTGGATACCGGTGGGTGGGAGCTGGACATGCCTTGGCCATGTGCACTCACCCCCAGAAACCAACCATGTGCTGGGCTGATCACACAGCGTGGGCAGAAGGACAGGGAGTTCAGGGTGAGACCTGAACATCTGCAAAGCTGTAGGCACACAGTTTGTGGTGACTGGGAGTGGGGCTGGGCCCAGCCTCATCCCACTGGGCACAGCTCTGAGCAGCACTGACAGCAATGAGCTCTGGAGTGCCCAGGGGCACTGACCAACCACCAAAGGGAGCAGAGGGCACACAGGTGCAGTGCATGAACAGGAGGACTATGAAAGGTTGGGCTGAAGGAGAAGAAGGGCAGATGCTTGCAGCCTTCTAAAGAGGTGAGGTGTTACAGTGTGTGGGTTGGAGCTTTCTGATATTGTGTGGTGATTCTCTGTGTATGGTGGCCATCTCAACTGCGACATGTGCTGTGACACAGAGCTGCCTCCAGCCCTGGGGTCTCAGCACAGGAAGGACATGGAGCTGTTTGACCAAATCCAGAGGAGACCATGAAGATATTCCCAGGGCTGGAGCCCTCTCCTGTGAGGAAAGGGTGAGAGCTGAGGGTGGTCAGCTTGGAGAAGGAAAGGCTCCAGGGAGACCTTAGAGCCTCTTCTAGTGCCTAAAGGGCTTCCAAGAGAGACTGAGAGGGGCTTTGGACAAGCGTCTGGAGGGCCAGGACAAACAGGGGAATGACTTCAGACTGCCAGAGGGCAGCAGGTCTTTGCTTTTCAGAGGGGATTCCATGATCCAGCACAGAGCCTGGCTTGGGCAGGAGGTGCTGGATCCATCCCTGCTGACCTGGCTGTGTGATGGGCTCCAAATGGAAGGATAAGGGGTCCTAGGCCATGGGTTTGTGTCAGGGTCTCCATGAGGAGGTGAGCAAGATGAACACAGAACAGTCCAGCATGGAGTAGGACATAAAGATGATGTGGCAAGCACTTGGCAAGCTGAGTTGCCACCAATTCCTCCGAGAGGGAGTTGAATGCCCACCCCCTCCTCAGGGACTCCTGATGGCAGCATGCCCCAGGGGACTGAGCAGCATGCCTGCCCGTGTCTGTGTCACGCCCCTGTGAGTGGGCCGGGCCCCCCAGCACCGGGACTGGTCCCAAAGGGGCCGTGGCAGGGCCAGTGGAAGGCCCCGGTGCCCTTCCTGCCCTGCTCCATTGGCAGCCATGGGGGCTCATTCTGCTGCCCTGAGCAGGCAGAGCAGAGGAGCAGCTGCTTCTTGTTTGGCTGTTCCTAAAGTTCCTGCTAGCTGCGTATTCAACACTTGGGGCAAGGTCTTCCATGCAAGCTGGGGCAGTTTGGGTGGGGTGGGGGTGTGTCCTGGGGCTCTCTGTGACACAGTGCACCGTGGTCACCATGGGATGGTAAGGGAGAGAGTGTTCCATGGTGACCCTTTGTGACACGTCGTGATATATGTGCTGACAGTGACACAGCCGTGCCACAGTGCTCGGTGCACACAACGGGACAGGACGGGAAAGAGCAGTGCAGTGAGGAGCCCCCACACAGCCAACTCATTCCTTGCTGACCCGGAGCTTTTCCGAGGCGTTCTCTGTGCAGGTGACCTCGAGGCCAGGCTGCGGGACTCGGTGACGTGGAGCATTTCCGAAGCGTCTGCCATCCCTGCGGCCAGTGCCCTCGAAGATAGACTGCGGGACTCTCAGTCCTATTTCTTTCTAGAGACTTCTCTCTTGCTGGTGCCCTTGAGGACAGACTGCAGGACTTACTGTCCTGTAACATTCCCAAGGCCCCTCTGTTGCAGGTGCCTTCTAGGTACGACTGCAGCACTTGCTCATCTTCAGCTCTTCCGAGGCCTCTCTGCTTCAGCAGGCACTCATAACTGCAAAGAGTGACATGGAGCAGAGACCACCCAGCATGACCAAGCTGGCCTGGGTGGAGGAGGAAGAGGCTGGAGCTCAGACAGCACAGCAGCCTGAAGAACTGGAGCAGTTCCAGCTGCTGCAGGAGGGTGAGTGTCAGAGCTGGGCTGCAGGGCTGGAGCCTGCAGCCAGCTTGGCCCCATCCCATCCCTGTGGACATGCCCATGGATAAGACAGAAGCTGGGCTGGATCATCTGGCAGCTGTGCTCCATCCCCCGGGGCATGCCGAGGCTCTCCCTGCCTGGGGAGCGCAGGGCTGGGCTCTGTTCTCCGGCCTCTCCCACAGCCCCTCAGCCCTGTCTGTGCTCGCTCTCTGCCAGATGCAGCCGAGGAGCGGACACAAGAGCAGGAAGCCGCCCCTGGCCGCTTTTGCGGAACAGCGCAGGTACCTGTGGCCATCCCTACCTGGGCTGGGCCTGCTGTCACTGCTCAGCCAAGCACCAGGCTTGGAGTGCTCCATGGATGCTCCCTCCCTTCCTGCCCTTCTCCTGCAGACCCTCTGTGACTCCATCATGTGCCTTTGGCAGGAAGAGACCGCTGGTGTGGGCACCGGCCTCTTGGCGGAGCTTCTGTTCCTCAATGCTGAGACCGGTGCTGCCATGCTGGATTTGCTTGTGGAGGAGGGTGTCTCCGATCCAACGCAAGTAAGCAGCCTGGGGCAAGGGCTCAATCGCCCCAGCACTGCTGTGGCACCTCGAGCCAGCTCTGCCGGGCTCCCTCGGCTCTTGAGGCCCAGCCCAATGTGGTTGGAAGGGAAGCACTTCTTAGGGGAAGCTGGGCAAGTTGCTGCTCTGGCAGGTCTCCGAGTCTCCCCGTGCCTTCTGCAGGTGCCCGCCATGGTGAGGTACATCCACCAGTGGCTCACGGCCAATGAGTCTGCTGGGCACAGGCTGGACGAGGCCCTTCTGGAGCTGACCGAGGAATACCCCTCGGACGTGATGATCACCCTATTGCGCTGGGCCCCATCGTGTGACAGGTAGGGCAGCCCCACGTGCCTTGAGGGCTTAGGGTTCACCAGCCCGTCACCCAGTAGAGCCTGTTCCTGCTGACTGCCAGACGGGGCGGGGAGTTCCAGGATCCTCTGGCTCCTCTGTTTTACAGTGCTGGGACATCAGCTCCTGAGCCTGGGGCCATGCTCCTTCCCTGCCCCTCAGGGCCTGTACCCACGTGGGCTGGCTGGCCGCTGCCAGCCCGGGGCAGTGGGCAGAGCCAGGGCTGAGGGCCGGCGTGGGCCCTTGCAGCTGCCCAGGCCACGGGGCTGTGGCCTAGACTGCCCTGACACAGAGTTCTGACCCCACAGAGCTGCCGCGACCATGTGGGGAACCATCATGTCCTCGAGCAGGACTGCGGAGCCGGCGCTGCAGTTACTCCTCGACGCGCTCAGCGCCTGGCCAGTGTACAGCGTGTACACCTCTGATGGGGACAATGCAGGAGTCTTTGCCCTGGCTGTGAGTTTCTGGAACCGGCCTTTGCCAGCCCCCAGGCCGCCTCTCAAGCAGCCAGCTCTCTGTCCTCCCCCAGCTGCATCTCCCTGCCTCGGGCACTGGGCTGAAACCTGGCTTAGGGGCAGGGTTCAGGGGCACCAGGCCGGCTGCTCTGCCCGTGTCCCCCTGGCCTCTCCCTCGCACGCTGGAGCCCTGCCACATGGATGTCTCAGCACTGAGCGTTGTCTCTGGGTGTTTTATTTCTTGCAGGCAACCGTGGCACTGTGGAGAGTCTTCAATCTGACCTGGCGCTCCCCTGTTGTGCTGGAGTATTTCCCCAATCTCTTTCTGCGTCTGCTCTTCCAAGCTTACATCAGCACGCAGGAGATGCCAGAAGAGGTTGAGACTTTCTGGAAGGGATGCCAGGAGGAACACGGCCTCGCCGCCAACCCCAACAGGTGCTCCATGCCAGTCCTCGCAGTCTCCCCATCCCTCCCATGCCCCCAGGGCAGGAGCCAGGGCTCCCGACCGTGACCTGGGCTTTGCTGTGCACACAGCTTTGCACTGCAGACCCTGAAGGCCCTGCTCTGCCAAATGCGCTATGAGCACGTGGTGGTGTCAATGGAACGCAAGCGTGCCTGGGACACGCTGCTCTGTGCTGACACCCACCACTATGCAGTGCGTCTTCTGGCCAGGTGAGACCTCGTTCTCCCCCCCAGCCCTCTCCTTTGTGCCCAGAACTCCCCACAAAGTCCCTGTGGTCATGGGCGGCAGGGCCTTGTCACCAAGGGAGGGATGAGCAGACTGGAAAAGGCTGGCAAAGGAGGGTGCCCGGGAATAGCCGCCTCCCAAAGCATCCCCTGGGTGCTTGGGAGAAGACCAGGCCTCTGTGAGTCAGCCCTGGGAGAGGTTTGCCCACCCGGCTCAGGGGCAATGGAGCCTTTTTCTCCCCGCCAGGGAGATGCGCCGCGTCTCCATCATCTGGTGTTGCTGCATGGCATCCTGCCTCTTTGACCTGCTCAGCGAAGGCATTTCAGACTGGGAACTGCCCGCCCTGGCGTTCCTGGTGGAGGTGAGTCCCATGGCCATCGCTGCCTCGCTGAGCTGCCTCCCACCCCTCTGCCCTCTGGTAGCCACAGCTGCCCGGGACGGTGCCCGTGCCCTGTGCTGCTGCCTTGGCTCGGCCCTGTGTGCTTCTGAGCTCCTGGGCACCTCTGCGCCTGCTCTCTGTGCCTTTCAGGTCCTGGACTGCCTGGACTTGAGCGAATGTGGTGAAAAAGTCCTGGAGATCTTGACAAGTCAGCTGCAGAGTGAGTCCACGGAGATGCGTCGCGTGGTACTCCGCGGCCTCGTGGTGCTCACTTCGATGGTGAGAAGGAGGCAGCAGCTGAAGCTGTGCTGGCAGCATGGGGCTGGGGCAAGCAGCCCCTAGGGCTCAGCTGGGCTTTGGCAGCTATGCTCTCCCAGCTCTCCAAGGTCACTGTTCAGCTGCCCGAGTGCTTTGGGACAGGCCTTCGGCCTCTGAGCCCTGCAGCAGCAGCGTGGGGTGGCCCAGCCTTGTTTTGCACACAGGATCCAAGCATGTTCAACCTGACTGAAAGCCTTGGGAAACTACTGTGGGATGCGGACGAAGACATCGTGGAGATGACCCTCATTGTGCTCAGCTTACTGCTGCTGCACAAAGACCTCACAATAGCCAGCCCCATCGCCCTGCAGCTGGCTGAGGCGCTCTGGCACCTCTTTGACAATGTGAGGCTCTGTGCCCCCAGCCACGGGCACTTGGATGCTGCCTTGGGCCAGGGCATAGCGGGACCTGGAGCAGCTGATGCGGAGGGCTTTTGCTTCCTTTCCCACAGGACAACAGCCATGTGCAGCTGCTCTCCATTCGCCTCTTCCAAGACGTGATCACGCTGGTAGTGGCAAAGGACAAAAAGGCCCTGAAGAAGCATGTGAGCGAGAGCCTGCTCCCGCTCTTCTTCCACTGCCACGATGAGAACGGGCGTGTGGCACAGGTGAGGCCTCCTGGCCTCTGGTGTCTCCGTGGGAGGGGGCTCAGCTGTCTGCCCACCCCCTGGCACCTGACGGGCTCCAGCCTCTTGCTGGCCTCGGCACAGAGATGCGGGTCCTGTGCCCTGGGCTGCGGTGCCATCTCTGGGTCTCTGCTGCTCTGCAGGCCTCTCGGGAAACGCTGCTTTCTGCAGTAAGGTTCCTGAAGAGGAAGGATCTCAAGCAGCTGCTGAAGACGGATCAGATGTGGAGGTTGGCCGAGTGCTTGGTAAGGACGGCCTGGAATCCCCAGCCCAATCCCTGGAGAAGCCGCCTGCCCATGGCACCCAGTCTGTGGGGCTGGCAGCTGTGGCCCCTTCCCAGTGCCCCACGCAGACACACCACTCCCTTTCCTGGGCCGTGCGGGCTTTTCTCCAGGCTCCTCTGACCGAGCCTCATGTCGATGGAGCCCCGAGCCAGCTGGGCTCTGCTGCGGGGCGGCACCATGGCTCACTGGGTCCTCTGCCCCGTCCCGAGCCTGGCGCCTGCGGCTGTTGGCCAGGCCTCAGGGCTGTGTGGGCAGGGGGAGCAGTGCAGGGTGTAGGGAGCACCCGGCCCTGGGGCAGGGCTCTCATCAACCCTTTCTCTCCGTGCCCTGCCACTCTCTGCAGCTGGGAGAGGATAGGAGCCGTGTGGCCGAGCACCTGCGCCAGGCCCTGCCATACCTGCGGAGCCCACAGGAGCCCCTGCGAGAGGCGGCCGTCAGGTTCATCGGTGAGCCCCAAGCTCTGCTCCCTCCCCTCCCCGCCCCAGCCCGCCGCAGCTCGGCCCCAGCACCGTCTTCTGCACCGGCAACAGGAGCCTGGGCGCAGGCATCTGCAGCCCTGGCTGGCCTCGGCACCGCTGCCACCCTCTGGCAGCCATGACCTGGGGCGGCAGCCTGTGCCAGGGGCCCGGGCTGAGCCTTGCCGGGCCAGCAGGCCCTGTGGCCTCAGGGCTGGCAGCACCCGTGTGCGGCAGCTGTGGCTCTGAAGGCAGGACTCGCTCTGTGTTCCCAAGGGATCGCCGGGCGCTACCTGACAGGGCAGCAGCCAGAGTTCCGGATCATCTGCATGGGTGAGTGAGGCCTGCGGTCTCTCAGCGGGGGCTGCCACCGGCAGCTGCATTCCCTGGCCTGCCCGTGGGCGGCTCCGCTACCTGTGCTCACCAAGGGCAGCATGGCCACAACACAGACACTCTTCAGGGGCCTGGGGGACATTCCTGGCCAGCAGCTGCCAGCTCGTCCTTCTTCTGTCCTGCTTCTTCCAGGCCCTGGCAGGAGCTGCGTGGGATGGACGTGGCAGGAGGTTCTGCCCAGGTCCCCGCAGATCCACCCTCTGACTGTGGCTCTGTTTCTCTCTCTTGCAGCCCTTCAGGACATGACGGATGACACCAGCCCTACCGTCTCATGCCTGGCACTTCAAACTCTGTACATCAATTTAGCTGTACAGAGCATTCCCTCCTCCCGACTCCAGAAGATGCGAGACCAACTCCGCCAGCTCTGGAAGTCGCGGCCTTTCCTGTGTTACCGTGGCTGAGTGTCCTGCTGCGGCGCCGTGGAGAAGTGATCCGGGAGGCTGTGTCTGCTGGGGCCACCTGAACCTGCGGGGAACACCTCTCCTCTGCAAGCACTTCCTTTCCCACCCTCTATAGGAACATTAAATTGCTGTTGTCATACGCCGATGTCCGGGAGCTTTCTCTTCGTGCAGAGTGTCTTCAGGCCAATGGGGAAGAGGGGAAGAAAGAGTTCTTCCTCTGAGCAAGTTGCCCAGAAGTGGTGTGGAAGGGAAAGTGGCCAAAAGCCCCTTGGCCTTTGGTGGTCCTGCAGGAACGTTTTTGTTTCTGCATCAAGTCTTCTGGAGCTGGGGGAACAAGTGGGTTCCGTGTCCATCAAAGAGCAGAAAGCGGCAGGATGTGTCTGCTCCCAGCGCTTGCCTTGGCCGTTCCTTCTCAGTGCTGGCAGCATCATCAGGGACACACCTCAAGTTCTCTCATGCCGGAGTTATCCCAATCTTCTGCACTTGCCCAGCTTCCTCCCAGGTTCACCAGGGAAAATCGCTGCCCATGCCAGTCCATTCCCTTGCCCAGAAGGCACCTGCTTGTGTTTGGACCCGAGCTGCTGGCCACAGCCAGACGGGCAGCGCTCGCAGCATTGGCCATCAGACGCTGGGCTGACTGGTGATTTCTGGTTTCTCTCCCCAGAGTGCCAGGACATCATTAAGGGGTGTTTGTCCATGCAACCCTTGGACAGGCCATCCTTAGAAGAGCTTTTCTGTCATCCTTGGGTGCAGGGTGTTCCTCTGCCCTAGAAGATGGGAGAGATCCATGTGCACAGTTGGATCCAGGGGCCTGGCAGGTAACAGCTCCACACATCTCTTGGCAATCAGTGGCAAAGCATACCAGACTGGTTTTGTCCTGCCTGTAGCTCTGAGCAGGGGTCAGCAGAAGGGAATACGCAGCTCTTGGGCTGGAGCTGAGCTGGAGACCTGGTGTGGCAAGCACTGGTGGCCACCATCCCCGCTGGTTGTGTTTGTCTGGTTCATGGATGGCTGGGGCCCTGGGCAGAGCCCTGACAGCCTGGTCTGGCCCCAGGGAAAGAGAAGGAGCCCCTGGAGAAGCTGTACCTGGTGGGGCTGCTGCTGGAGACACCAAGGAAAACCTCAAGGATGACAATCTCTTCCTCAGCCTGGCCAGCTGAAGATGATGGACTTTGATTCTGGCACCTTCTTCAAAGCCAGGCTCCATGCCCAAATTGCAGGTGAGTCCACAGCCATGGGGATGCTCCCAGATCTGAGCATGGCATGGCCTGGCCAGGCACGAAGGCTTCCCCCTTTGCTGGGGCAGATGCAATGAATTCTTCAGTTGGCCGCCCAGCTGCTTTTTGGCTCTGGGCAGCTGCTGAAGGCTGGATGTGCCGTGGCTGGCTGCAGGCTGGGCACATGTCCTGCCTTCCTGCTCTGCTCCCAAAGGCAGCAGGGATGGGCAGCTCTGGGCACAGCCAGCATGGCCTGGGCACCGCAGGCCTTGGCACAAGGGGACAGGAGCCCTCAGCTGACAGGCAGTATCTGGTGTCTCTCCTTGCAGCTGGGCTCTGTGGGTGCTGAGGCTGCTCTGGGCTCTGCCAGGGCTCTGCTGGAGCTCAGCACTGGGCTGGAATCAGCCAAAGAAGAAATGGTGTGACCTGTAGCACAGACTTGCTTGAGCATTTCGGCAACACAGCTCAAGTTTGCAGAGTGTACACCTCCAAGGGAAAACATGACACCCCCCAAAAAAAAAAAAACTTGTTCAATAACTTCTGAAATGAAATCAATCTGGGGTGACCCCAAATTACATTTCGCAGCCTACTCTAGCTGTAGCTCAGCCCTTCTCTGAACAGTTCTCTCCACTGCCTGCCTTTTACTTCCCAACTGCTCTCTTCCCGCAGTGAGCTCCCAGCCCATCACAGTCTCCATCACACTGTTGCCTTCCTTGGTGCCCCCTCACCATAAGGAAGAGGGAGCCCTAGACTTAGGAATTCATCCTGGGACTGGCTGAGGAGCAGCAATGTCTCAGAGGTCCAGTGGGATTTTAGTGTCATTCAGAGCCACTCTCCAGCCCTCAGCTCTGCTCACTGCTGAGTTCCTATTCCCTTTTCCTCATCCTTTCAGCAGGATGAGCTCTGTGAATCCCCTTGAGCCTCCCCAGCCCACTCTTCCCAGCCCACGCACCCCCCTCAGTTTGGCTGAAGCTGAAGCTTCTCTGTCTCCTCTGGCACACCAGTCCAGTGCCCTGTGCGGGGAGCCCCAGCCCAGAGCACAGCACCAACAGTGCAGTCCAGGCTGGAGCAGCTGCCCTGCAGGCCTGGCTTGGCTCTTTGTGGCAAGGGAATGCTCCCTGTTTCCAGCTGTCCCTGCAGGATGGCCCCAGGGCAGAGCCCAGCCTGGCTCTCACTGCAGCCCCTGGAGCTTGGGGCAGACAGTGCTCCCAGAGCTGAGGTTCCTGGGGAGCACCCGGAGCGGTGCCTTGCACTCTGTTGCCGTGTGTCACAGTGCAGGCTGGCTGGTACTGTGTGAATGCACCAGCCCCTGCTTTGACTGAGAGGGGCCTCACCCAGTCACATCTCTGCCAAGGCTGCAGCATTTCACTGGCCAGAATCTGACAGGGCATAGAGATCAGAGTAATGAAATTATCCAGACTGGGTTTTTCAAAGGCCCTTTAGAAGGAAGGGCTTGAGAATAAACATTCTCTGTTTGCCACATGGACATTGGGGTGAGTGGTCTCTTTGTCTCCAACCCATTCCCTCCCCCTGCCAATGTTACAGCCACCCACTCCCTCACACATCCCCCCTCGTGCCTTCCCACTGCCGTGTCCTGTCAGGGCTTCTCCAGCCCCTCATCCCTTCGTGGCTCTGTCCCCTCAGGGTCTCCCCCATCCCAGCCAACCTGCCCGGCAGCAGCACCACAGCCCCACAGCAGCTCCAGAGGAGCCCCAGCCAGAGGCACCTCGGAGCCCTCAGCAATCCAGCCAGCAGCACACGGGCAGGAGGACACAGATGGCCCTTCCTGGCTGGCACAGGGCTTGTGGCCATCTCCAGGCACCGCTCTCGCAGGGATCCCCGCAGCTCCGGCCCCTGCCCAGCCGCTCTGTCAGCAGCACAAAGGCTTCAGAAGAACCAGAAAAAGGGCAAGGGCCTTCTGACCATTTTCCCTGCTACACTGCACGTCTGGGCAGTTGGCTGAGCCCAGGCACCCTTTTCCCCCTCTTCCCTTATGCCCTGCTAACCCTTGCCAGCAAAAGAAAACTCCTGGGAGTCTGTGTATTATAACACATTCTATATTCATAGACTAAAGAAAAAAAACAAAAAGAATAAAAGAACAATTTTAAAGAAACAGAAAATTCCCGCTGGCTCAGGTTGCTCCAGCAGACACAGCCTGTGGGCTCAGCTCTCTGCAGAGCTCCAGCAGCGCAGCCAGTCGAGCCCCGACAGACGAGGCCGTGTCCTCCATGCCCTGCGGAATTGATCTTGCAGCCTCTGGAAGATGGAATATTGCTCACTATATAGTGCCCGGAGGACATACAATGTTTGAAGTGCCATGTCTGACACAGCACTGCTGATGTCCTCTGTCAGGTGTTCAAGGGCTGAAAGAGAGAGGAACAGAGCCATGGTCAGATCCCAAATCTTTGGGGACGCGAGGAGAGCTCCCTGCCAGGGCCATCCCAGCTGGCTCTAGGCATAGCCAGGAGGAAGCAGGGAACAACAGGACCAGCCCGAAGCTGCTGGCCACGAATCCTCCACGTGGTCCTGAAATCTCTGTGTGCTCTGCCCACGCTGCCCCTCGTCCGCACAGGGAGCAGAGCCCTCCGCGGCCGGGGCAGGGCTTGCAGCTGCCCCCACCAGCCCCCACTGCCAGCCCGCTGCCCTCACTCACCAGTGCAGATGAGCTGGAGCTCTTCATTCTTCCCCCTCAGGTACTGCCCAGCCATCCCTGTGAACACAGAGCCTGTCACAGCCCCAGCGGCACAGCTCCCTGCCAGCAGCGCTGCCGGCGCTGTGGCCACACGGCCTGCTGGCCCGGCAGGGCTCAGCCCGGGCCCTGGCCGCACGCTGCCGCCCAAGGGCACGGCTGCCAGAGGGCGGCAGCAGCGCCGAGGCCAGCCGGGGCTCCACGGCGCCGGGCCCGGCCGGCACTGCCGGGGCAGCAGGCGGGGCTGGGGCCGAGCTGCGGCGGGCCGGGGAGGGAGCCCGGGCTCGTGGCTCACCCATGAACCTGATGGCCGCCTCTCGCAGGGGCTCCTGTGGGCTCTGCAGGTAGCGCAGGGCCCGGCGCAGGTGCTCGGCCGCTCCGCTCCTGTCCTCTGCCAGCTGGAGAGAGCGGCGGGAGGGAAGGAAGGGTTGGCACGGGCTCAGCACCTCAGCCGGGCGCTGCCTGCGCCCAGCCCCGGCCTCCCCTGCCCGCACAGCCCTGAGGCGCGGCCAGCAGCCGCTGGCGCTGGGCTCCCGAGGGGAGGGGCCAGAGGGCCGGCTGCTGCCCGGGGAGCCGCGGTGCCGGCCCGCCCCGCAGCTCCGCCGGGCCGGGGCTCCACGGGCACCTGGCTTGGGCCCACGGGAGCCTTGAGAGGAGCCCGCGCGGCCTCTGCGTGCAGCAGCGGGCAGGGGCACAGCTGCCCGCCCCGCACTCTCAGCACCGCCCTCGGGGGCCTTCTCCAGGCTGATGCTGGGACTTCCAGGCCATCCTTACCAGGCACTCGGTGAATTTCCACAGCTTCTTGTTCTTCAGCAGTCTTTCAAGATCCCTCCTCTTCAGGAACTTGGCCACACAAAGCAGCGTTTCCTGTGAAGCCTGGAGAGCAGCAGAGACGAGGAGATGACCCCACAGCCCAGGGCGCAGGACCCGTGTCCCTGTGCCAAGGCCTGGAGGAGGCTGCAGCCTGGCAGGCACCAGGGCAGGAGGCAGCCAAGCCCCCTGCCAGGGCGACAGCAGCAGCCCACAAGTCCTCACCTGTGCCACAAGACGATTCTCATCATGGCAGTGGAAGAAGAGTGGCAGCAGGCTCTGGCGCAGGGGTGTCTTCAGGGCCTTTTTTGCCTTTTCCGCTGGATGAGTCACCAATGTTCGGAAGAGCAGTATGGAGATTACCTGCACCTGGCTATTGTCCTGTTTGAAAGGAAGGAAAAAGACCTCAGAATCGGCTGCACGGGGCTCAGCTTGACGCAGGCCTGCAAATCCTCAGGGCATGAATTGTCCGGGTAGCACCCAGTGGCCATGGCTGGGGGCAGTGAGCCTTACGTGGTCAAAGAGTGGCAGGAGCGCCTCAACCAGCTGCAGTGTGATGGGGCTGGGCATCAGCATGTCATTGTCCAAGATGATAAAGCTGAGTAGCATGACTGTCATGATAACTATCTCTCCATCTGTGTCCCACAGGAACTCCACAAGACTTTCAGTCAGGCTCCACATTTTTTTGGTCTGTGCAGAACACAAATTTGTGAAATGCCATCCTCCTGCTGCAGGGCCTGAAGGCCAAAGGCCTGTCCCGAAGCACTTGGGCAGCTGAAGCAGGAGGCAGGAGAGCTGGGAGCAGCTGCCCCAGCTCCCAAAGCCCAGCCAAGCCCAAGCAACTGCATTCCCTAGCTCAGCCTCAGCCACTGCCCCCTTCTCACCATTGAGGGATCATCAGTGAGATCAAGAAGGGCCCTGAGCGCCAGGCGACGCCTCTCTCTGCACTCCCTCTGCAGCTGCCTTGACAAGATTTGCAGGACTCTGTTAGCACTGCATTCACTCAAGTCCAGGCACTCGAGGACCTGAAAGGCACAGGGCAGTGACGGCGGACCCGGCCGGCAGGAGCTCGGAACCGCACAGGGCCGGGCCCAGGCAGCAGCGCAGGGCACGGGCTCCATCCCAGGCAGCTGTGGCTCTGAAAGGGCAGAGAGCTGGGAGGCAGCTGAGCAAGGCAGCGCTGGCCATCAGGCTCACCTCCACAAGGAACGCCAGGGCAGGCAGCTCCCAGCGTGGCTCCTGTGTGCTGAGCAGCCGGAGCAGGTAGCGAGCGATCCGGGAACACAAGGGGATGGAGACACAGGACATCTCCCTGGCAGGAGAAAAAGTAACCAAGACTGTGGGCCAGGGGCACAAACCTCCGCCAGGACTGACACACACAGGTCTGGTCTTTCCCCAGCATTGTGCAAGTGGCCCTGGACTATTTGGGAGGCGGCTCCTTGTGGGCACCCTCCTCTCCCAGCCTTTTCCAGTCTGCTTGGCCGTCCCTCGGTGACCCTCTGGCCCACAACCACAGGATCTGTGTGGAGCTCCCTGGGCACAGAGCACAAATGTCAGAGGCAGTGGGGAGAAGGGGGTCTCACCTGGCCAGCAGACTCACGGCACAGTGGTGGGTGTCAGCACACAGCAGCATGTCCCAGCCACGATTGTGTTCCATTGCCACCACCACATCCTCGTGCTGCGTTTGGCAGAGCAGGGACTTCAGGGTCTGCACTGCAAACCTGCGTGCAGAGCAAAGCCCAGGTCACGCTGGGAGCACTGGCTCCTTCCCAGGTCACGTGGCAGGGACAGGAGGAGTAGGATGGAGCACCTCCTGGGGCTGGTGGCAAGGCCATGTTGCTCCTGGCATCCCTTCCAGAAGGTAATGACCTCCTCTGGCATATCCAGAGTGCTGAAGAGCACTTGGAGGAGCAGATGCACAAAGAGGCGGGGGAAATACACCGTCACCATATGTGGGACACAGGGCACCTGGAGGATCTTCCACATCACCACAGCTGCCTGGAAAGAACAAAGCCCCCTGAGACAGTGCTCAGTGCTGAGGTGTCCGTGTGGCAGGGCCCGAGCTTGGCAGGAAGAGGCCCAGAGAGACACAGGGGGAGCAGGGGGCCTGGTGGGCCTGAAGCTGCCCCTGGGCCAGGTTTGAGGCCAGCGCCTGAGGCAGGGAGATGCAGTGGGGGAAGGAGGATGGAGAGCTGCTGGAGAGGTGGCCTTGGGGCCAGCAAAGGCCAGTTACACAAACTCACAGCCAGGGCAAAGACACCCGTTTCGTCCCCATCAGAGGTGCACATGCTGTGCTCTGGCCAGCTCCCCAGCACATCCAGGAGTATCAGCAGCACTGGTTCCGCAGTCCTGGGCGAGCACATGATGGTCTTCCACATGGCCATGGCAGCTCTGTGGGGTTAGAGTTCCGTCTCAGGGAGGTCTCAGACACAGCACGGTGGCCTGGGCAGCAGTGGGGATCTGAGCCAGCTTCCAGCTCTGCCTCTGCCCATTGTCCCTCACTGGCAGCACCCAGGCAGCCCAGCCCTGTGGGGACAGGCCCCTGAGGGGCCGGGAGGGAGCATGGCAGCAGGCATGGGAGGTGACATGCCAGGGCTGGGAAAGGGAGCAGCCAGAGGGCCCTGGAACTCTCTGTTGGTCAGACACCTGGGCCAAGTTGTACAGGCTGATGGGCTGGGGAGCCCTGAGCTCTCTGGGCAGGTGGGCCCCATACCTGTCACAGGATGGGGCCACACGCAGCAGCGTCATTAGTACATCAGCAGGCTGTGCTTCTGTGAGATCCAGCAGGGTCCTGTTCAGCCTGTGCTCAGCAAACTGATTGGCCAGGAGCCACTGGTGGATGTACCTGACCAGGGCGGGCACCTGGAGAAGGCACAGGAAGACTTGGAAAGCTGCCAGAAGGAGGAATGTCCCCAGTGTCCCCAGAGAAGTTCTTCCCTTCCCACCACACTGCCATGGCCTCAAAGCCTTCCAGTGACCAGTGGGTGTGGCTTGAGAGGCCAAGCAGTTCCTGGGAGGATCAAACCCTGGCCACAGGCTGCTTACTTGCTTTGGGTTGGAAAAGCCCTCCTCTACAAGCATATCCAGCAGGGCAGCACTGGTCTTGGTTTTGAAGATATGCGTGTATGCTCTGAGCCCAGTTCCCATGGTGCTGGTCTCTTCCTCCCGAATTCTCTTGATGAATTTGCAAACCAGCTGTAGGAGAAGGGCAAGAAGCCAGGGATGTTGCATGGAATTCTCCAAGTGCAGTGACAGCAGGCCCAGCCCAGGTGGGGGTGGCTGCAGGTACCTGCGCTGTTCGGCGGAAGAGGCCACGGGCGGGGTCCTGCTCTTGTGTGCGCTCCAGGGCTGCACCTGGCAAAGAACGAGCGCAGCCAGAGCTGAGGGGCTGCGGGAGAGGCCGGAGAACACAGCCCAGCCCTGCGCTCCCCAGGTGGGGACAGCCCTGGGATGCCTGAGGGGATGGAGCACGGCCACTGCAGGGTATCTGCCTGGCCCCTGTCCATGGGCATGGCCCAGGGGATGGGATGGGATGGGATGGGATGGGATGGGATGGGATGGGATGGGATGGGATGGGATGGGATGGGATGGGATGGGATGGGATGGGATGGGATGGGATGGGATGGGATGGGATGGGATGGGATGTTTCCAGGCTGGCTGCAGGCACCATCCCTGTGGCCCAGCTCTGCCACTCACCCTCCTGCAGCAGCTCAAACAGCACCTCCTCTTTGGTCTCCTGTCCTGGAGCAGCTCCAGTGCCTTTTTCCTCCTCCTCCTCCTCCTCCACCCACGCCAGCTTGGGCACTCTTAGGGGTCTCTGCTCCATGTCTCTTAGTGGATTTGTGGCTACTTGCTGGAGAGATGCCTCAGAAAAGCTCAGAGTCAGCAAGTCCTGCAGTGGTGCCTGGAAGGCACCTTCAAGTAAGAAGCCTCAGGAAGGCAACAGGACAGCAAGTCCTGCACTCTGGTCTCGAGGGCTCCTGCCACAAGGACAGGAGACTCCTGTCAAGGATTGTGGTCTGGCCTCGAGGGCACTGGCAGCAGGGATGGGAGATGCCTCTGGGGCACCAAGTCCCACACTCTGCCCTCAAGGGCACCTGCAGAAGAGAAGGGAGACCACGGGTTGGCAAGTCCTGTGGTCAGGCCTCGAGCTCAGCTGCAGGAATAACACCTTGGAAAGGCTCCGGTTTGGACAGGAACGAGCGCGCTGTGTGGGGGCTCCTCACGGCACCGCTCTGTCCCGTCCTGTCCCGTTGTGTGCTCTGAGACCTGTGGTGTGCTCTTGTCACTGCCAGCTCCTATGTCACCACGTGTCACAAAGGGTCCTTGGACACCTGTTCTATGCCACTGTGCCCATGCTGCTCCGTGTCACAAAGGGCCCCTGCACACACTGCCCCTTGCCCTGGGGCCGCCCCCAGCCCACCCAAAGTGGCCCAGGTTGAAGGAATCTCTCACCCCAAGTGTCTAAGACAGCCCGACAGGGTTTTTAGGAACAGCTCAAACCATCAGCAAATGCTGCCCTGCTCTGTGGGCTCAGGGCAGCAGAAGGAGCCTCCAGGGCTGCCAACACAGCTGCACTGGGAAGGGCACGGGGCCTTCCAGGGAAGCTGGCTCGGCCTCCTTGGGACACGTCCTGGCTGGTGGCCATCCTAAACCCACGGGTGTGGCATGGACATGGAACGTGTGGGCCAGGGCATGAATGCTGCTCTGAGCCCTGGGGCCTGGAGAGCGCTGACCTCAGCAGGTGTGGCAGAGTCCCTGCCCAAGCAGACCTGTCCCCCGCCCCCGAGCCCTGGCAGCACTGGTGCCCATCTCCTGCCCCAGAGACCTGTGCCCCCGGGGGGCTTCTGTGCCAGAGGGAGCCAAAGCCCACTGTGCTCCTTCCTGTAGGGGCTGTTGGCAGGAGCACCTGGAGCAACTGCTGGCAACGCTTGGTCTGGGTCAGAAGCTCTCACTCCATGCTGAAATTATTTTCTCATTGAAGTAATTTCCTTCAGCACAAAAACACCTTAGTGGCAAAGGCACAGAAGAATCTGGCATTTAAGAATCCTCACTTCAGGAAAGCTTTACTTCCCGTTGCTCAACTCAAGTAGTTCCAAAAATTTGCAGCTTCCCAACTTCATTGGGATGGCCTGAGAAGGTGAAGAGTTGGAATTCTGCTTTCTGTCTCAAAGCAGCAACTCATTTGCCTTAACATCATCCACTGAGAGTCACTTAAAATAACACTGTACAGAGGTAAAAAAACAGCCATTCTTTGGTTTGCAAATGGTTTTCTGTGAAGGGATGATATTATCCTAATTCTCTTAAAGAATAAAAGCTCTCAAGAAATTAAAGTCCACTCAGTGTTACAAAAGTAGCCCAAACAAATGAGTAGATGGCAAAAGGGCTAATCCTCCCCCTGGTACAGATATCTAAGTGGCCAGTAAAGGACAGCTCTCCCCTTTTGTTCCCTGCAGGAGAATCAGGACCATGAACAAGAATAGTCACAGATATTCTTTCTGTCCTCAGTAACCAAAGTCGTGCCAAACCACAGATGCTGCCTTCAAACTGACTCAGATTCCAGCCTAGACCTCTCACCTTGCAGACAGCTCCTTCCCGACACCCCACCAACACCAACACCCCCAAACTCCAACACAGAAGCCCTCAACATCTCAGCAGGACCCCCAGCTGTCCCTGTCCCTCTGCAGAGCTTTCCCACCCTCCAGCAGACCCCCTGGTTCCCTGCACATGCCAGGGGATGGCACTCAGAAGGATCTGCCCCAATACCTTCTTCTGTGGCAAGCTCAGGCTGCCAGGCCTATGGTTCCTGGATCACCCTTCCCACCTCACTGGGACCTCCCTGGGAAGCACTTTCCTTGAGAAGCAAGCCCCTTTCCTCCAAAGGCATTTCCCCAAATGTGTAGCTTTCCTGGGGAACACCA
Source organism: Haemorhous mexicanus (assembly GCF_027477595.1). Taxonomy (NCBI): domain Eukaryota; kingdom Metazoa; phylum Chordata; class Aves; order Passeriformes; family Fringillidae; genus Haemorhous; species Haemorhous mexicanus. Next base: position 9,917,450 of record NC_082356.1, on the reverse strand, counting down.
ATACACTCTTAAGAAAAGCTGGCAAGGCTGAATGACTTCAGGTCCTTTCAGGACAGGCACTCCAGCTCTAGCTCGTATTCCCCCAAGTGTGTTTCCAGGTGGAGGTTCAGAGGTGCAGCCCCAGGCCCTCTACAAACACAAGCTGCCCACTGCCTCTTCACCTGCCTCAACTCCTGCCTGCGGTCACAGCAGCAAAACCAGGCTGTTCCCAGCCAGAGCCCAGAGCCCTGTTCCTGCAGGACGCTCTTGCCAGCACCTTCCAGGACTCTCGGCTGTGCACGCAGAGCTTTTCATGCTGGCTCCCAACAGGCTTTGGAAGGCAGAGCACAACCTGGCTGGCTCTGCCACCAGCACACCCCAAACACAGGCGGAGGAAGAAGCAGCAGGGGCTGTTTTGCAGCCATGCCCAAGAGAAACTGGAAGGGTGCCCTCCCTCTGGTCTCACTTGGTTGGCTTTCTGACTGGGTCTGAGCCTGGGGCTGCCATTCCTTGGTTGTGGGGACCAGAACCACACCTGGGATCCCAGCACTGCCTGACAGCACTCCAGGCACTGGCACGGTCGCGCCTCCGAGTCTCAGGCACCCTGCTGCTGCTTCATTTGCCCTTAGGCACACCCAAAGCTCTCTGTTAAGCCCAGATGGTCTCTGGTTCTGCCCTCTTCCTGATCCTGTGCAGGGATGGAGCACTGCTGTGCTTTCAGGAAGCTGTTCTTGAAACCTTCCAGCATTCCAAGCTCCTTTGCCCTCCATGGATGCTTTCCATGGAATCCCTCATAGGTGGGTTCAGAGCATTCTCAGGTTTGCTCTTCCAAAGTCCAGGGGCTCCAGGGTGCTCAGCAAGATCTGCAACTCCACAGTGTTGTGGAACTGGACTTTTAGCACAGGGACCTTTCCAGCCTGATCTGCCCTCGTTCCTCTGTGTCTGTGCACAAAACACGGTGTGGAAGAGAATGGCAGGAGGGGCCTGTGTGTCCCAGGGCTCTGGATTTGCATCGTTCCAGCTCCACAGAGATGCAGGTAAAGCAAAGAAGCCAAACTGTTTATTAATGGAAGGCAAAGCAAAGGGATGAGCTGGGAGGGAAGAAAGGGGATGGGCAGGTTCTGAGGGCTGTCAACAGCAAGAGAGAAGGCAGGAGCTATGGGAGCTTCCCACAGGCTCAGCTGTGCCAGTCATCAGCTGTGCCTGGAGCTCCAGCTGATCTCCTCACGTCTCCAGGTGGTCTCACCTTCCAAGAGATCTGGAGGTCTTAAAGAGATACTGGTTCTTCTGAGCCTGCAGATGAAAGTAGTTCAGCTCTTCCCTCAAACATCACCTGAACAAATATGCTTATGCAGGAGGGGCTGTTGTATTCACTCAGGCCTTGAAGGGCTGAAAGAGACAGGAACAGAGCCACAGTCAGAACCTGTATGTGCAGGAATCCAAGGAGACCTTTCTGCCAGAGCCATCCCACCCAGCTCTTGCCATGGCCACAAGAGAGGAGGGGCCAAGGGGATCAGCTGCAAGGTGCTGGCCATGAATCCCCCTGCCCACATCCCTGAAATCTCTGTGTGCTCTGCCCACAGCACCCCTCGTCCACACAAGGAGCAAAGCCCACCACAGCCAGGGCAGGGATTGCAGCTCCCTGCCCAGGGATTGCAGCTCACCCAGCCAGCCCCTGCTGACAGCCCACTGCCCTCAGTCATCCTCACAGAGGGCCTGGAGCTCTTCCTTCTGCCCCATCAGGAGCAGCCTGGCCACGCCTGGGAACACAGGGTAACCATAGCTAAGGCTGCTGTGGCTATTATCCAGTTTGCTTTATGGCTTAATAAGGTGAGGAATTAATGGATTTTTAACTTCCTCTGGAAGGCAGGCACATGGATTCAGAGCTATGAGACACTAAGTGTATGTTTTGGGGGTTACTTTAATAATGGTACTTACTGTGAGGAAATGACACTGGGGGAAATTTTCTCCCAGCCCTTCACCCAGCTCTTTGGGTCTGCCCCACCAGTTTTCAAAGGGTTCAGATCCACTCTAAATGCTAAAGATACCATACAGTGGTCAGTGTTGCTGATAGGCCTCTTCTATTTAGCATTCAGAGATAAAAGAAGATTAACCTGGATAACCACGCTGACACCTACCCCAGAGACAAGGGATGCTGCTGCCCCAGAGCCTGACCCTGCCCCAGAGCCCATCTCAGAAATGAACCACCCAGGTTGGGTGGGGATTCTAGTGAAAGAGATGGGCCAGATGCTGAAGGAGTACATTTCCACAGCTGGTGAAAAACCCTTCCCCTGCCTCAAAGAGGGAGAGTCTGATGGTGCAGCAGTGGAACCCACAGATGTTACAACTGTCCAGGTTCCAGCTGAACTGCAAAGGCAATCACAGCCAGCAGCAGTTGCCCCAGTGGAAACAAGGAGGTCTGAGATGAAGCCAGAGCACCCAGATGAGGATAAGAAAGGAGGACCCTCACAACCCGCAGGACAGACAACAGTGGAGATCATCACTGAATCCCTGATGTATGAAAATCTCTGTAATCTGCACAAAGACTATGTACAGCGGGGATATGAGGCTTGTACAATCTGGTTACTCTGGGTCTGGGACCTTATGGGTCCAGCTGTGCAACTGGATGGCGGTGAGGCAAGGAAATTGGGACCCCCTACCCAGGACTCAGGTATGAATCAGATTTTTGTAAGGGAGTTAGGCTCCCTTTCCCTCTGGGAGTAGATTTCATGAGTGCCAGAGGGAGGTTTGTCCACAGGGAGAGAATGCAGGATCACCGCCATAGAATGTGCTGGAAGACCCTCTGAAGGGGGAGGAAGGCATCCAGCAGCTGAGAGAAGTGGCAGTATTGGAGGTACTCTTTGGGAGGGATGGACAGCATGATAATGACCCCGACAAGGTCAGGTGCCCAGGGCAAATGTGTTGGAGTCTGGCAAATCTGGGGCCATCTCAATACACCACCTTCATTGCAACAATTAATGCCAATACCAGCCGAGAGACAGTGGGCTCTGTTGCCAACAAGCTTAGAAATTATGCAAGTATGATCAATGGCCCGATGCAGGCTCATGTCTCTGCTGTGCTCCAAGAACTCAGAGAGGAGATGAAGGAGGAGGTGAGGAGGAACAGTTCCCACATTGCAGCAGTGTGAGTCACAGGCCCCAAAGTCAGAGCCCAATGTTCCCCAGCTAGAGAGAGAGGGTACACCCCACGGGCTGACCTGTGGTTCTTTCTGCAGGACGATGGGGCAGAGACATGGGAAGGCGGAATGAGAAACCCACTTCTGTCCTGGCAGCACGAGTGTGTCAACTCAAGGAGGGAAACACTAATCAAGGGAACTCCAGTAGAGTGAAGGTAGCCTCAACCTCCCATGACCGAGCTGCTGAGTATGATCTGTCTGATCCCCTTCAAGGAACCTCTGCCATGTATGCCCAGGAAAGAAATAATACCCAGGGTTAGAGGGGCCCTGCCTCTAGCCAGGGAGAGGCACGGGAGAAGTGGATCTTCTGATGGTGTGGATCCAATGGCCTGGCACATCAGAACCACAAAAATACGATGCCTTAGTTCATACTGGTGTGCACTGTACCCTGATACCATTGGAACATGTGGGGGCAGAACCCGTTTCCATTGCCGGGATGGCAGGGGGATCACAGCAATTGACCCTGTTGGAAGCCGAGGTGAGCCTGACTGGGAAAGAGTGAAAGAAACATCCCATTGTGACTGGTCCAGAGGCCCCGTGTGTTCTGGGCATAGACTTTCTCTGGAATGGGTATTACAAAGACCTAAAGGGACTCAGATGGGATTTTGGAATAGCTGCTGTAGAGGCAGAGAACATTAAGCAGTTAAACACCTTGCCTGGACTATCAGAAAACCCATCTGCAGAAGAAATCCTGAAGGTGGAAGAGCAATGAGTGCCAATCGCCAGCTCGACGGTGCACCGCCGGCAGTATCGGACAAATCGAGCTGCTGTGATCCCCATCCACAAAATGATCCATGAGCTGGAGAGCCAAGGGGTGGTCAGCAAAACCCACTCACCCTTTAACAGCCCCATCAGGCCGGTGCACAAGTCTGACAGAGAATGGAGATTGACTGTGGACTATCATGCCTTGAACAAATTGACTCCACTGCTGAGTGCTGCTGTGCCAGACGTGCTGGAACTCCAGTACGAGCTGGAGTCCAAGGCAGCAAAGTGGTACGCCACTGTTGATATTGCCAGTGTGTTTTTCTCGATTCCTCTGGCAGCAGAATGCAGGGCTCAGTTTGCTTTCACCTGGAGGGGCGTGCAGTACACCTGGAACCGACTGCCCCAGGGGTGGGAGCATAGCCCCACCATCTGCCATGGACTGATCCAGACTGCACTGGAAAAGGGTGAGGCTCCAGAACACCTGCAGTACATCAGTGACATCATTGTGTGGGGGAACATGGCAATGGAAGTATTTGAGAAAGCAGAGAGGATCATCCAGATTCTGCTAGAAGCCAGTTTCACCATCAAGAAGAGCAAAGTCAAAGAACCTGCCCAAGAGATCCAGTTCCTGGGAGTAAAGTGACAAGATGGACGGCATCAGATTCCCACTGAGGTAATCAACAAGATCACCGCAATGTCTCCACCAACTAGCAAGAAGGAAACACAAACTTTCCTCAGTGCCATAGGTTTTTGGAGAATGCATACTCCTGAGTACAGCCAGATTGTGAGCCCTCTTAACCTGGTCATCCGCAAGAAGAACGAGTTCCACTGGGGCCCTGAATAGCAACAAGCTTTTGTTCAGATCAAGCAGGAGATCGCTCATGCAGTTGCCCTTGGCCCAGTCAGGACGGGACCAGAGGTGAAGCGCGTGCTCTACTCTGCAGCCAGGAACAATGGCTTGTCCTGGAGCCTTTGGCAGAAGGTGGCCTGGGGAGACTCAAGGCTGACCACTGGGATTCTGGAGTTGAAGCTTCAGAGGGTCCGAAGCCAACTACACTCCCACAGAGAAGGAAATCTTGGCTGCCTATGAAGGAGTTCAAGCTGCCTCAGAGGTGATTGGCAGGGAAGCACAACTCCTCCAGGCACCCCGACTACCGGTGCTGGGGTGGATGTTTAAGAGAAAGGGTCCCACCACCCACCACGCCACTGATGCTACATGGAGTAAATGGATTGCTCTGATCACACAGCGCACCCATATTGGAAACCTGAATCGCCCTGGGATTTTGGAGATAATTACAAACTGGCCGGAAGGTGAAAACTTTGATCTCACTGATTAAGAGGAACAAGAGCAAGTGACACATGCTGAAGAAGCTCCACCATACAACCATCTGCCAGCAGAGGAAACACGCTACGCTCTTTTCACGGACGGTTCCTGTAGCATTGTAGGGATGAACCGTAAGTGGAAAGCAGCCGTATGGAGCCCCACATGACAGGTCGTGGATCGAGCCAACTCACTGAACTCAAGACTTTTCAGCTCGCCCTGGGCATTGCTAAGAGAGAGAAGTGGCTAAAGCTCTACCTTTATACTGACTTGTGGATGGTAGCCAATGCTCTGTGGGGATGGCTGGAAAGGTGAAAAAGGCCAACTGGCAGCGTAGGGGAAAACCAATCTGGGCTGCTGATGAATAGAAAGACATTGCCACTCGGTTGGAGAAGCTACCTGTGAAAGTCTGCCATGTAGATGCCCATGTCCCCAAGAGTCAGGCTAATGAGCAACACTAAAACAATGAACAGGTGAATCAGGCAGCAAAAAGAGAGGTGTCCAAGACTAAGATTGGCAACACAAGGGGAAGCTGTTCCTAGCTAGATGGGCCCATGATGCCTCAGGTCATAACAGCAGAGATGCCACCTAGAGGTGGGCACGAGACCAAGGGGTAGATCTAACCATGGACAGTACTTCTCAGGTTATCCATGACTGTGAGACATGTGCTGACATCAAACAGGCCCAGCGGGTGAAGCCCCTGTGGTATGGTGGGCGGTGGTCCAAGTACAAGTATGGGGAGGCCTGGCAGATTGACTACATCACACTGCCCCAGACACGCCAAGGCAAGTGCTATGTGCTGACCATGGTGGAAGCCACCACTGGGTGGTTGGAGACCCACCCTGTGCCTCACAGCACTGCCTGGAACACCATCCTGAGCCTTGAAAAGCAAGTCCTGTGGAGACATGGAACCTCTGAGGGAATTGAGTCGGACAATGGGACCCATTTCAAGAATGGCCTTATCAACACCTGGTCCAGGGAACATGGTATTGAATGGATATACCATATCCCCTACCATGCACCAGCTGTCGGGAAAGTTGAACGGTGCAATGGACTACTCAAGACTACCCTGAAGGCACCTGGGGGGGGGGGCTTTTAGAAATTGGAAAATGAACTTAGCAAAAATCACATGGATGGTCAACACCTGAGGGTCCATCAAGTGAGCTGGTCCTGCCTAGTCTGAGCCCCTGCACACAGTGGATGGAGATAAAGTCCCTGTTGTACACATGAAAGGTATTTTAGGAAAGACTGTTTGGATTACTCCCACCTCAGGCAAAGACAAACCCATCCGTGGAATTGTTTTTGCTCAAGGACCTGGTTACACTTGGTGGGTAATGCAGAAAGATGGAGAAAGCCGTTGTGTACCACAGGGAAACCTAGTCTTTAGTGAGAACTGTGCATAAGGTTTCATTGTGATGCAGATGGGAATAGAATAAGGGGTGGATAATGTTCTGGATTGCAAGGCAAGATGTAGCCTATTACCATCTGTATGGCAGTTGTCTGGTGTCAAGTGGGCAATTCCCCTTCTCTCTTTCCCTGAGTGATCATAATCACCCCTCCCTCGGTAGGGGACAGCTGCTGATAACAGGCTATTGAATGTCACTGCATGCCTGATAAGAACTGTAACATCCCATTGTGAGATGCTCCACCCAGAGGGAGGAACCAAGCATTGCTACCCAGATATAATCTGGAGATTCTGACAACCCAGGACGGCTTCCCACTGGATTCCCCAGAGGAACAAAAGCTGCTTCTACTTCCATGGATCTGTGGAGGAAGAATACACTCTTTTTTACAGGACCCCCCCTGCTCCAACAGAACCACACCTGACACTTCAGGAAGACTGCAGCCACTTTTCCAGCTGGACTTCTACCAACCCCCTGACCAACAGGGTATCAGGTTGAGTTCTGTCTCTGTCAGTATTCTTCTAGTGTATTACATTGTTTTATTTTATCCTTTTTTTTTTTCCCTTTCCCTATTAAAGAACTGTTATTTCCTGCTCCCATGTTTTTTGCCTGAGAGCCCCTTAATTTAAAATTCATAGCAATTCAGAGGGATGGGGAGGGTTTGCATTTTCCATTTCAGGGGAGGCTCCTGTCTTCCTTAGCAGGCACCTGTCTTTCCAAAACAAGACAATAGGAAATAAAGTTACAAAATAATTTCTTTCAGTTCTATTCATTTTCAGCCAGTTCCAGTTTGTTTTTCACAGTTCCACCGTCTCAGCTTACTGTGTTTGCGTCCTCCTTTCTCCCCTGCCTTTCTCTGCCTGCTCTGTTTCTCTCTCAGTGTCTCCCTTGAGCTCCTACCAAAGACCCTGCCCTGATTTAATTCCCAATCCACAAGCTACAACAACCATGGGAGAAGTTATGAAGGTTGGCAGTGAAATGTCACTGTAGGATCTTGCTCCACTTGGCTTTTGGGTCCCTTCTTAAGGGCTTTGCCTTCAAGGGCAGGAACATAATTTCCTGGCTGGGAACTGGAATTCCAGCCCCTGGGAGTGTGTGCCATGGATCCTAGAGGGGCATTCCAGAGGCTCCCAGGGTGCTGCTCCTGCCGTGCCTCCCAAGGAGCTGTGCAGGGGCAGGGAACAAGGTCCAGCAGCTCTGTGGGCTCCCAGAGCACACAGCAAAGGTGGCTTTGCTGGACATTTTCCAACACATTTCTGGCTGGAAGCACAGGGAGGGAGGAAATGGAAGCAGGTCCCCGAGAGAATCCTGGAAGGATTGCGGTGGGAAGGGACCCTGCCCCGGGGTTATGATTTCGCCTCTGCCCCAGTGAAGGCGCAAATGAGACCGTGGGAACGCAACCTGTGGATCTGCTCAAACCTGGATTGAGCTGAAAAAGAATTGGGGAGGAGAAAGGGAGAAAAATACATCGGGAAGAGGTCTCAGAGAGACAGAAAGAAATAGGAAAGAGTTCTTGGGCGGGAGAAAGAAAGAGGAAAGAGACCTCAGATGGAGGGAAAGAAATAGGAAAGAGGTCTCAGTGGGAGAGAAAGAAATCGGAAAATGGTCTCAGAGGGAGAGAAAAAAATAGGAAAAAGTTCTCAGAGAGAGAGAGAAAGAAAGAGGAAAAGGCTCCGGCCCGGACTCCGCAGCTCCGAGGGACACCGGCAGGGCACAGCGCCGTTCACAATTCCAGCCAATCAGAGAACGCACTAAACAATTTCCAGCCAACCAGAGCCTTTCTCGCCGATGACTCACCGGTTGCCGGGCGGACCCGCAGACCCCAGCGGCCCCCGGAGCGGAATTTGGGGCTTGGGCTGGGGGGACGGATCCGCACCGGGGGGGGTCCCCGAGCCCCCTGCCCACCCCTGGGGCCGATCGGGGGCTCCCCCCACCCAGCAGCCGGTGCTGAGCAGAGGGGTGGGGCAGAGGGGTGGGAAAGGGGGGTCCGGGCTGGGAGTGGAGGAAATGCGGGAGGAAGAGGAGGGAGGGAAGGAGGAAGAGGAGCGGGAGAATCCCGCCGCTCGTACCGCCCGCACGCTGAGTGTGCAGCACCCCCTGCCCCGGGAGCATCGCCCCCAGCCCCGAGCCGCAGGTGAGGGCGGAGGCCGAGCTCGCCCCGACTCCAGCGAGGGGTCTCCGGGAGGATTTTTTTGGAGAGTGTTCGGAGCCGGCAGATCCCGGACTCGAGCCCCGGATATCTCCGGGCCTCCCAAAAGGAGCTTTTTCAGAGGGAGAGGAGCCGCGATCGCCCCTGGGGAGGGTCCCGGGGGGTCCACGTGGGGATGGCCCCGTACCAACGGGGTGGGACATTGGTTTTGGGGATCCCCGTGAGAGCCGGGGCTGTGGAACAGGGGATCCCCGGGGTGGGGAGGGGGGAAGGGGCAATACCGGAGCTGGGGGACCCCCGGCAGCCTGGAGATGAGGGGGGACGGGACCCCCTAACCCTGGCAGGGGTGTGTCCTGGGGTGACTTCATGATGCTCGTACCCCCATCGGTCCGTTCAGCCCAGAAATGTGTTCTGCACCTTGAAGGCTGCCTCCGAGAGCGAAGGGGAGAAGGAAGAAGCAGCAGTTTGTTTTCAGAAACTACACTCACTCCTCCACATTCCATCTCCTGGATTGTTCTGCTGCCTTAAGGAGCTGGAACAGAGGCCAGACGGAGCTAAGAGGAATAAAGTGAATTTTTATTCAATTGCCTTCAAAGGCCACACTCTGGCAGTACCGGAGCCATAGTGGTGTCTCTGCCCAGATGGCTCCAAGACGGGAGCATAAGAGGGCTCGGTCACAAGATCTCACATTTTTATAAGTTTTAGTCCATTTGTATATAGGAGTTAACTGCCCAATCAATAGCTTCAAATTATGAAGTTTCATCCTCCTTCCTTGCTTGCCCACCCTCCTCTTTTCATGTTGTTTGCGCTTTGGGCCTGAAGTTTGAAGAGATTGTCCTTGAGTCTCCAGCTAGAATGGGATTGTTTTGTCTTCACCACCCCGGGAAAAGATCCCAGTAATACTTAATATAAAGCTAAAAGCTGCACACCAAAACAGAACAGAAAAACTTAAAATCTAAGGTATCAGTTGTCTATAAATGGACAGACAGCAGGACAGAGCTCTCCTTTGCTTTTAGTTAGTTTTTAGCTTCCTGAGGCAGAGAAGTTCCCTGGACTGTGTTTTTTCTTTTTCTTTGGAGCTCTTTAAACCTGCTCTGGACTGAACACCCAGAACACCACTGGCAGCTCGCACCTGTGGTCCACCGGGCCGGTTCTGGGCCACGGCATTTCCAGTGCCAGAGGGACTGAAAAGAGACTGATAAGAGACTGATCAGAGACTGAGTGAGCCGAGTTACAGCCCACGGAGGGACTTTCTGAGTTTGTCATCTCTTTTGGAGTGGCAGAGGTTTTATTTTTTAATATTGTTTATTTTTTGTGCTGGTGATGCTTTGCCTTTTAAATAAACAGTTTTTTCCCCTTTTCTTCATGGAAATCTTTTCTCGATCTGGTTGGGGGAGGGACTGCTATAATTTGCTTTCTAGAGGAAACCCCTTTTGGGGGTTTTATCCCAAATTTGCCCTAAACCAGGACAGGGTTGTGGGAAGAGGAGGGAGCCCCAAGTGGCTGGATTGAGGGGAAGCTGGAGAGGGGGACCCTGAAACCCCCCAGCATCCCTAAGCAGGACCGTGGAGAGGGGGGATCCCCAGAACCCATGGGACCCCCAGCAGCCCTGAGACGGGGGACTACCAGAACCACAGAGGGATGAGACTGGAAATAGGACATTCCTGGTGCCTTTTTTTGATTCACTCTTGATTTTGGAGGTTTTTATGGACACCAGGTAACTTCTAGAGATGGACTTGGGCAGGAGGAATCCCCAGCCCAAGGCATTCACACCTTGTTTTTTCCCAAACCAGGATTTCCCATTCCCAAACCTTGGCTGAATGAAGGAGGAGAAGGCTATGAGGAAGAGGAAGATGCCCCAGGACACCCAGGCAGGTGAGGAGGAAGTCAGTGCCCCTTTCCCCCTCTTTCCTGCTCCATCTCCCAGCCCAGCATGGCCCCTGGCTGCAGGACAACCCCACTGCCAACGCCGTCCTGCTGGGGATGCACTGTGGGGATCTCCTTCCCCTTCCCTCTGGCACACAGGCAAGTCCCATTCTCTCCTTGTCCTTCCTCCCCCAGGGAAGGAACTGAGGATGGAGACCAGGGAGGACCAATGCCCGGGGCAGAACCTCATGGAAGAGCCCACTTTGTCTGGCACCCCTGAGGAATGTCTCCAGCATGGCTGGAATCCAAGTCACCTTCGGGTCAGGCACTACCCTAAGGCAACCTCTGAGTTTTATCAGGGTACGCTGAGGGGAGAGACCTGCAACCCTCCCAGAGTCACAGACTGGAGGATTGCTTTCCTTGACAGACCCCCACAAGATCCTTTGTTGGCCCACCATTGGGTGAGTATGTTGGAGTCAGGGTTGCCCTTTCCTTTTGTTCTCTCATTTTAAATCTTGTGGGTGGGAAGACTGCAGAATGGGCACAAAACTCATTGTTCAACAATGGGAGATTTATATCCAAGTGACATTAGCCCTTGTTGCTCGGGAAATTCATTTTTCAAAGGAGAATTTGTAAGCTTTTGTTCATCTTCTTTTCAATTATTTTTTGTTACAAGGGAATCAGTTTTGTCGCTTGAGATTTGGGATATGGTTGGGATCAAGTTATTTGTTTTATAAATGGAGGGAAATTTTAAAGTGGGGAAGTTTTATCCTCTTTTCCATTTTATTTATGGCAAAATATTTTATCTTCTTTTTCGTTCTATTTATGATTCAGTTAAAAAATCAGGGGAAAATTTGGGAAAAGTTTCAGCTCCCCAGTTCAAGACCCTTTCCCTTTCATCCTCTCCCCGAGCCCCTAAACCCTCTTCCCTGCCTGAGGAGCAATCGACAGGCAGATGTCACTATTCAGCACAGGGTTGCTGCCGTCTCCCTGATGCCTCCCGATCTCCTCTCTCCCTTTCCCAGGACTGGCCATGCCGCTCTGGACCTTCCCCTCAACCTTCTCTCTATGCCCACATCCCCAGTATCCATTGGTTACCCAGCTGCTGTTACTCCACAAAATGATGCCAGCAGTATGGCCAGCCCTTCCATTTTGTCCCTTCCTAATCGAAGTTTTCCCACACTCGCACCCCAAAATAGCCACTTTCCTGCCTCTCCTCTGCCCTTTCCTGCTCCTACATCATTGGGCTCCTCCCCTGCAATGCGTTCCTCTCCGCCCATCACGTTGATGGTCACCCCTGTGTCGGGATCCCCCCTTTCCATCAGTACCACCCTTCCCGACACAGGCCCTGCCTCTGCCCTCGTGGTCTCCACCTTCTCCACCTCAGGCTCTTCCCCTGGCGGCCATGACCCGTCTGCCTCCCCCATCCCCGGAGCCGGAAGTGGACATGATGGTGACCGGAAGGCAGCCATCCTGGCTGCCCGCAGCCCACGACACGGGGCCGCACCGGTCATCCAGGAGTGCCGCTCCTCTACCAGCAGGCCCTCCTCCTCAGTAGAAGACAGTGATTCCCCAGACTCCAACACCGAGCCTGAGGATCACGGGGCAGAGGTGTGGTAGCAATCTGCTAGGAAAGGTGATTGGGGGATGACAGGGAGATTGCAGGCCCTGGCAGCCCCTGTCCAATCCAAAAGAGGGAGGAACCCAAAACAGGAATCCCTGCCTGATAAGAAGCATTGTAAGGCACGCAGGGACTGTGAGAGGGGGTCCCTGTCCTGCAAGAATAACGAGCCTCACCAAAAGCCGTGATGACAAGCACAAGCGGTATAGAAAAGAAGAAGATAAGACACAGTGCACAGATGCAAACCAATAACCTGAAAAAGAAGACAGCTCTATGCTGCCTGAACAATACAACTTCCTACTGGACTTGCGTTCCACAAAAAAGATGTTGTTTAATTAGTTCCTACCAATTCAATTATTTCAGTTGTATCCTAATTTTATGTACTATTTCCTTTTTGATTTATTACTTTAGTACTCTTATAAGTAATAGTTTTTGTTATGTAATTATGTTCCCTTATTTTGTAAGGTGCTTGCAGAAATCTATAAAAGCCTTTTAATTAAACAAAAAGGGAGAGTTGTAGAGTTGTAGACCTATGAGCCTACTGCAGAGAGGGCAACAGCAATGCTTGGAAGAGATGCACCTTAGGGTCCAGGCATTCCTCACAGCTCAGGGTGAGGAAAGAAACTTCCCCCATGGTGCTCTGCAGCACTAAGTTAATTTGTCCCAGTTCTGTCCTCCCCATTGGCCCATTGGCCTTTCCTACCCCTTTTACCCTCATATGTTCATGTTCTGGTGAGTTCTCCCTTCCCTCTCTTCCCATTACTTTATGTCCCCACAATTCCACCTTAGCATTCCCTATTGGTCCTTTCTGTGTGTACTGCCCCTGAGCCCTGAGTCCCTTCCATGTGTACTGCCCCTAAACCCTTTAATCCCTGATGCTCGCCTCTACCCCTCTTTTCCTGTATTTATATCCTAAATCCTCCTTTATCTTTGTATTTAACGCCCAGATCCCTGGAGCCTTAGACCTTAATAAACCCTCGTTAGAACTCTGTGCCTGGACGTTACCGAGTCTCCACTGCTGAGCAGAAAACACTCTTCTGGGAAAAGTTGTGTCCACCACAACCACGGGAAGCAACAGTGCCCCTTGGGACCAAGAGGCCATTGTGACACTGTGGAACCAAGGAGAGCATTGCTGCCCTGCCAGACCTCATGGATCCAAGAAACCACTGTGACCCTGCAGGGCCTGGGGGGACCACAGCGCCATTGTGACACTGCAGGGCCCAAAAATCCAAGGGAATTTGAGACATCAAGGGGTCTCATGGAACCAAAGGGACATTGTGACACTTGGAGGCCTCATGGAATCGTGAAGACCATTGGGACACTCTGGGGCCTAATGGAACTGAGGTGACACCAAGTTGTCTGGGAGTGTTGATCTGCTGGACGGTAGGAGGGCTCTGCACAGGGCCCTGGACAGGCTGGATCCAGGACCCAAATCCAACAAGTTGAGGTTTAACAAGTCCAAGTGCCGAGTCCTGCACTTTGGCCACAACAACCCCTGCAGCACTACAGGCTGGGGACAGAGTGGCTGGACAGCAGCCAGGCAAAAAGGGACCTGCAGGGACTGATGGACAGCAGGCTGGACATGAGCCAGCAGTGTGCTCAGGTGGCCAAGAAGGCCAATGGCTCCTGGCCTGGATCAGGAATGGTGTGGCCAGCAGGAGCAGGGCAGTGATTCTTCCCCTGTGCTCAGCACTGGCGGGGCAGCACCTCAAGTGCTGTGTCCAGTTCTGGGCCCCCAGTTTAGGAAGGACATGGGGAGGGGCTGGAGCATCTCCAGAGAAGGGCAACAAGGCTGGGGAGGGGTCTGGAACACAAGTCCTGTTCAGAGTGGCTGAGGGAGCTGGGATTGTTTATCCTGGAGAAGAGGAGGCTCAGGGGAGACAAGGCGGTGTCAGGGCACAGGTTGGATTTGATGATCTCCATGGCCTGTTCCAACTTTGCTGATTCTGGGATTCTCTGAAACCAACCTTGGAGCAGTTGCAGGATGAGCCCTGGGCCTCCTCTTCAGAAGCTCCAGCAGCCCAGGTCCCTCAGCTTCTCCTGCCAGCCCCAAAGCCCATCCTGTCAGTCCTGCAGAGCCTCTGCAGCTCCTCCTCATTGCCCACAACAGGGAGCCCCAGAGCCAGACACAGCAGCCCAGATGTGCCCCCCTGGCCTGTGGTGCCTCTGGCAGGGGAGCAGCAGGAGGCACTGCAGGAGCCTGCAGACAATTCCTGCAGCACTTGTGGGATGATCCTGCTCCCCAAGGGACTTTCCCATGGTGCCAAGTCAGGAACTGCAATGGGGAGTGAGGCCAGAGAGGGAAGGGCAAACAGGGATGGGCTTTTTGCAGGAGAGGGAACAGGGGTGGGCAATAGGAAGAAATTTGTAGCAGGAAGAGTAAGGAAAGCAAAGGTGAAGCCAAGGAAATGCTCAGGGCAGTTTGGGGGTGGCTGCCAGGCAGCCCTGGCTCTGAGCAAAAGCGTCTGCTGTGGGACAGGAAGCTCCCAGCTGATGGGAACAAACTTTCTGGCTGAGTGCAGAAGCCAGGACAAAGCTGAGTGGTTTCCCTGGTGTCCCCCAGCCCTTGCTGGCCCCAGGGGCTGATGGCATTTGTGCTCCCTCAGGTTCATGTCCCCACACCAACAGCATGGGGGTGCTCCCCCTGCTCTGTGCAATGCAAACAGGGGCTCCTGAGCCAGTGCTGCCGTGTCTGTGCCTGCAAGGATGGGGCACCTGTGTGAGCTGGGGGAGAGGCCAGGGCTGCAGAGGGGGGATGTTGTTGGCAGCTCCATGAGGACACTCTGGGACGCTGCCCTGGGCTGTCCAGCGCACTGGGGATGGATCAGCCCCTGCTCTGCTGCTCCTTCCCATCTCCCTCAGGGCCCTTGCAGAGCACCAGCCATGCTGTTTGCCCCCAGCCTGCCCACGGCCACCCTGGGGCTGCTCACGGGGGTTTTCTGTGCTGAGCATTGGCCTGGCCGTGTTCTTGAGAGAGCCTGAGCAAGGAGCCTGGAGCCCCCAGGGCCTGGCCTGAGGTGTCAGCGCTGCCCCAGCAGTGCCCATGGCCTGTCCCTGCTGCAGCCCTGGCACTGCCACCCCCAGGGCTGTGCCCGGCCCCGAGAGCACTCAGGCCCTACAGCAACACCAGGGCCACCAGGGCAGCGGGGCAGGGCCACGGGAGCAGCACTGGCAACACCAAGTGCTGCTGCTGCTGGGCACAGCTGCTGTGCCAGCACTGATCTGCCCCCAGCTCTGCACACAGACATTGCTGCTGCAGCTCCAGAGAAGGCAACACAAGGGCATCTCTGCAGAAAACTCTGCTGGGACATCCTTTAGTTCCTTTAAAGCCACCAAGAGCACAGCCTCTTATTGACACAGTCTGTGGCCACAGGGAAGGTGGAGAGGAAAAAAATGGGAAATGGCACAAACAATGACATTTCTTTGTGGACAATATGAAAAAAGTAAAACTAAGAAAACGAACCTCCAAAATGAAACCAACAAGTATCAAAGATGACTTTTATTACAAGTGATTTGCAGACACTGACCATTTCTTTAATGTTTCCGAAGCCATCCAGTGATCAGTCTCCACACTGCAGCCTTGAGCTCCTGGTTCCTCAGGCTGTAGATGAGGGGGTTCAGGGCTGGAGGCACCACTGAGTACAGAACTGACAGGGCCAGATCCAGGGATGGGGACAACTTGGAGGGGGGCTTCAGATAGGTAAATGTGCCAGTACTGACAAAAAGGGAGACCACGGCCAGGTGAGGGAGGCAGGTGGAAAAGGCTTTGTGCTGTCCCTGCTCTGAGGGGATCCTCAGCACAGCCCTGAAGATCTGCACATAGGAGAAAACAATGAACACAAAACAACCAAGTACCAAACAGACACTAACTGTTAGGAGCCCATGTTCCCTTAGGTTGGATTTGGAGCAGGAGAGCTTGAGGATCTGGGGGATTTCACAGAAGAACTGGCCCAGGGCATTGCCATGGCACAGGGGCAGGGAAAATGTATTGGCCGTGTGCATCAGTGAATAGAGAAAGGCACTGGCCCAGGCAGCTGCTGCCATGTGGGCACAAGCTCTGCTGCCCAGGAGGGTCCCGTGGTGCAGGGGTTTGCAGATGGACACGTAGCGGTCGTAGCACATGATGGTCAGGAGGAAATACTCTGTTGAGATGAAGAACAGAAAGAAAAAGAGCTGGGCAGCACATCCTTTGTAGGAGATGGTCCTGGTGTCCCAGAGGGAATTGTGCATGGCTTTGGGGACAGTGGTACAGATGGAGCCCAGGTCAGTGAGGGCCAGGTTGAGCAGGAAGAAGAACATGGGCGTGTGCAGGTGGTGGCCGCAGGCTACGGCGCTGATGATGAGGCCGTTGCCCAGGAGGGCAGCCAGGGAGATGCCCAGCAAGAGGCAGAAGTGCAGGAGCTGCAGCTGCCGCGTGTCTGCCAAGGCCAGCAGGAGGAAGTGGCTGATGGAGCTGCTGTTGGACATTTCTTCCCTCTGCCCATGGAGTCCTGGTCAAGGAGGACACAGTGACAAGTCAGGGCAGACTTTCCTGAGCAATGTCCAAGCCCTTTTTCCCAGCTCTGCTCCTGATGCTCTGTGCCACCCAATTTTCCTTTTCTCAGAGCCCTTCCTTCAGCCCTATTCCTGGAGCTCTGCTGGGATCTGGCCCTGTTCCTTTGATGAGCAGGGGCTCTGCCCATGGACACCAAGGGTTCAGCTCTGCTCTGCAGCAGTGGGGGCATGGGAATGGGGTCAGGGGTCAGTCCTGGGCTTGGACTTCCTCAGCCCAAACTGCTCCTGAGGCAGAGGAGCTTGGCATCTCCTGTCCCAGGGCTAAGGAACAGTGACAGACAAAGGCAGTTTGAGAGGGTTTCCTGCTGTGCCCAGGGAGATGAGAGAGAACTGTGCAAAGCAAGAGCAGTGGCTGGAACTCAGTGAAGGGTGAGGGGAGCTGCTCTGTCACTGCATCTGTCCCCAGCTGCCCTTGCTGAGATCCAGGGCAGTCCCTGTGTTCCCCTGAAAATCAGCCTGGCACAGCTGAGAGCAGAGGAACCCACAGCAGATCAAACTGGCTCAGCCTTTCTCAGAGTGTCAGCCCCACTCTGGCCAAGGTCACTCCTGTCCCCCAGTGTCCTCTGGAGGCAGCTCACAGCTTGGATGGCATCCCAAGGACACGCCAAGGGTCCTGTCCATGGCACTGCTTGAGGAGAGTGGGCTCATTGCCAGCCTCCCAGGCTGCCCTGCCCAGAGCTCCCCGGGCACAGGGAGCTGGGACACCCCATTGCTGTGCTCAGCCTGCACAGGAGGAGCCCAAGGGCTGGGCCTGACCCTGCAGCTGGAACTGCCATCCCAGAGAGCCCCTCTGCAATGCCAGGAACACCTGGGCAAGGCAAGGAGAGAGAGCCGGGCCTGAGGAAAAGCCTTTCCCTGCCCAGCCCTGCCCAGCCCTGCCAAGCAGCAGCAGGGCAGGACAGCGGCCCTCAGACCCTGGTCAGCAGGGAACGGCCGGGGAGATGCCCTTCATCTCTGGTGCTGTTCTGCTGGCCCAGGAGGGACTGAGGGCCCTGAGCCCTGGCCTGAGGGCTGTGCTGGCTGGGAGGGGACACAAGAGCTGTGCTGCTCAGGGCAGTGTCTGTCCTGCAGAGCAGGGCTGGCAGGTGCCACATCTGCCCTGCAGCAGGGCTTCCCTCAGCACTGCCTCCCTCCCTCCCTGCCCAGGGCTCTGCTGCTGGAGCTGTCCCAGCCCAAGCTGCTCCTGTGGCCCCGGGCTCCTTCCCTGCCAGAGCTGCCAGAGCTCAGCCCCTGGGCCAGCCCTGCCCTGCAGCTGCTCGGGGCTGCGGGCATTAAAGAACAGCTCCCCCAGCCTGGGCACCATGGAAAGGTGATGTAGAATGAATATGGAGGCTGGGGAGGTTGCAGGCACTTGCTGAGGTTCCCAGGAAAACTCTGTGATGGTTTAAGAACCTCAGCCCCTGCTCTGCCCTGCACAGCTGAGTTTCCATTGCCACCCAGCTGAGCCAGGGAAAAGAGGGAGCACAGATTCAGGATAGCAAAGAGCCAAGCAGGAAACCCCTGTCCTGAATGAGCTCATGAAAAGTCTCCTCAGGAATGACCTGGGCATGAGCTGGAGCTCTGAGCAGCCCTGGCCCACACAGCACCCTCTCCACAGCAGCAGGACCTGCCCTGGCAGGAGTCCCTCCTTGCACCCGTAGCTCCCCTGCACCATCCATGGGGAGCTGCCAGACAGGCTGAGAGCTGCCCCTGGCAGGTGGCACATGCCCTGGGCTGGCCAAGAACCCTCAGGGCTGCAGGACCTTCTCTGCAGGACAGCCCTGGGCAGCCCTGGCTGCAGCCCCAGCTTCACCCCCTGCAGCCGTCCCTGGCAGCAGGAGCCATCCTGCCCTGTCCCTCTGATGGTGCCCAGGGCAGCCCTGCTCTGCAGCACATCCTCCCCCAAAGCAGAAACAGCCGCAGAGCCATCCTTACAGTCATGTCAGTTGTGCCATCTCCACCTTTAGGAGAGCCCTGCAGCCAGAGGTTGTGGCAAAAACTGTGAAGGTTTCTCCATGAGTGAGTTCAGAATTGTCCTTCCAGCTGCTTTAAGCCTCCGTCTGCTTCACTGCTCTCAGAGACCTGCCAGCAGTGCCCTCAGCCCTTCTGGGCTGGGAGAAGAGCTGCTCCTCAGGAGAAATGTCTTTCTGAGCTCTGCTTGGTTTCCAGGAGCTCCTTCTGTGCCAGGAGCCCAGCCCAGCTCAGAAGCACACTCACAGCACAAGGACTTTAATGACCCTCTGGGGCTTTGGTGTTGTTTACATCAGACTCATTCCCAGAGAGTGTTCAAAAAACTTCTCAAGAACTAAAAATTAAATTTAAACTCCAAAGTTTCTTGAAGTTTTAATGGGTCCCACTGAGGGACACACCTGAGAGTTTTTCACCAGGTAGAGCAGAACACTGGAGGCAGTGATGACAGGTGGGGAAAAGCAAGGCAAATGTGTCTCTGGTGCTGAGCAAACCTGGATGTGTTTCAGGAATGCAAAGGGCCAAGGCCTGAGCCCCAGCCCCTGGCAAGGCAGATCCTGTCCCTCCCTCCTTCCTCAGGGCTCTTCCCGGGATGGGCACTGGGATGTGGGGATGGGCAATGCCAAGGGCAGGACCATGGGGCAGCCCCTGCCAGGCTGCTGAGCAGGGACAAGGAGGCAATGAGGCCCCAGGGCTGCAAGGGTCACTTGTCCCCTCGTGGCCTCAGGCCCAGGGCCAGCAGCCACAGCCAAAGTGCTGCCCAAGTTGGCTCTGTCAGGGCCTGGCAGCTGCTGCCCATCCCTGTGCCCTGTGCAGCCCAGGCTGTCCTACGGTGTCCCTGCCCTGGCCTCTGTCCCTGCAGGCTGTGCTCATCCCCCGGCTGCCCCACCTGGCTGGCCCCTTCCTTTGCTGACAGCTCTGCCTCCTGCCTGCCTCTGCCTGCCCACACAAAGCCCCGGGCTGCTCCAGGCTCCTTCTGGGGTCGTGCTGCACCACAGCCCTGCCCTGGCAGGGAAATTCCTTTGTCCTGGTGCCCAGTCTGGGCTTCCCCAGCTGCCCTTGGCATTAATTCTTTCTCTCTCTGGCTGTTTTCCACTATGTCAAAAGGATCCACCATCTCTGAAATTGCTCTTTAATCACTCTCCTGGCTCTGCTCCACCATCCTCAGTCTCCACCCCACTGAGCACAGAGCTCCTTTGTCCCTATACAGTGCTCATGTGCCTGAGGCCTCCAAACACCACCTTGGGAGATCTCTGGGCCCTCTCCAAGGTGTTTCCAAATGAAAACATTCAGCTCAGAGTCTAAGAAAATCACCAGAGGACAGGGCCAGCCTGACCTGTCTGTCCTGGCTACTTTTTTCTGGGAGCAATCCTTGGATATACAGAATTTGGGAGGCCAAATTCTAATTTCGGTCATGGTCCTTGGACAAGAAGATCGGTTCTTTTCCATAGGAAGGAAGGAACAGAGCCCCTCTGTTTAAGGGGCAGAATGAGAGGCGACTACCAGAGGCCAAGGGCATCCAGAGCTGGCAGGTTTTGTTCTGAGAGATACCTTTGCTTAGAGGAAATTGTTTAGGGAGAGTACCAATTTTGGCTATGGGCATCTAAAAAGTCAGACAGTTCTCTCCCATAGCAAGGAAAGCACGGAGCCCCAGTGCTCCAGGAGCTGATGAGAGGCAGCCCTTGACATCCCAACATCAGCCAGACCTGTCAGGTAGCCCTGGGAGGCCAAGCCAGCCAGAGCTGTTCCATGTTCCTTTGGTTCCATGGGGCCCCACAGTGTTTCAATGGTCCCTTGCTTCCATGAGGCCCTGGGGTGTCATAATGACCCCTTGGTGACATGAGGCCCTGAAGGGTCACACTGGTCTCCATGGTTCCATCAGGCCCCACAGAGCCAGAATGGTCTCTGGGTTCCATGAAGCCCCACTGTGTCACCATGGCCCCTTGGTTCCACAGGCTCCAGTGGTGCCACAATGATCCCCTTGGTTCCATGGGCTCCAGTGGTGCCACAATGATCCCCTTGGTTCCATGGGCTCCAGTGGTGCCACAATGATCCCCTTGGTTCCATGGGCTCCAGTGGTGCCACAATGATCCCCTTGGTTCCATGGGCTCCAGTGGTGCCACAATGATCCCCTTGGTTCCATGAGGTCTCCACAGTGTCCCAGTGATGTCCATGGGAAGGAAAAAACCCAGCCCCAGTGTTGCAGGGCCAGTCACCAGAAGCCAAGGCCAGCCAGACTTGATGGTACAGGCAGATTTTTCCTGGGAGCAACCCTTGGATATTCAGAGTATCAGAGGTGGAACCCCAATTTCAGACACGGACACCGTAAGAGAAGGATGGTTTTTTTCCATAGGAAGGAAAGCATGAACACCGGTGTTTGAGGGACAAATGAAAGGCAGCCATCAGAGGCCTAGGCCAGCCAGACCTCTGTGTCCTGGTAGATTTTGTCTGAAAGCAACCCTTGCATATAGGGAATTAAGGAGGTGGAGCCCCAATTTTGGCTGTTTCTGCGTAGATAAGAAGGATTGTTCTTTTCCACAGGAAGGTGAAGCAGCGAGTGATCTCAGAAGGGGGCTCGACCCTCACAGCCGCCCGGCAAGCACCCAGCACGCTGCTTGCAGTAGGGGGCACTCCCTTAGGCTTGGGTTACCCAGAGAGCGCCTAGGGACGACTGCCCCACTCTGTGGTGGAGACAGCTCCCTACATAGGACAGGAGATTCACGGCAGCAATCCAGCCAGGAAAGAGAGGGACTCCAGCTGAGGGTTGAAGCAGCCTTTATTAACTGGGGAGCCCCAGTGCAGAAGACGAACCCAGACCTGGAGACAAAGCACAAACCCGGCTTACACCAGCTTTTGAGGGGCACCAGAAATGAGGGTGGAGACAGTCCTTGGGCCAATGGGGAGCAGAGAGGGGTTCGGCCTCTGAGGGAGTGACAATGAGGAACATCCAATAAGGGAAAATGGGGAGCGGAAACCTGGCCCCTGAGCCAATCACCCGACGCCCCAGCTGGAACTTTCTAGAGGGAAGGGAGGGGGCGCCGAGTGACAGGCAGGGCACCAGGGAGGAGTCCGGGAAGGATGCATTGAGGGATGGGAGGAGCGGTGTTGATGGGCAGTGAGGAGGAGGGTGGAGTGAGCCAAGGCTGAACCATACCAGATACAGGGGAAAACAGAACAGTCCAACTCATAACTGAGGGGGAACAACTTAACACAACACAACAGGAAGGAAAGCACCCAGCCCCAGTGTTTGGACAGCAGGGGAGAGGCAGCCCCCAGGAGGCCAAGGGCAGCCAGACCTGTCTGTCCAGGTGCCTTTTCTCTAGGGGCTATCCTTGGACATTGGGCATTTTGGAGGTGGAATCTCAGTTTTGGCAGTGGGGGCCTGGACAGGAAGAAGAGTTCTTTTCTTTAGGAAGGAAAACACAGAGCCCCAGTGTTTCAGAGGCAGCTGAGTGCCAGACCTCAGGAAGCCAAGGCCAGCCAGGCTTGTCAGTCCTGGCAGATTTTGTCTGGGAGCTATCCTTGGATATAGGGAATTCCAGAGGCAGTTGCCCAGTTATGGCATGAGTGCCTGGTCGAGATGGATGGTTTTTCCCATAAGAAAGAAAAGCACGAGGTCCCAGTGTTTCAAAGGCAGATGAGAGGTGGCCCCAGGTAGCCAAGGCAGCCAGATCTGTCTCTCCTGGCAGATTTCATCTGGAGAAGGAATCCCAGTTTTGGCCACAGGGCCCTGGAGGAGGAGCAGGACAGTTCTCTCCCATAGGAAGGAGAGCCCAGAGCCCCAGTGCTTCAGGGGCAGATGAGAAGCAGCCCTCGACATGCCAAGGTCAGCCAGACCTGTCCAGCAGCCCCCGGGAGGCCAAACCAGCCACATCTGCTCACTGTCCCCTTGGTCCCATGGGGCCCCACAGTGTCCCAATGGTCTCCTTGATTCCAGGAGTCCCTGTAGTGTCACAGTGTTCTCCTTTCTTCTGCAGTGTCCCCATGGCCCCTTGGCTTCCCTGAGCCCTTGCAATGTCACCATGGCCCCTCAGCTCCCTGTGGCCCCACTGTGTCACAATGGCTCCTTGGTTCCATGGGCCCCACAGCTTCATCCTTGGCCCTTGGTTCCATAGGGGGCCTGAGTTTCACAATGGTCCCCCTGATTCCGTGAGGCACCAGAGTGTCATGATGGTCTCCTTGTGTGGAGAGTTTTGTGGAGACGTGGCTTGAAGAAAAGGGACATGATAAAATACAGCTGGTAAAGCAATGGGCCTTTGGTGAGGGGCCTTTGGCAGGGCCAGAGTGTCCTTGAGCAGGAAGTTATACGATAACGGGATGCAGAAGCAGAGACTAGCTAATGAGAGGAGAAAACATAGGCATCCTGAGTATCTGATAGCAAAGGTTGAGCTGACCTCTTATGGCGAACCAATAGTGAGCTTTAGTTTTGCAATATGTATGAGCCTTATTATCACTGTTATAAGAGCACGCATGTTAAATCAATAAATTGAGACTTGTTGATCATCATCGGATGTGCTTGTCACCCATCGACTCCGTCAAATGGTGACCCCTACGACGTGATCCTTGCCAGACACCACGGACGAGCGACGACCGGGTCGGGTCCCGAAGCAGCCGGGACGGCAAAAAAGCGCGAAAAAGAAGAGTTAAGACGCGCCGTGCCCTGGGTGTCCGTACAGACGAGCCTGGCCGATACGTGCTGCTGAGACCTTGAGGGGCTGCAACAGCGCTGACGAATTAGGTATGGAAAGGCAAGCAGCATATGATTTATTTACCGCTTTTTTACAAAAGAGGCAGGTTAAGGAGATAGATTTACAAAAGGAGTTACCGGGGCTTTTAGCATATGGGTATGCCAAGGGAGTTTTTGCAAATCCTCATACTGTACATGAGTTGACAGAGTGGCGAAAATTTGGGGATTTATTATGGGAGGCTACATTAGAGGACGATAAGACGGCTAGAAAGTTGGGAAAGCTTTGGAGGGTGGTACACAATGAGCTTCTGCAGCATCAGGCAGAAAATAAAGCAGCTGAGCAGGCATCTGCCGCTCACACCAAGAATAGGAGTTATGGGAGTGATCAGGATCAGACCACTCCTTTACCCCCTGTGTTCACAAAGGTGGTCCTGCCGCCTCCACCATCGCCTTCTACCAGAGCTGGTCCTGAGGTTGCTTGTGAGCCTTCTGCACCCCCCGAAGAGCAGGGGCCACGGCCGAGGCCACCCACTGCTGAATTCCCGCAGGGTAATGAGCCAATCCCTGGGGCGGAAAGCGACCTAGCGGAGGCCATTGCCAGGGAGCGAAGGGAGGCTTAGGCTGCACTGGCGAAAGATGGCTTGGAGAGAGGGGATGACGGTGCAGTTAGTGTGGCAACCCAGCTAGCATGCCCGGTGACCTTCCAGGCACAGGCTGGTGGAGGATTACTAGCAACAATCACTGCTCTCGATTGGAAATTGCTACCACAATTGCGATCTACTGTTAGTCAGTTTGGGGTAACTAGTGAACCAGCAAGACAGATGTTGGATTATGTTTGGAATACTCAGGTACTTTTGCCTGCTGATTGCAGAGGGATAGTGAAGTTGATTTTCACTCAGCATCAACAACTTTTATTTAATGCACATTGGCAGGCGCTTGTTAATGAGTGTGTAGCGATACAGCGGCAGCCAGGAGACACTCTCCATGAGGTGACTGTGGATGAGCTTATGGGTTTAGGAGCATTTCTTCGCACTGAAGCACAGGCTCTGATTGGACCGGACAAGTGCCGAGAGGCAATGAGGTTGGTTAGATTAGCAATAGATAGAGTGAAGGAACCAGGAGGAGTACCCGTGTATATGGGAATTAAGCAGGGCCGGGAGGAATCGTTCGGTTCATTTATAGATAAAGCTGCTGCTGCGATTGAGAAGGCAGGGGTACCCAAGTATATGAGAGGAGCTTTGTTGAAACAATGTGCTCTTCAGAATTGTAATTCAGCTACAAGGAGTGTAATTAATACACTAGGTGAAAACTGGACCATAGAAGAAGCACTAGAAAGAATGGCACAGATGCCGGTAGGATCACAAGTCTGTCTGGTAGATGCTATCAATCAGCTGGGATTAGGGTTACAAGAACAAGCAAAGGCTTCTCAGAATCAGGTGTTAGCTGCCCTTGCACCCCTTCAAGCGTCAGTTGCACTTACCCCGACTCCGACAGGAAATCAGATGGGATGTTACCGATGCGGAGGCATGAGTCACATGCGTCGGGAATGCCGAGCAACAGGGATCTGGTGCCAGAAATGCCACTCGTATACACAATACAGGAGCTGTGTGGGTACCCGCAAAGTGGACTAAACCTGTTCTCAATACAGCGGTTGGTGGGCAATCTGACAGAAGTGGACAAGAAGCGACTAGAGGAGAAGCTGCCAGTGATCCTACGGCCACTACTGATACAGCTGAAGGGACACTCGAAGGCGATCGACAGAGCTGTGACACACTGCCAGACTACTAAGGAGCTGACTGAAACTATTGAATCACTGTCATCTTTTTACATAAGGGGCCCAGCGGGCCAGAACTGTCGTGATTGTAATTGTTCATGTTGTGCTGCTTGGGTGGCATTGTATTGTGGGGGCTGCTGTAAAGACCTTTTGGATAGAGCAGTCCTTGATCCGGCAATTGTGGTGTGATACGAGCTGGTATGACCATCGTTTTGATAGCTGGCAAAGGGAGCTGAGGGAACAAACAAGATTGGACATAGGTTCGGCTTTAAATCTTTTTGAAGCGCCTGAACAAAAGATTTTGGCTTACTATCGGTGGGAATTAAATCATATTGTAAAAAGGGTTAAAGCTCAAAGTAGGTCCTATATTGCATCTGCAAGGTGTAGAAAGTTGGTGCCCTTAACACAGCATTCTGTAGTAGGGCCCATTAAGGGGGATCCTGATGAAGAATTGGATCAATGCTTAAGAAAATTACAGGATCTAAAATTACAACGGTTAGGGACGCTGAAGATTAAAAGGAAAAAGAAGAAAAATAAGAGAGAAAAATGAAGCTTATTTTTGTTGTGTTGCTTAGTGCTGTGATAGCTGGGGTAGTAGGAGTAACGCGCTTTAATCAGCCAAGAGACAATATATAGATAACGCTTGCTAATCAAACTAATCAGTCATCGCTTTGTCTTAGCTTAGGAGGAGTTACTAACCCCTTTCGAACGTGCTTAGTGGGCCTGCCTGTGTGGTCTCCCAAGGAGTTTTGTGGTCTGATAGATAATCAAACCTTGTAACATATGCTATAGGGATACTGGGCTTAGTTTTAATGCTTTTGCTTATTTTTCCTTGTATTTTTAATTGCATTTAGAATATGGTCAGTCGAATGATAGAAAAAACCTGGCAGACAAACCTTCTTGCTCAAAAAGAAAACGGGGGAAGTGTGGAGAGTTTTGTGGAGACGTGGCTTGAAGAAAAGGGACATGATAAAATACAGCTGGTAAAGCAATGGGCCTTTGGTGAGGGGCCTTTGGCAGGGCCAGAGTGTCCTTGAGCAGGAAGTTATACGATAACGGGATGCAGAAGCAGAGACTAGCTAATGAGAGGAGAAAACATAAGCATCCTGAGTATCTGAGGGGAGAAAACATAGGCATCCTGAGTATCTGATAGCAAAAGTTGAGCTGACCTTTTATAGCGAACCAATAGTGAGCTTTAGTTTTGCAATATGTATGAGCCTTATTATCACTGTTATAAGAGCACGCATGTTAAATCAATAAATTGAGACTTGTTGATCATCATCGGATGTGCTTGTCTCCCGTCGACTCCGTCATCCTTGCTTCCACGAGGTTCCATAGTGCCACCATGGTGTCCTTGGATCTGCATTGTCACAATGGCCCCTTGGATCCATGAGTTTCTGTACTGTCAGCAATGGTTTCTTTGTTCCAGAGGGGCCTTGATGTGTCACAAGGGCTCAGTGGTTCCGTGACATTCCATAGTGTCATGTAGGGAAAATCAGGCTATGAAAAGCCAGTGTCCATGAAGGAGACAGAGGAGTCCTTCAACTTTATTGGAACAAAGGGAGAGAATCCATCAGGGCACACGCCCACAGGGTTTTCTCTCTCAAGGTTTCAGAGGGCACAGCCTCCTTTTATCCTGAGCTCCTGGCTGCATGTTGCCCTCCTCCTTTCCCCACTGGCTGAGGTACTAGGAAGGTGCAGCCTTCCTGAACTGCCCACCCCATATTCCCCTCTTGAACCTGTCATTTTAACCCAAAGATCAGAAACTCAAGCTAGTACAGATCCCCTTGTCTGTTTCAGGAGCCAATCTGTCCAGGCTCTGTAATAAACCTGTTGCTTGATGTTAGTAGAGACATTAAGACCCATTTCAAAGTTGTTAACAGCCCCACCTTCATCCATCGAATCATCAGTAAAGACATCTTGCCTGTCAGTCACCATGGACTCCTCAGTTCCGTGAGGCCCCACAGAGTCACCATGGACTCTGGGCTCCATGAGGTTCCCCAGTGTCACCGTGGTGTCCTTGGACCTGCATTGTCACAATGCCACACATGGCTCCATGAGGTTCCCCAGTGTCACCGTGGTGTCCTTGGACCTGCATTGTCACAATGACCCCTGGCTCCATGAGGTTCCCCAGTGTCACCGTGGTGTCCTTGGACCTGCATTGTCACAATGACCCATAGCTCCATGAGGTTCCCCAGTGTCACCGTAGTGTCCTTGGACCCGCATTGTCAACAAATGACCCCTGGCTCCATGAGGTTCCCCAGTGTCACCGTAGTGTCCTTGGACCTGCATTGTCACAATGACCCCTGGCTCCATGAGGTTCCCCAGTGTCACCGTGGTGTCCTTGGACCTGCATTGTCACAATGACCCATAGCTCCATGAGGTTCCCCAGTGTCACCGTGGTCGCTGTCAGAGGCTGGATGAGATCGCTGTCCCCAGAGCCCTTGGGATGAGCTGTCAGTCAGTCCCACAGCAGGCAGTGCTAACCCAGGCTCTGACTGCCTGAGCCATCACAAGTCCCACTTGGGGGGAGGCCCATGAAGGCCTGGGGCCTAAAACATGGAGCAGGTGCTCAGCCTCTGGTCCATATCCTGCCTTCTCCTGGGTTGTGTCTCACCCACACTGTACCCCAGCAGCTGGTAGCCATATGCATTTCTTTCTGTAGAGCTTCTGTCTTCCTGTCTCTCTGTCTTCTCCTTCTAATGCTCCTGATATAGAACATTTTTGGTGCCTCAACAATTTAAGTGTTTAAAGGTTTCCAGGTGTAATGGGCTGAGTTAATGAAGTTACTGCTATGGTGTTTTATGTTGAATTGGATGTTTTATTACATCATTTTCTGAAGTTTCTTGATTTTCTGTACTTTACCAATAAAATTTTGTGTCATTTTAACCTCTTGAGAATATATGGTTGGTGTTTGTCCTGTGCACCAAACTCCAGTAAGGGAACCTTTGGTTACTGTGAGAAACGACTGCTCACTTTCAAAATTTTAAAAGGTTTATTCAACCTTAATAAAAATGACAACAAAAGGACTAAATAAGGAAAAACAGGCCTGGGAGCTCCCCTCGTGGCTGCCTACCACGTCGCCGGCTCGTCCTCAAGATGGACGCTTTGCCTTTTATACCCCAAGGGGTTTGCATCAGCCAACCCTGGCCCCTCCCAAAGTCTGTCAGTCAACTCTGCTTTGCTGTTTATTGGTGGAGTCTGCTTTCCTGCAACTTGATTGGAGGGTAAGTGTTCTCATGCCACGCCCCCTCCCTAGGAACAAGTTTCTGGACTCGCCTTCTTTCCACCTGTCCTGGATGACTCAGGCTGTCTGGTGGGAACATTACGGGGGAAAAGGGGACTGTGGGGAGAACAGAGGACATCTAAACAGTCTGCAATAACAGAATTATACATCAATAAAGCTTCTCTCAATATTCACACAGTACTCATCCCTTAATTGTGAGAGCCAATCATCTCATTAGCCATCGATAACACAAAGGGGCCTAAAATCAATGTTAAAAGGCTTGGTTCAACCTAAAATTACCCAAAGAGTCCTAAAATCCACCCATGTGGGCCTAAAATCATCCAAAGAGATCTAAAATCCACCCTAAAACTGCCCAGTTTATCTTGAAATCTCTCAAACAGGCCCAAACCCCACGCAAATGGGCCTCAAATCAGTCAAAGACATCTAAAATCCAACCTCAAAGCCACCAGATTTGGCCTAAAATCAGCAAAAAGGGCCTCAAATCCACCCTAAAAGTCTTGAAATTACTGCAAGGGATCTAAAACCCACCCTAAACCTGCCCAGTTTGGCCTAAAGTCATCCAAATGGACCTAAATTTTCCGGGGCGGAGACCAAACCCAGCAGCAGAACCAGCACCAGCAGCAAGACTGAGACCAACACTGGAGCTGAGACTGGCACCACTACAGGACCGGCCCCGGGACTAGGACTGAGACCCAGACCAAAACCGGCACCAGAACTGGCACTGGGACCAAGACTGGGACTGAGACTGACACTGGGACCGGCACCAGGAGCACTTTGGAACTGGGACTGGCACCGGCAGCGTTCCAGGACTGGGATCAGGACCAAGACTGGAACCCGGCACCCGCACTGGGACTGCTCTGGGACCGGGACCAGGACTGAGACCGAGACTGTCACCGGAACCAGCACCGAGACTGGCAGCGCTCTGGGACCGAGACTGGGACCGGAATCGTTCTGGGATTGAGATCAACATGAGACCCAGAATCAGCACCGGGATCAGCACCAACAACTCTCGGGGACTGAAACGGCGACCGAGGCTGGCACCGGGACCGGGATCAGTGCTGGGGTTACTCTGGGACCAGCATCAGGATTGGAAATGGGATTGGCACTGGGATCCCTCTGGGACCTCTCCAGAGAGCTTTGGCTGTGTGCCCAGCCAGGATGGGGAGTGACCCCTGGGCACGGCGGGACCCCCTCAGTTAACATTGATCCTGTGCAGCAATCCTGGTCGATATGGTCCAGTTTGTATGATCCCAGTCTCTGGTCCTAATCCATACGGTCCCAGCCTGTGAAATCCCAGTCCATGTGATCCCAGTCTGTACAATTCCAGCCCATACAATCCCAACATTTACAATCCCAGTCTACAAGGTCCCTGTCACCATGATCCCAGTCTGTATGGTTCTGCATGGCACACACTCCAAGGGCCTGGAATTCCAGTTCCCAGCCAGGAAAAGATGTTCCTGCCCTTGAAGGCAAAGCTTTTAAGAAGGGGCCGAAAGCCAAGTGGAGCAAGATCCCACAGTGACATTTCACTGCCAGCCTTCAGAACTTCAGCCATGGCTGTTGTAGCTCCTGCACTGGGAATTAAATCAGGAAAGGGTCTTTGGGGGCAGCTGCCCTGGCTCAAGGGAGACACTGAGAGAGACACAGAGTGGGCAAAGAGAGGCAGGAGAGAAAGGAGGACACAAACACAATCAGCTGAGAAAGGGGCACTCTGCAAACAGAACTGTAATGGACTGAAAATGAATGGGACAGAAATCAGTAACTCTTGAGAGTTTTATTTACTATAGAATATATCCCACCCACCCAGCCCCACACAGTCCCTATCACACCGCCCCGAATTTGGATCCCAATTCTCCCAATCTCCTTCCAATCCCATCTCACTCTTGAGGCTCTGGAATCAAGTGAGTTTGGCATGGGATTGAGTTTTTCTGAGGTAGCAACAAGCCATTCTGAGCTGGGATTGAGCCTGTATGAATTAAATTCAGTTGTTTTCAGTGGGATTCAGTTGTTTTGAGGTGACCCTCTTGGCTTTTAGAGTGCAAAGAGATGGAGAACACTGCCCAAAATCCACCCAGAACCCACAAATCTCCAGAATATTGTCCCCAAACCATCAATTCCCCTTCAAAAACCTCTGAAATTGTGAAACTTTAGATATCTTTAAACAATTTCTTTCTTTTAACTCTGTGCTGTTTTTAAGGGATAAAGATGAATCAGAAAAAAACTGAGGCCAAAAAAAAAGGAGAAGCAGCCAGGTGTGTTCCCAAGAAGGATCACAAGGAATGTGGGTGACCAGGGCTCTGCCCAAAGTGGCTCCTCCAGTGGGGGATGGAGCTGGAGCAGTGCACAAACTCCTCCCACACCCGGGGCACTCGCAGGGCTTCCCTTACCGGTGCCTCCGTTGGTGTCCGGTCAAGGTAGAGCTGTGTGAGAAGCTCTTCCCACACTGGGGACACTCGTAGGGCCTCTCCCCAGTGTGGATGCGCCGGTGGGTGATGAGGGTGGAGTTGCGCTTGAATCCCTTCCCGCAGTCAGGGCACTGGAAGGGCCTCTCCTCTCTGTGAATCTGATAGTGCTGGAGGAGATGGAAGCTGGTCTTAAACCTCTTCCCACACTTGGAACACTTGTAGGGCCTCTCCCCAGTGTGGATCCTTTGGTGGACAAGCAGGTTGGAATGCTGGCTGAAGCTCTTCCCACACTCCCCACACTTGTAGGGCCTCTCCCCGGTGTGGGTCCTCTGGTGCCTGATCAGGTTGGAGCTGTGCCTGAAGCTCTTCCCACATTCCCCACACTCGTGGGGCCTCTCCCTAGTGTGGATGTGTCAGTGCATGACAAGATGGGCATTCTGCCTGAAGCCCTGCCCGCAGTCGGGGCAGCGGAAGGGCCTCTCCTCTGTGTGAGTGTGATGGTGCAGGAGGAGATTGGAGCAGGTCTGAAACCTCTTCCTGCATTGATCACACTCGTAGGGCCGTTCCCCAGTGTGGGTCCTCTGGTGCCTGATCAGCTCAGAGTTCCACCTGAAGCTCTTCCCACACTCCTCACACTTGTGGGGCTTCTCCCCATTGTGGAGCTGCTCATGCAGCACCAGCTCCGAGCTCTGGCTCCATCTCCGGCCGCCTTCCCGGCCCAGGCTGGCTCTTTCCCCCTCAGATCCCCGCCATCTGCGTTTGCAGCTCCTCCTCGTGCAGGATCTCCGGGGCTTTTCCTCCCCGTTGGGTTCCTGCGCCGTGGAGCCGCTCAAAACGGCCTCTGCTGCCAGGTACTGCCGTGGGGATTTGTCCTCCCTGCTCTCCATGCTCGGCTCCTGCTCTGGGGGAGGAAGGACAAGGACAGGATGGGATTTGCCTCCGTGCCACAGGCAAGGGGAAGGAGATCCCCCCAGGGCTGTCCTGCAGCTGGGGGCCATGCTGGGCTGGGAGATGGAGCAGGACAGAGGGGGAAAGGGGCACTGACTTCCTCCTCACCTGCCTCAGTGTCCCAGGGCATCTTCCTCTTCCTTGGAGCCTCCCAGGAGTTGGCAATGGGAAATCCTGGTTTGGGGAAAACAAGGGATGAGCTGTTGTAGGATCGTCGGGGGGTAGGACAGTCGGGATGGATGGAGACGAGAGATCTCTGCAGCCAGGTCGTGGAACTTGGGGTTCATTGCAAAGGGCCTGGGTGCAGGGGCCCTGCTGGGAGCTGCCAGCCACAGCTCAGAGCAGGCCTGAGAGAAGAGAGTGGGAGAGAGGATGAGAGGGTACAAGATACAAATCCTACAGCATTTGCATACAGCCTATAAGAATCATTACATCACCATACCGTGTTACATTTTAAAGCCTAAAAACTCCTCTTTGGACCCCTTCTGCTGAGCTAGCAGAGTCTGCTCTGGCCCTTGGACCTGTCTGCAAGCAGAGGGAATTGTTTCATCACAAAGGGATTACCTTCAGTCGGGCCACACCATTGTTTTCCAGCTGTTCAGTAAATAAGGTATCTCAAAGCTTGCTTTCATTTCAATCTTGCTTCTACTTTATATATTCTCAAAATCTTTTGCCAGATAATCATATTTATGATGCTTTCCTGTTTCATCTTGCCCCACACACGTTGAGTTTGAAGGTCCCTCTGTCCAAGTCCATCTCTACAAGTCCCCGGCCATCTGGGCTCCAGAAAAGCCTCCCAGGAGTTCCCGTCCCTGGTCCCTCCCCTGTGGCTTTCAGGATTTTCCCCCCTGTCCCAGCTGTCGGGGTCATGCTTGGATTGGGGGTCCCCCTTCTCCTCAGTGCCCGCCCTGCCCAGGCTGCTGGCAGTCCCAGCAATCCCAAAAGCTCCCCCCTCTTCGCTCTCACTATTTTGGGATGCCGGGGCTGTTTGGGCTCCCGGGTCCCTTCTCCCCTCACTCCCTGCTCTGGGCTGCAGGGGCTCCAAGGAGTCCCCCCTGCCCCTCTCCAGCTCTTGAGGGTCCCGCCAATGGCGGCGCTCCCCCCTTTCTGGGCTCCCCACTTTGGGCTCCTGGGGGACACAGGGCTCTGCTCCTCCAGGCTGCCTCTGCCAGCAGCCACCACTGGCACCCCCCGATGTCCCCCCAAGGGGCCTTTTCCACTCAGCCTTGGATTCTTCATTCTCCAAACATCCCCCCAAAAAACTCAACCCAGGCACCCCCTGGGATATCTGGACCGAGCTCCCCCTCCCCGCTCACCTGCGCGATGGGGGGGGGCGATGATCCCACAGGTTCAGGTTTTTTAAGGAATTGCTTGGAGTTTTTTGTTAGAATTTTGGAGGTTTTTGTGGGTTTTTTGGGTGTTGCCAAGATTTCTGTGGGTCTTGGGGTGGATTTTGTGGGACTTTTTTATGGTTTTGCAGACATTTTTGCAGGGATTTGTGGGGTTTAATTAAGATTTTGGGGATTTGTTGAAATTTCACTGGGTTTTCTGGGCGTTTATCAGGATTCTAGGGTGTTCTAACAGGACTTTTTGAGAGTTAATTGGGATGTCGTGGATTTTATTGGGACTTTTGGGGGTTTTAAGGAGATTTTGGTGCCTCTCAGCCCTTCCCCACAGCCGGGAATACCTGCAAAGCCCCCCCAAAATGCCACTAAAAACCTCCAAAATCCCAAAAAATCCCCAAAAAACCCTCTGAACACCCGCAAATCCCACAAAATACCAGTGGAACCCACCAAAATTTAAAAACACTCTCGAAAATTTCAATAAATCCCCCCCCAAGAAACCCTCCACAACTACAATAAAATCCCCCAAAATTCAAAACCGCAAAAATCCACAAAACCCCCCCAAATCATGTAACACCCCCCCAAAACCCAGTAATTCTCCCCAAAATCCCCCCCCAAATCCCCAAAACCCTCCTAAAATTCCCCCAAAAAAGCCCCCAAAATCCCCCAGACTCACTGGGGCCGTTGTGGATCAGGGGGCACCGGCCGGTGGAACAGGAGCCACTTCAGGGGGCCCTCGGAGCTTTTTGGGGAGGGGGCACCATGGGAGACCCCCCAAAAACCTGAAGGGGGAACCCCTGCTGTGCCCCCTCCCCCTGAAAGCCCCAGACCCCGGTTCAGGGTGAGCCTGGGACTCCCCCGGGTCCCCCAAATCTCCTCCAGGACCCCCAGAGCCCCCCAAGGTTGGCCCAGGACCATCCCGGACCCCAAAACCCTCCCCAAGACCCCCAAAACCTACCCAGAATTCTCAGACCCCCCCAGTTCTCCTCAAAATTCACCCCAGAGCCACCTGAGACCCCCCCCCAAATCCATCCGACTGCCCCAAATCCCCCTCAGACCCCTCAATCCCCCCAAACTCTATGAAATCCCCTCAGACTCCCCCAAATTCCCCCCAGACCCACCTCAGAACCCCCAAATCCCCTCACAACCCCACAGTTCCACTCACAATCCCCCAAAATCCCCTCAGACTCTCCCAATTCCCCTCAGATCCCCCTAAACCCACCTGAGAACGCTCCAGACCCTCTCAAGCTTCCACCAAAGCCCCCTCACACCCCCTCATTCCCCCCAAACCCACCACACACCCCCCTATTTCCCGTCAGTGCCCCCAGAAATCCCTCCTTCCGACTCAGACTCAGACTCAGACTCAGACTCAGACTCAGACTCAGACTCAGACTCAGACTCAGACTCAGACTCAGACTCAGACTCAGACTCAGACTCAGACTCAGACTCAGACCCCAGCTCCTCCTCTGCCGCTCTCCTCTCGCAATCTCCCGCCTCGGCCGCGTGCGCGGGCTCCCAGCCAATAGCGGCGCGCCCTGCCGAACCGACTAATCACCGCGCTGCACGTCCCCGAACCAACCATTCACAGCGCGGCTCCCTTCAGTAACGCCCGCCTTCCCCGCCTCGTCGCAGCCAATCAGAGGCGAGCCGGAAGTGGCGCCCCGTTCCCCGCCGCCACCGGGACCCGCCGGGCTGGGGACAGATGCGGGAGGGGCCTGAGAGGGGATCGGGGGGCGGGGGAGGGGTCTGGGGGGTCTGGGGGGGCTTTGGGGAGGGGTCCGGGGCTTTGGGTGGGGTCTGGGGAGGGTCCTTGGGCATTGTGGGGGGACCTGGGGGGTGCGGATGGGTCCTAAGAGGGGTCTCGAGGGGGGACATGGGCGGGTCTGGGGGGGTTTTAGGGAGGGTCGTAGGAAGGTCTTGGGAGGGTCTGGGGGTGTTGGGATGGTCCTGGGGGAGTTTGGGGAGGGCTCTGCGGGGGGTCCTGAGGGTGTCCTGGGAGGGTTTTGGAGGTTTTGGGGAGGGGCTTTGGGGGGTCTGGAAGGGCTTGGGGAGAGGTCCTGGGGGGGGGTCTGGGGAAGGGCTGGGGGAGCCTGAGTTGGGTTTGGGGAGGGGTCTGGAGGGTCCTGGCAGGGTCCTGGGTGGGGTCTTGGGAAGGGTCTGGGGGGGTCTCAGGGGACATCCTGGGCTGGGTCTGATTGGGGTCTGGGGGCTCTCAGGGGGCCCTGGGCCAACCTTGGGGGGCTCTGGGGGGCTTGGGGTTCCTGGAGGGGTTCTGGGGGAGATTTGGGGGTCCCGGGGGGTCCCAGGCCCACCCTGAATCGGGGTCAGGGGGTTTCAGGGGGAGGGGTCACACCAGGGTGTCTTCCCCTTACCGGTTTTTGGGGGGTCTCCCATGGTGCCCCCTCCCCAAAAAGCTCCGAGGGCCCCCTGAAGTGGCTCCTGTTCCACCGGCCGGTGCTCCCTGATCCAGGACGGCCCCAGTGAGTCTGGGGGGATTTTGGGGGCTTTTTGGGGGATTTTGGGAGGGTTTTGGGGATTTGGGAGTGGCTTTTTTGGGCTTTGGGGAATTTAATTGGGAGTTTAGCGGGAATTATTGGGGTTTTTGGAGACAATTACTGAGTTTTGGGGTGGTTGTGTATTTGGGGGGTTTTGGAATTTGGGGGATTTTATTGGGGTTTTGTGGGGGGTTGGTTGTTTTGGGGCATTTATTGAAGTTTTTGGGAGTATTTTTTAATTTGAGTGGGTTTCACTGGTATTTTGTGGGATTCTCTGAGGTTTTGGAAGATCTTATTGTAATTTTGGGGGGATTTTGGGGGACCTTGGGTGGTCTGAGGGGGCTTTGGAGTTGTCTCCAGTTGTGGGGAAGGGCTGAGAGGCACTATAATCTCCTTCAAAGCCCAGAAAATCCCAATAAAACCCACAAAATCCCAATTAAATCTCACAGAATCACATTAGAACACCCTAGAATCCCAATCAAAGCCCACAAAATCTATTGAAATCCCAACAACCCCCCCAAAAATCCCAATTAAACCCCACCAATCCTCCCAAAAATATGCCCAAAACAACAAAAAGTCCTACAAAATGCCCCCAAGACCCAAAGAAATCTTGGCAGCATCCAAAAAAACCCCACAAACCCCCCGCAAATCCCACCAAAGAACAAAAAAAAAATTCCTCAAAATTCCTGGACCTGCAAAGAATCCTAATAATGCTCCCAAAAATCCAATAAAATTCCCCAAATACACCAATAAAACCTCCAAAATTCTGGAGACTGTCACTGTCCTGGTTCAGGGCAAGTTTGGGAGAGAACCCCCCAAAGGGCTCCTCTAGGAAAGCAGATTCAGTCGCCCCTCCCCCAACCGGTCCGGGAGAAAATACCTCCTTGGAGAAAAGTGGAAAAACCTGTTCATTAAACAATAAAACTTAAACAATATTAAACAATGAAACTCTTACTGCTCCCAAAGAGATGACAAACTCACCAAGTCCCCCCTGGGTTGCAGTTCAGCTCACTCAGTCTCTGCTCAGCCCCTCCGGTGCTGGAAATGCCGCGGCCCAGGCCCGGCCCGGGGGCCACAGGTGGAGCTGCCGGTGCTCTGCTGGTGTTCAGTCCAGAGCAGGTGTGAACAGGGCCAAAGAAAAGGGAAAAACCACAGTCTAGAGAACTTCTTTGCCTCATCTAGCTAAACTAACTAGAAGCAAAGGAGAGCTCTGTCCCGCTCTCTATCTGCAGACAACACAGTCCAGGAGCAGGAATGTGGAGGAGTGAGTTGTGTCTGAAAACAAACTGCTGCTTCTTCTCTCTCTCCTTCACTCTCTGGAACAAGTCTTAAAGGTGCAAAACTTATTATTCAGCACAAACAGAACAAGACGACTGGGGATAAAAGCATCATATAGTCAACCTATAACACTGCTGCACTCAGGGAGAACAGAGCAAGTTCTGTGAGGCAAAGTGGTGAGTGGAGAGTGAGGGGAGATGGTCTGTCATTCTGACCTGTTCAGAGTTTCTCTGGGATTTAACCTTTCTCAGGTGGAGGGTCATCACCTTCCAACCTTTCCCTTATAAAGTGACCAGGTGCTGCTGAGAGCAGATGGATCCACCACAGCCCAGCTCCACATTTGTAGACAAGGACTCACGTTGCTCATTCCACCAACCCAGCAGCATTTTCAGTGTCACAACGCCTCTGCCTTTCCCTGTCAATCTTATAACTCTGAGATGCCCTAGGACAGATTTGTACCCTGGACTGAAGTTCCCAGCTTGGACTGAAATCTCAGGGAGACTTCCAGATGTTCCTGTGATGGCATTGGATGAAGGGAGATGCAGCTCCTTCCCTGGCTGCACTGACAGCATTGCCCAGAGCCAGGCACTGGGGACAGCGTCACCCTGAGCCAGCTGTGCCCCCTGCCAGAGCCTCCAGGGCCAGGCAGCTGCTCCCAGCCCTGTGCCCTGCAGAGGGAACTGGGCCCGGG
Source organism: Haemorhous mexicanus (assembly GCF_027477595.1). Taxonomy (NCBI): domain Eukaryota; kingdom Metazoa; phylum Chordata; class Aves; order Passeriformes; family Fringillidae; genus Haemorhous; species Haemorhous mexicanus. The sequence goes on along the minus strand of NC_082356.1, from coordinate 9,879,841 downwards.
GCTGCAGAGCTGCCCCACAGCTCTGCTGCAGCTCTGCCTGCACAGGAGGGGCTGCACGCCTTGGAGCCCCGGCCCTGAGGGCAGAGGCTTTGCTTGGGGCACAGGAGGGAGGGGACTTTTTCAGAGGGAGGGGCTGCACTGGAGGGGATCCTGTGGACATCTCTGATCTCTCCCTGCTACAGCATTTCTGAGTTTGGTTTTCTCTCATTGCCTGATCTTCTGTCTTCCTGGAGATTTAGGTGTTTCCCTGTGCCTGATCTCTTGTGCCAGCACTCACAGACCCCAAATCTCTGGGCACTCTCCTTGGCTTGACAGAACCCTCCCTGTTTGCAGGGCACTGGCTGGGGCAGGTTCTGTTTGCAGCTTGGAAAAAGGACAGCTCAGACTGAGTCTGATGGCTCCAGCAAATGTGATTCTTGGGCTGTCCATGGGCAGAGTGGCTGCTTTGGCGGGGCTTGACAGCTGGCCTGCAAGCAAAGCTGAGTTAATAGAAGAAATAACAATTGATGATTTTCGGTGTATCCATAGCAAGGAAGAAGACAAGGCCGTCAGCATGGAAACCGATTAGAAAAGATACATGAGAATTTTTGTAAGCTAGACTACGTGCCTAAGTGGATGTGTATACGTGCCTTATTAAATTTCTGTTAAACTTTTGCCAATTATATTGATGCTGATTGCTTTGCACCAATGAATAGAATAAGTTATTGTGATGTAGTTAATGACTTAAGATCACGCTTTGTTAAGGGTGTATAAACTGGAGAAGATGCAGAATAAAAACTTTTTTTTTTCTTGGACTTTGGTCACGTGTGTATGTCACGTCCGGCCTAACGGTGACATTTGGTGCTACCCTGACGTGATGGAACTGCCGGGCGAGGGGCAGTGAGCACAGAGCCCAGCAAAGCTGAGAGCAGCGGGGAGCAGCTGCCAGTCCGGACCTGATTCTGACACCTGGAAAAAAGGTGAGCTGCTGGGAACAATGGGAAATAATTTAACAAGTGCAGAACAGATTGTTTTATCTACATGGAAAACGTCCTTAAAAACAAAAGGAGTTAAAACAACGGACTATGCTCTGCATAGTATTTAAATATGGGCAAAGTCTCAAAATTTTAAGACTGATGTAACTACTGCTTTTAGTGTTAGAGCTTGGAAAGAAGTTGGAGAAAAACTCTGGAAGTAATTCAGAATGGGGATAAAGCAGCTGCAGATTTATCTCCTACTTGGAGGTTGCTTTATAACACCTTAAAGGAGTGGAAAGCAGAGCAGGACAAGAAAGACCTGGAGGAGGAACTCGTAGCTGCTGGGGAGCAGCAAAGGGGAGAAGCTCAGCCTGAGTGTTCTGCTGGGATTTTTTCTGCAGAGACTGTTGCTGGGTCTGTTGCTACAGGAAAAGTTGGTAAGGCTTCTTCGTGTTTGTCTGCAAAAGGCTTCAAATCCAAGTACCCCTCCCCCATAGAGCCACTAGCTGAACTTAATGTTAAATCTAACTCTGAGTCCTCGGCACAGTGGCCGGCTAAGATGACCTTAAAAAAGAAACAAATTGAGCCATCTGCTCCTTTGCTTGATTCTGACTCTGAACTGCATGAACACATGGAAATATTAACTCTTTCTCCTCCTTTGTTTTCTGATTCTGATAGTGACCATGAGGAAATTACAGGGATTAAAAGGTCTGACTTAATGCATACTTCTGTTTGCTGTAAAACTGGTAATAGAAATAAGCTTTGTAGAACTGGTAGTAGAAATAACCTTGGTAAAACTGGTAGTAGAAATAAGCTTGGTGTTTCAAAAGCTCAGCCTTCTGATAATGTCACTGTAACTGTTCGTGATTCTTTTCGGTGCTGGGACTATGTTAAAAGGAAAGCAGTTGAGATAGGAGACTGGGATTTAGTGGAGAAAATAGGCACACCAAAGGGCTTGGATGCTCTTGATATGGATGCTAATAGTGTTGCTACTAGTGTTGGTAATGGTAAAATGGCTTTTCCTGTGTTTAAAGCAGTTCCTAATTCAGGATGAAGTGATAGTCATGAGGTTTTTGCATGGAAAGTTGTGCAGGATCTTCAGTCTAAAGTAGCTAAATTTGGTATTAATTCTGTTGAAGTAATGCAATTAATTCATATTGTTAATACAGATTTGCTGTCTCCTTATGATATTGTGCATTTGGCAACTGTTTTGTTTCAACCAGTGCAGTATAACGTGTTTCAAGAAAATTGGAGGCAATTAGCTGAGCGAACAGCTTTAGATAAAATGAAACTGCCTCAGCAGGACCCTCGTCCTGCTGTAGGAGTTGATGTTTTGCTTGGTCAAGGGCCTTTTTCTAATCCAGATTTACAGGCATGGTGGGATCCCCTGGTTTTAACACAGGCTCAACAATTAGGTATGAACGCTATAAAACAATGGAAATGGCAGATCCAAAACAAAAATATGTCACTATAAAACAAGGTCTTAAAGAACCTTTTCTGCCATTTGTAGAAAAAATTGCTGCAGCAATTGAAAAACAGATAGAGGATGAAAAATTAAGGGAGATTCTATGTAGGCAATTAGCCACTGGCGCAAGGTGGGAACTGTTCCTCCTAACCTCCTCCCTCATCTCTGCTCTGAGTTCTTGGACTACAGCAGAGACATGAGCCTGCATCAGGCCATTGATCATACTTTCATAATTTCTAAGCTTGTTGCCAACAGAGCCCACTGTCTCTCGGTTGGTATCGGCATTAATTGGTGCAATGAAGGTGATGTATTGAGATGGCCCCAGATTTGCCAGACTCCAACACATTTGCCCTGTGCACCTGACCTTGTCGGGGTCATTATCATGCTGTCCATCCCTCCCAAAGAGTACCTCCAATACTGCCATTTCTCTCAGCTGCTGGATCCCTTCCTCCCCCCTCAGAGGGTCTTCCAGCACATTCTATGGTGGTGCTCCTGCATTCCCTCCCTGCGGACAAACCTCTCTCTGGAACTCACTAAAAGCTGCTCCCAGAGGGAAAGGGAGCCTGGCTCCCTTACAAAAATCTGATTGATACCTGAGTCCTGGGTCAAGGGTCCCACATTCCTTGCCTCACCACCATCCAGTTGCACACCTGTACCCATAAGGTCCCAGACCCAGAGTAACCAGATTGTACAAGCCTCACATCCCCTTTGTACAATGTCTTTGTGCAGATTACAGAGACTTTTGTACATCAGGGATTCAGTGATGATCTCAGCTCTTGTCTCTCCTGCGGGTTGTGAGGGCCCTCCTTTCTTATGCTCATCTGGGTGCTCTGGCTTCATCTTAGATCTCCTTGTTTCCACTGGGGCAACTGCTGCTGGCTGTGATTGCCTTTGCAGTTCAGCTGGAACCTGGACAGTTGTAACATCTGTGGATTCCACTGCTGCACCATCAGACTCTCCCTCTTTGAGGCAGGGGAAGGGTTTTTCACCAGCTGTGGAAATGTACTCCTTCAGCATCTGGCCCATCTTTTTCTCTAGAACCCCCACCCAACCTGGGTGGTTCATTTCTGAGATGGGCTCTGGGGCAGGGTCAGTCTCTGGGACAGCAGCATCCCTTGTCTCTGGGGTAGGTGTCAGTGTGGTTATCCAGGTTAATCTTCCCTTATCTCTGAATGCTAAATGTAACACGCCTATCAGCAACACCAACCACTGTATGATATCTTTAGCATTTAGAGTGGATCTGAACCCTTTGAAAACTGGTGGGGCAGACCCAAAGGGCTGGGTGAAGGGCTGGGAGAAAATTTCCCCCAGTGTCATTTCCTCACAGTAAGTACCATTATTAAAGTAACCCCAAAACATACACTTAGTGTCTGATAGCTCTGAATCCATGTGCCTGCCTTCCAGAGGAAGTTAAAAATCTATTAATCCCTCACCTTATTAAGCCATAAATCAAACTGGATAATAGCCACAGCAGCCTTAGCTATGGTTGCCCTGTGTTCCCAAGGATGGCCAGGCTGGTCCTGATGGGGCAGAAGGAAGAGCTCCAGGCCCTCTGTGAGGGTGGTGAGGGCAGCGGGCTGTCAGCAGGGGCTGGCTGGGTGAGCTGCAATCCCTGGGCAGGGAGCTGCAATCCCTGCCCTGGCTGTGGTGGGCTTTTCTCCTTGTGTGGATGAGGGGTGCTGTGGGCAGAGCACACAGAGATTTCAAGGATGTGGGCAGGGGGATTCATGGCCGGCACCTTGCAGCTGATCCCCTTGGCCCCTCCTCTCTTGTGGCCATGGCAAGAGCTGGGTGGGATGGCTCTGGCAGAAAGGTCTCCTTGGATTCCTGCACATCCAGGTTCTGACTGTGGCTCTGTTCCTGTCTCTTTCAGCCCTTCAAGGCCTGAGTGAAGACAACAGCCCCTCCTGCATAAGCATATTGTTCAGGTGATATTTGAGGGAAGAGCTGAACTACTTTCATCTGCAGGCTCAGAAGAACCAGTGTCTCTTTAAGACCTCCAGATCCCTTGGAAGGTGCGACCACCTGGAGGCCAGAGGAGATCAGCTGGAGCTCCAGGCACAGCTGATGACTGGCACAGCTGAGCCTGTGGGAAGCTCCCATAGCTCCTGCCTTCTCTCTTGCTGTTGACAGCCCTCAGAACCTGCCCATCCCCTTTCTTCCCTCCCAGCTCATCCCTTTGCTTCGCCTTCCATTAATAAACAGTTTGGCTTCTTTGCTTTACCTGCATCTCTGTGGAGCTGGAGTGATGCAAATCCGGAGCCCTGGGACACACAGGCCCCTCCTGCCATTCTCTTCCACACTGTGGTTTTTGCACAGACACAGAGGAACGAGGGCAGATCAGGCTGGAAAGGTCGCTGTGCTGAAAGTCCAGTTCCACAACACTGTGGAGTTGCAGATCTTGCTGAGCACTCTGGAGTCCCTGGACTTTGGAAGAGCAAACCTGAGGATGCTCTGAACCCAGCTGTGAGGGATTCCATGGCAAGCATCCATGGAGGGCAAAGGAGCTTGGAATGCTGGAAGGTTTCAAGAACAGCTTCCTGAAAGCACAGCAGTGCTCCATCCCTGCACAGGATCAGGAAGAGGGCAGAACCAGAGACCATCTGGGCTTAACAGAGAGCTTTGGGTGTGCCTAAGGGCAAATGAAGCCGCAGCACGGTGCCTGAGACTCGGAGGCGCGACCGTGCCAGTGCCCGGAGCGCTGTCAGGCAGAGCTGGGATCCCAGGTGTGGTTCTGGTCCCCACAACCGAGGAATGGCAGCCCCACGCTCAGAGCCAGTCAGAAAGCCAACCAAGTGAGACCAGAGGGAGGACACCCTTCCAGTTTCTCTTGGGCATGCCTGCAAAACAGCCCCTGCTGCTTCTTCCTCTGCCTGTGTTTGGGGTGTGCTGGTGGCAGAGCCAGCCAGGTTGTGCTCTGCCTTCCAAAGCCTGTTGGGAGCCAGCATGAAAAGCTCTGCATGCACAGCTGAGAGTCCTGGAAGGTGCTAGCAAGAGCATCCTGCAGGAACAGGGCTCTGGGCTCTGGCTGGGAACAGCCTGGTTTTGCTGCTGTGACCGCAGGCAGGAGTTGAGGCAGGTGAAGAGGCAGCGGGCAGCTTGTGTTTGTAGAGGGCCTGGGGCTGCACCTCTGAACCTCCACCTGGAAACACACTTGGGGGAATACAAGCTAGAGCTGGAGTGCCTGTCCTGAAAGGACCTGAAGTTATTCAGCCTTGCCAGCTTTTCTTAAGAGTGTATTGGTGTTCCCCAGGAAAGCTACACATTTGGGGAAATGCCTTTGGAGGAAAGGGGCTTGCTTCTCAAGGAAAGTGCTTCCCAGGGAGCTCCCAATGAGGTGGGAAGGGTGATCCAGGAACCATAGGCCTGGCAGCCTGAGCTTGCCACAGAAGAAGGTATTGGGGCAGATCCTTCTGAGTGCCATCCCACGGCATGTGCAGGGAACCAGGGGGTCTGCTGGAGGGTGGGAAAGCTCTGCAGAGGGACAGGGACAGCTGAGGGTCCTGGCGGGGTGTTGAGGGCTTCTCTGTGGTAGTTTGGGGGTGTTGGTGTTTGTGGGTTGTTGGGGAAGGAGTTGTCTGGAAGGTGAGAAGTGTAGGCTGGAATTTGAGTCAGTTTGAAAGAAGCATCTGTGGTTTGGCACAGCTTTGGTTACAGAGGGCAGAAAGAATACCTGTGACTATTCTTGTTCATGGTCCTGATTTTCCTGCAGGGAACAAGAGGGGAGAGCTGTACTTTACTGGCCACTTAGATATCTGTACCAGGGGGAGGATTAGCCCTTTTTCCATCTACTCATTTGTTTGGGCTACTATTGTAACACTGAGTGGACTTTAATTTCTTGAGAGCTTTTATTCTTTAAGAGAATTAGGATAATATCATCTCTTCATAGAAAACCATTTGCAAAAAAAAGAATGGCCCTTTTTTTACCTCTGTGCAGTGTTATTTTAAGTGACTCTCAGTGGATGATGTTAAGGCAAATGAGTTGCTGCTTTGAGAAAGGAAGCAAAATTCCAACTCGTCACGTTCTCAGGCCATCCCAATGAAGTTGGGAAGTTTGCAACTTTTTGGAACTACTTGAGTTCACCAACGGGAAGTAATGCTTTTCTGAAGTGAGGATTCCTAAATGCCAGATTCTTCTGTGCCTTTGCCACTAAGGTGTTTTTGTGCTGAAGGAAATGACTTCAATGAGAAAATCATTTCAGCATGGAGTGAGAGCTTCTGACCGAGACCAAGTGTTGCCAGCAGTGTCTCCAGGTGCTCCTGCCAACAGCTCCTGCAGGAAGGAGCACAGTCCCCAGTGCCTGTGGGCTTTGGCTCCCTCTGGCACAGAAGCCCCCCAGGGGCACAGGTCTCTGGGACAGCAGATGGGCACCAGCGCTGCCAGGGCTCGGAGGGTGGTAGGTCTGCTTGGGTGGGGACTCTGCCACACCTGCTGATGTCAGCGCTCCCAGGCCGCAAGGGTCAAAGCAGCATTCATACCCTGGCCCCCACGTTCCATGTCCGTGTCACACCCGTGGGTTTAGGATGGCCACTGGCCAGGATGTGTCCCAAGGAGGCCGAGCCAGCTTCTGTGGAAGGCCCTGTGCCCTGCCCAGCAGAGCCCTTGGCGTTGCTTCTGCTGCCCTGAGCCCACAGAGCAAGGCAGCGTTTGCTGATGGTTTGAACCGCCCCTAAAGACCCTGTCGGGCTGTCTTAGACATCTGGGGTGAGAGATTCCTTCAACCTGGGCCACTTTGGGTGGGCTGGGGGCGGCCCCAGGGCAAGGGGCAGTGTGTGCAGGGGCCCTTTGTGACACGGAGCAGCGTGGGCACTGTGGCATAGAACGGGTGTCCAAGGGCCCTTTGTGACACGTGGTGACATAGGAGCTGGCAGTGACAAGAGCACACCACAGTGCTCAGAGCACACAACGGAACAGGACAGGACAGAGCGGTGCCGTGAGGAGCCCCCACACAGCGCGCTCGTTCCTGTCCAAACCGGAGCCTTTCCGAGGCGTTATTGCTGCAGCTGAGCTCGAGGCCTGACCACAGGACTTGCCGACCCGTGGTCTCCCTGCGGCTTCTCTTCTGCAGGTGCCCTTGAGGGCAGAGCGTGGGATTTGGTGCCCCGGAGGCATCTCCCATCCCTGCTGCCAGTGCCCTCGAGGCCAGACCACAATCCTTGACAGGAGTCTCCTGTCCTTGTGGCAGGAGCCCTTGGGACCGAGTGCAGGACTTGCAGTTCTTTAGCCTTCCTGTGGCTTCTTTCTTGAAGGTGCCTTCCAGGCACGACTGCAGGACTTGCTGACTCTGAGCTTTTCCGAGGCATCTCTCCTGCAAATACCAACAAATCCAGTCAGAGACATGGAGAAGAGACCCCCGAGAGTGCCCAAGCTAGCCTGGGTAGAGGAGGAGGAGGAGGAGGAAGAAGGCCCTGGAGCTGCCCCAGCACAGGAGACTGAAGAGGTGGTGCCGTTCCAGCCACTGCAGGAGGGTGAGTGGCAGAGCTGAGCTGCAGGACTGGTGCCTGCAGCTGGCTTGACCCGATGCCATGCCATGCCATGCCATACCATGCCATGCCATCCCCTGGGGACATGCCTACGGACAGGACAGAAGAGGGGCCAGGCAAACACCCCACAGTGGCCGTGCTCCATCCTCCTGGGACTTCCTAGGGCTCTCCCTGCCTGGGGAGAGCAGGACTGGGCTGTGTTCTTCGGCCTCTCCCGCAGCCCCTCAGCTCTGTCTGCGCTCACTCTTTGCCAGATGCAGCCGTGGAGCGCACGGGAGAGCAGGAATCCAGCCGTGGCCGCTTCCGCAGCACAGCTCAGGTACCTGCAGCCATCCCCACCTGTGCTGGGCCTGCTTTCCCTGCTCAGCCGAGCACCGTGTGTGAAGCATTCCATGAAACATCCCTGCCTTCCTGCCCTTCTCCTACAGTTCATCTGCCAATTCATGAAGAGAATGAAGGAGGAAGAGACCATCGCCATGGGCACTGGGCTCAGACCATACTCACCCATTTTCCAGACTAAGACCAGTGCTGCCCTGCTGTGTATGCTTGTAGAGGAAGATTTTTACAATCCAACGCAAGTAAGCAGCCTGTGGGCTGGGTTTGATTCTCCCAAAAATTGCTTGGCCTCCCAAGCCATTCATGCTGGTTGCTGTGAGCCTTTGAGGCCACATGGCAGTGTGGTGGCAAGGGAAGCACTTCTCTGGGGACACTGGGGGACATTCCTCCTTCTGGCAGCTTTCCAAGTCTCCCTTGGCCTTCTCCAGGTGCCTGCCATGGTGAGGTACATCCACCAGTGGCTCATGGCCAATGATTCTGACGTGCACAGGCTGGACAAGCCTCTGCTGGATCTCACAGAAGCACAGCCAGATGACGCAGTGGTGACGCTCCTGCGTCTGGCCCCGTCCTGTGACAGGTATGGGGCCCACCTGCCCAGAGGGCTCAGGGCTCCCCAGCCCATCACCCTGTACAGCCTGTCCCAGGTGTCTGACCAACAGAGAGTTCCAGGGCCCTCTGGCTGCTCCCTTTCCCAGCCCTGGCATGTCACCTCCCATGCCTGCTGCCATGCTCCCTCCCTGCCCCTCAGAACTCTGTCCCCAACGGGCTGGGCTGCCTGGGTGCTGCTGGCGAGGGGCAGTGGGCAGAGGCAGAACTGGCAGCCAGCTCAGCTCCCCCTCGGTGCTCTGTCTGAGACTACCTGAGACGGAGCTCTAACCCCACAGAGCTGCCATGGCCATGTGGAAGACCATCATGGGCTCAGCCAGGACTACGGAGCTGGTGCAGCTGACACTCCTGGATGTGCTGGGGAGCTGGCCAGAGCACAGCACGTGCACCTCCGATGGGGACGAAACGGGTGTCTTTGCCCTGGCTGTGAGTTTCTGACACTGGCCTTTGCTCTCCATCCTCCTTCCCCCACTGCATCTCCCTGCCTCAGGCGCTGGCCTCAAACCTGGCCCAGGGGCAGCTTCAGGCCCACCAGGCCCCGTGCTCCCCCCCCTGTGTCTCTCTGGGCCTCTTCCTGCCAAGCTCGGGCCCTGCCACACGGACACCTCAGCACTGAGCACTGTCTCGGGGGTCTTTGTTCTTTGCAGGCAACTGTGGTGATGTGCAAGATCCTCCAGGTGCCCTGTATCCCACGTATATTGAAGGTGTATTTCCCCCGCCTCTTTGTGCATCTGCTCTTCCAAGTGTTCTTCAGCACTCTGGATATGCCAGAGGAGGTCATTAACTTCTGGAAGCAATGCCAGGAAGAGCACGGCCTTGCCACCAGCCCAAACAGGTGCTCCATCCTGTTTCCCTGCCACGTGGCCTGTGAAGGAGCCAGTGCTGCCAGTGTGACCTGGGCTTTGCTCTGCACACAGGTTTGCAGTGCAGACCCTGAAGTCCCTGCTCTGCCTTCTGCGGTGTGAGGATGTGGTGGTGGCAATGGAACGCAGGCGTGGCTGGGACACGCTGCTCTCTGTTGACACCCACCACTTTGCCGTGGCTCTGCTGGGCAGGTGAGACCCCTTCTCCCCACTGCCTCTGACATTTGTGCTCTGTGCCCAGGTGCCCCACACAGTCCCCGTGGTCGTGGGCTACAGGGCCCTGTCACTGAGGAATGGCCAAGCACACTGGGAAAGGCAGGGAGAGGAGGGTGCCCATGAGCAACCAACTCCCACATGGCCCAAGGCTCCTTGCTGGAAGGCTGGTGGGGAAAGATTTCAACTCTGTGAGTCACTCCTGGCAGAGGTTTGCCCACTGGCTCAGGGTCTTGTTTCCTTTTTCCTCTTGTCAGAGAAATTTGCCAATCAGACATACACTTTTGTTCCGAGATTGCATTCTACCTGCTCAGCATGCTCGGCAAAGAAATGCCATACTGGGATTTCCCTGCCCTGGCATTCCTTGTGGAGGTGAGCCTCAAGGCCAGCACTGCCTTGCTGAGCTGCCTCCCAGCTCTCTGCCCTCTCGTAGCCACAGCTGCCAGGACGGTGCCCATGCCCTGCGCTGCTGCCTGGGCCCAGCCCTGTGCGGTTCCGGGCTCCTGCCGGCCGGGTCCCCTGTCACTGCCCTGTGCCTTTCAGGTCCTCGAGTGCCTGGACTTGAGGGAATGCAGTGACAGTGTTCTGGAGATCATGTCAGAGAACCTGCAGAGCGAGCACAGGGCGAGGCGTTACTTGGCCCTCAGAGGCCTCGTAGTGCTGGGCAAGAATCCCTTGATGGTGAGGAGGGGACAGTGGCTGAAGCCGTGCAGGCAGCGTGGGGCTGGGCAACGCAGTCGCTTGGCCTTGCCTGTGCTTTGGGTGCTGGGGCAGCTGCTCCCAGCTCTCCTGCCTCCTGCTTCAGCTGCCCGAGTGCTTTGGGAAAGGCCTTTGGCCTCTGGGCCCAGCAGCAGCAGGGTGGTGTTTCACAAACTTGTGTTCCACGCAGGCTGAAAAAATGGGGAGCCTGACTGAAAGTCTTGTGGAGCTCCTGGAGGAAAATGATAGTGACATGGTCAGGATGACCATTCTTCTACTCAGATATTTGCTCCTGGATAATGGTGCCCAAATACCCACCCCCATCGCTCTGCAGCTGGCTGAGGCGCTCCTGCCACTCTTTGACTGCGTAAGGCTCTGTGCCCACAGCCACTGGCTGCTGCCCGGACACTCGGTGCCCTGTGGAGATGCAGCCCTGTGCTCTGGGGGGTCTGAAGCAGCTGATGCTGAGGTCTTTTGCCCTTGCTTTCATACAGGATGATAGCCAGGTGCAGCTGAGCTCCATGTGTGTCTTTCAAGAGATGCTGGACTTATTAACGCCAGAGGGAAGAAAAGCCCTGAAGTCACACGTGCGCCAGAGCCTGCTCCCACTCTACTTCCACTGCCATGATGAGAATCAGCTTGTAGCTGAGGTGAGGACTTGTGGCTGGCTGTTGTCCCCACGGGAGGGGGCTGGGCTGCCTTCTGCCCTGGCACTTTGCGGGCTGCAGCCTCCTCCAGGCTGTGGCACTGGGATGCTCCTGTGCCCTGGCCTGTGGGGCCATCTCCACATCTCTGCTGCTCCCCAGGCCTCCCGGGAAATGCTGCATTCTTCAGCCAGATTCCTGAAGAGGAGGGATCTCGATCAAGTGCTACAGGCGGATCAGACATGGAGGTTTGGCGAGAGCCTGGTAAGGACTGCCAATTATCCCCGGCCTCAGCCTGGAGAAGGCCCCCGAGGGCGGTGCTGAGAGTGCGGGGCGGGCAGCTGTGCCCCTGCCCGCTGCTGCACGCCGAGGCCGCGCAGGCTCTTCTCCAGGCTCCCGTGAGCCCGAGCCGGGTGCCCGTGGAGCCCCGGCCCGGCGGAGCTGCGGGGCGAGCCGGCACCGCGGCTCCCCGGGCAGCAGCCGGCCCTCTGGCCCCTCCCCTCGGGAGCCCGGCGCCAGCGGCTGCTGGCCGCGCCTCAGGGCTGTGCGGGCAGGGGAGGCCGGGGCTGGGCGCAGGCAGCGCCCGGCCGAGGGGCTGAGCCCGCGCCAACCCTTCCTTCCCTCCCGCCGCTCTGTCCAGCTGGCAGAGGACAGGAGCGGAGCGGCCGAGCACCTGCGCCGGGCCCTGCGCTACCTGCAGAGCCCACAGGAGCCCCTGCGAGAGGCGGCCATCAGGTTCATGGGTGAGCCACGAGCCCGGGCTCCCTCCCCGGCCCGCCGCAGCTCGGCCCCAGCCCCGCCTGCTGCCCCGGCAGTGCCGGCCGGGCCCGGCGCCGTGGAGCCCCGGCTGGCCTCGGCGCTGCTGCCGCCCTCTGGCAGCCGTGCCCTTGGGCGGCAGCGTGCGGCCAGGGCCCGGGCTGAGCCCTGCCGGGCCAGCAGGCCGTGTGGCCACAGCGCCGGCAGCGCTGCTGGCAGGGAGCTGTGCCGCTGGGGCTGTGACAGGCTCTGTGTTCACAGGGATGGCTGGGCAGTACCTGAGGGGGAAGAATGAAGAGCTCCAGCTCATCTGCACTGGTGAGTGAGGGCAGCGGGCTGGCAGTGGGGGCTGGTGGGGGCAGCTGCAAGCCCTGCCCCGGCTGCAGAGGGCTCTGCTCCCTGTGCGGACGAGGGGCAGCGTGGGCAGAGCACACAGAGATTTCAGGACCACGTGGGGGATTCGTGGCCAGCAGCTTCGGGCTGGTCCTGTTGTTCCCTGCTCCCTCCTGGCCATGCCTAGAGCCGGCTGGGATGGCCCTGGCAGGGGGCTCTCCTCGGGTGTCTGCCAATCTGGGATCTGACCATGGCTCTGTTGCTCTCTCTTTCAGCCCTTGAACACCTGACAGAGGACATCAGCAGTGCCGTGTCAGACATGGCACTTCAAACATTGTATGTCCTCTGGGCACTGCAGAGTGAGCGATATACCCTTCCAGAGGCTGCAAGATCAATTCCGCAGGGCATGGAGGACACGGCCTCGTCTGTCGGGGCTCGACTGGCTGCGCTGCTGGAGCTCTGCAGAGAGCTGATCCCAGAGGCTCTGTCTGCTGGGGCCACCTGAGCCAGCGGGAATTCTCTATTTCTTTAGGATTGTTCTTCTTTTTGTTTTTTTTCTTTAGTCTATGAATATAGAATGTGTTATAATACACAGACTCCCAGGAGTTTTCTTTTGCTGCCCAGGGTCTGCAGGTCATAGGGGAAGAGGGGGAAAAGGGTGCCTGGGCTCAGCCAGCTGCCCAGACGTGCAGTGTAGCAGGGAAAATGGTCAGAAGGCCCTTGGCCTTTGGTGGTTCTTCTGAAGCCTTTGTGCTGCCGACAGAGCGGCTGGGCAGGGGCCGGAGCTGCGGGGATCCTAGGATCCTACGAGTGTTCCGAGTGTGGGCTCTTGTCACCTTTCCTGACACGTCTGCTGCAGCTCATGGAGGGTGAAGCCCTGGAGGCTCCTTAGGGGTGGTTATGGACGATTGCAGGCAGCGCCTCAATGCCCTGGATCAGCGGTGCCCCCTCCTGGGAACCCCCACGTTTTCCAAATAGGCATCATCTCCTTCAGGATGCTTCCTTAAGAATCTGAGCTGTACATTGATGACAGAGGTTACAATCTAAACCATTCCCATCAGTCAGTAATATAATTCAGGTGTTAAGATGTTGGAATGTTGGAGGACAGAAGACAGATGATGGACTTTGGACCTGGTTAACAGAAGAGATTTGATACCAGGATGCCTTGGCAAAAGCAAACGGAACTTTGAAAATTAGACCTAGATTTCAAGAAGATTAAATCAGACAGGTATGCAGGAAAAAGAAAATCCCATTAAACTCTGCAAGCGAGGGATGTTGTTTTATGCATAAGTTTGTGTAGGTGATTGTAACCTAATCATTGCAGTACACATCACTAGTCTCCCTAAAATAGTATATAAGTGCTTGTATCCCACAATAAAATCAGATTCTGATCCCCGAGTCAGTCTCCCCATCTCTCTCCATCGCCGACACTTCCCTAATAAAGAACTGTTATTCCTGCCCCCATGTTGTTACCTGAGAGCCCCCTTTAATTTCAAATTTTTAGCAATTGAGAAGGAAGGGGTTTACATTTTTCCATTTCAAGAAAGGCTCCTGCCTTCCTTAGCAAACACCTGTCTTTCCAAACCAAGACACAGGAGCCACCTGTATTATACATGCAAATACTTCACAAGAAAAACCAAGAGCCTCAAAAAGGCAAAACAGCTTGGTAATTTGTAGAAAGTAACTCTGATAAAAAAAAAGTGTGAATAGATTGGTCTAAAGATGACATTCACAATTTTCCTGGTGACATTGTGCACTGTACTGTAGCAGGGGACAGCCACTGGACATAGCCAGCAGGATAACTGGATATGCTTTTCAAACTTATTCTTAGTATTCATTGAATTATTCATTGAATTCTCATCCTTCTGTACACTTCAGCTTTGCTGTAAACTTCAGAGACATTTTTTCACAAGCTTCTAACAAGTTACTCTGGATCCATAATTCCTGAGACCAAATGGAGTCCAAATGCCAAGTGGGATTACTCTTTTCAAAGCCTGGAGTCACACAGAATGAAGCAGCACTTAAATCATCCTGTGCATCCCATACACATAACAGTCCAGTCACTGACCATCTGCAATATTTTTTTTTACTTTTGCTACAAATTACCTTCAAGAATAAGCTACAAATAATATCTTGATCTGGTTTAAATTCAGGGATTGCACTGCAATTGCCCTAAAAACTTCTAAGGGTACCTAGTGCTGTTGCAGTAATACAAGAGTACTGTAAGTGTGTATTACTAGTTGTTATTCATATTAGGTAAAAATGGCTCAGCTCAGCTTTGCAAAGTAAGAAACAAATCATGGAGAGTTGAAATGATGGAGTTGGGACAGTGTAGCCAGTCTGCTTTTTGTGAGAGATGCTCTTAAGCAGTGGCAGTAGTCATGTACTCATCTCCTGTAACTTTGCTCCTTGTGATCTACTGTCCACCTCTGCAACTTTTTCTGCTCTTTTTTTTTTTCTTTATTTTTTTCAGCTGAGTACCAAAAGGAAACACAGAACTGCAATGTTGCTACCAAAATAATAGATTTTTTTTTTCAAAATAAAAAATACTCACAGCTTTCAGAAAACACCACAGAAGTGTTGGAAAGTATAAACAATACAATGTATTGAACAGTATTTTTACATTATACTAAATCAGCCAAACAAATGGATAGTAGGGCTTGAGGAACAAGGATGTAATTGAAGTTTTGTTAAAAGGGCTTCTTTTGTTCTGTGTATGGTAACTGTCATCACCCTGATGTCAATACTTCACAATCTATTCAAATTTTCCTAAATTGTATTATCTTGAGATCAGCTATGATTTTTTAGATTTCTCTTGTACCCATCACTGAATTATCTGAGCACAATCTCCAAACAAGACAAATGGTAAAGTAGCAAAGGGCTGCAATAACTGAGCAGCCAACAGGATTAGCCACACTGGCACCTATTGGCTCTGCCAAATCCTCTGTGAGTGCTTTCGTTTCGCTTCCTCTTTGGTTTAAAATGCAACACATTTTCATTACTTCTGATGGCTCACCTCTGAAAGAAAAAGGCAGTAGCTGGTTTTGGCAGGGTAAGTTGCATTTGCAAATTGGCTCACCTCCTTGGCAGCAGAACTGCATTTTTTCTTATCAAAGCTGCTCCTCAGCTTGAGTGGGGAGAAGGCGCAAAAGGATGAGAGAGGCTGGTGGAGCTCTGATGGTCTGAGGATGCAATGGTGCAAAGAGCTGGAAGGTGAAATACCTTTTCTTGAGTTCAGGGTCATTAGGGAAAGGGAGTGTTTGCCTGAAAGCTCAGTTCTGTCAGCCATACTCACCTAGTAAAAGGCTTTTTTCCTGCACTTGTGTGTGTGGGCAATGCCAAGGGATGGCAGCTCTTTCTGTTGTGGGGGCATTGCAGCCTCCAACTGCAGAGTATGCAAACAGAGCTGCATTGAAATGTGTTTTCCAGGGCTCAGTTTTGGGGCTGGTCCTGGTTAACTTCTTTATTGCCTGGTAAACTTTTTTATTGATGATCTGGAGATGGAGATTGAGAGCACCCTCAGTAAATTTGCAGATGCCCAGTTGGGTGGGAGTGTGGATCTGCTGGAGGACGGGAAGGCTCTGCAGTGAGACTTGGACAGACTGGATCAATGGGCCAAGGACAAGGCCATTGAGGTTCCACAAGGCCAAGTTCCACATCCTGCAGGTCACCAGCCGCCTCAGTGTGAGCCAGAGTGTGCCCAAGGGGGCAAGAGGCCAATGGCACCTGGCCTGGATCAGCAGCAGTGTGGGCAGCGGGACCAGGGCAGTGCCTGCCCCTCTGTGCTGGGCACTGCTGAGGCCACAGCTCGAGGGCTGTGTCAGCTCTGGGCCCCTTGGGAAAAAGGACATTGAGGGGCTGAGTGTGTCCAGAGAAGGGCAGCAAGGCTCACAAAGGCTCTAGAAAACATGTCCCATGAGGAGTAGCTGAGGGAGCTGGGTTTGTTCAGTCTGGAGAAGAGGCTCAGGAGGGACCTCAGCGCTCTCTCCAACTCCCTGACAGGAGCGTGCACTGAGGGGGGGCTGCTCTCTTCTGCTGGGACTGCACTGAGAGCCAGAAGAAGTGGCCTCACGTTGAGAGGAAATTCAGGTTAGACTTTAGAAAAAAAATTCCACTGCTCAGGTGTTCAGGCCTGGGAATAGGTTGGCCAGAGGGGTGGTGCAGTTGCCATCCCTGGAGGTGTTAAAGAGACCTCTGGATCTGACACTGGCAAATGGTTTAGTGGTCTGTGTTTGAAGTGTCAGAGCTGGGCTGACGTTGAACTGATGCTCTTCAAGATCTCTTTCACCTCTGACGGTTCTACAATTCCAAGCGCTTCCCGCCTGGCTGAGGGGAAGGCTCAGGGCTGTCCCGAGTCCGAGGGCGGCCGTGCCCTGACGCGCTGGGGCGGCGTCTCCTGAGGGGCCGGGCCGGGCTCTGCCCTCAGCTCCGCGAGATCCCAGATCAGCCCGGCGGGGCCTCCGCTGTCCTTCAGCCCGCAGATCCCACCCCTCAGCCCGCAGATCCCACCCCTCAGGCCGCAGATCCCACCCCTCAGCCCGCAGTTCCCACCCCTCAGGCCGCAGATCCCACCCCTCAGCCCGCAGTTCCCACCCCTCAGCCGGACAGCGCTCGGCAGGGGGCACCCGCCTCGCCTCGGGGTCTGCCCGTAGCCACCCGCGCCACTGGATCACAGGTACCCGAGCCGTGCCCCATTTCCCCCCTCGGCACTCCCCAGCCTTCCCACAGAAGGCTGCTGTTTCATCTTTAGACTGTTGCCTTCCAACCCCCACCCCCCCACCCCGCTCTTATTTTAAATATGTATATGTTCTTTCCCTTTTATATTTGGGCTGATCTGGGTGCTTGCTAAGGCTTCAGAGGGGAGCTCTGATAAAGAGCTGTAAATCACACACGGCCCATCTGAGGGAGGAGGGTGCGAGGGAGCTGAAATAGGCCAGGACAGCCCCAAGTCCTGTTCCACAGCGCAGCGTCCTCATGGCCTCAGCTGCTGCTGTGGGGTTTGGTTTCCACAGGACGCCAACAACCCGCACTTCTCCCCTCTGGCCTTTGCTCCCTGGGTTTTGAAGGATAAGTCCTGCCCAGGCTGGCTGGTCTACTGACCGTGCCAGCCATGTGCTCTGGTGCTGCTGAGCACACACGTTGACAGATCTGCACTTCTCCAGGAGTGGTTTCTGAGATTTAAAGCAATGTTACTGGGTTGTTTTCCATAACTGATGGAGAAGAATTTTAGATGCAACATTTGCCAGCTGTTTGTTGAAGCAAATCTAGTTGTTTGTCTTTCCACCTTGCTCTGTGATGCAACAACCGAGGTGAGCTATTTGAATCTAATTAATGTAGGCTGGTTTATAAATACTATTTTGCGTACCTCCTGTAGGTTGCAAAAGTCAAAAAGATGCAGGTAAAGGTCAAGATGTGTCCTTGTATACATCCAGTTTTAAACCCCTTGTGCTTCTTATCTTGCATAATTGTATAAACATGTATTAAATGAAACTCTTCTGAAAAGCAATTAGCTCCAGAGCGAACTCATTTTTACAGGCTTCCTTTTGTTTGGGTGGGTTGTGTTTTTTCTTAGGCTGGCAGGGTGATGGCAGTAGGACAAAAAGAGGTGAGGAAGGCTGGCAAGCTTTTCCTTGTTGTGGCAGGGTTGGATTTGCAGGAAAATGAAATGCATGTCTGTTATCACTTCTGAAAGGCTGCAGGGAGATGACCTCTCTCAATTCTCCTCTCTAAGGGAAGCAGCAAAGGAACGGGGCAATCAGTAACTCCCAAGAGAAAGCAGGGCTGGCTGCTTTCAATGGATGGATGCACAGTGATGACAAGGATTCTGCTTTGAGCCTTTGCTCCACTTGGAGAAGGAAAATGAATCCATTCTTAAGCTGCATTTGCCACTGATTTAAAATTTCTACCTGGAGCCAAGTAATTTTTGGAGAAATTGTAGGAGGTTACTGTGATGCTTGCATCAGCCTTCCCTGTTTGGGACTTGGGGCATGTTTGAGGGAGCATCTTTGTGCCTCCAAAGCTGAATGTCACTCTGCTGCTCTGCTCTCAGAGGCTGCCCCGTGGGGTTTGTGAAGAAGCAATGCTGTGGGGTTTGGTGGGTTGCATGATTCATGTAATGTGGCAATGTCTTTGGGGAATTTCAGTGGGTTCTCCCTGTAAGGAACGTGTCTCTGTGCTCACTGCCCTTGGTTTGATCAGTGCTGCCAGAACAATGCTGATGGTTTGGTGGCTCCTTGAGCAGCAGGAAGCCGAGTGTTTTAGAGTGTTCACCCCCTAAGTAACATGACTTGGTCTTGGTGCCAGTTGTTGGCCAATGGCAAAGGTGGCCACTCTTGTAAGGAAAGTTGGATCAGCTTTGTTGTGATCAGTGACACAGAGCAGGGGATGTTCTTTACTGACAGTGCCCCTCAGGGGTAACATGGAACAACCTGATTTCTGCAGAATGTCCACTCTCAAAAGATGATCACCTGGTAGTTACAAATGCAGGGCTGTCATAAAAGACTGTATTTCCAAAGGAAAACTCTGCCATGTAAGAACGCATTCAACCGTGTGTGTGTGAGATGACAAAGTAAAAGCAGAAAACTGGGAAATTGCATTTTAGAAAAATGATGTCATTTCTACTGCATATATTATAAACACTGCTAATCTGAACAGAACTGGAAAAACTTTTTCCTTGCTGTTGTAGAACAAGAACAGATATAAAACAAAAATGAACACTCAAAAGGTGCAGATAAATCAGTGTGGTAAAATTATCTAATATAATTTGTCATTATAATCTGCATAAATTTTACAATGTTTTAGTAGACCACTGAGATAGGCCTGTTGTGGGGCAGTGAGCAGTTGGGAGAACATGCTTTTTCCTAATTTCCACATTTTGGATACTGTATTGGATATGCAAAGGGTAAATCCAATGCCAAACCTACACACATAGTAAAACACACCACCACAAAGCCACTTGTTTTTTTTTTAATTTGCTAATATTTATCCACATTTTTATTGTATTTTAACTTCTTTAAGAACCCTCAAACCTTCTAAGGGTTTACTGTTAACAATACCTTCTGTCACTGTTAGAAATAATTATCAACTAAGTCTTTTAATGATACCCCAAAGACTAAGAAGCAGATTTTCCAAGTCTGTTTTCCCACCCAGGGTTGTGTGTAGGTGCCCAGAGTATATTTTGTGTTCTGTCTCCACCCACCTGACTGAGGGCTCTGCTGCTGTGCTGCATGGTTTATGTCTCCTGTATCTCAGTACCACGGAGCAGCCTTGTGCTCTTGGACTCTTTCCTTACTACTCCACAGATTTTCAACTGCACTCTTAATTTTATTTGCACTCTGAATACTTTAATGGCTGTGTATTTTTTACACTTAATGCACCTTGCAATTGTGAATTTAATATTTAGTGGTTTACATCAGACTTACTAAGAGTTACTAGTAACGAAAGGCCAGAAATATTAAAAGGAAGCTGTTACTCTGCAAAGGAACTCATGCTCAAATAACAAAGGATGGACAGAAATATTTCTAGGTTTGTTGTTGGTGGCTGAATAGAAGTGATGTAGCTCCATTTTGGCTCACTTCCTCCCCTTTTTTAAAATACACCTACATACTGCATTTTCACAGGTTTATTCTAATACTGACTAGATTAATAGAGAGAAAAGATAACAACTTTAATGAAGCTTTTTGTGTTTGCTCCTAGATATGAAAACAGATCTGAACTTACTGCTGGAATGCCTTAAATCTCAGTTGGACTGCCCTCTGTCTCAGCAGGAGGCTGTGGTCACTGTCTATTCCATTTGCCAACAAAACAGCAAGAAAGGCTTTTCCTTAGAAACAATGCAGGCATTTATGTTCACCATATATGCCAAGGAACTGGTGGGCACTGTAAAAATGTCTAAGAGACATAAGGCTTGAGATGTTGGAAAATCTTAGAAGCCTTTCATTTTGCAGAGAAACAGAAGTAAAAGTTTCTGTTCTTTTTTCCTCTTGTAGGTGAAGCAAGCGAATACTTTGGAGGAATTGGTGGTTTGATGTTTAGAAATGACCTTGCCAAGTCGAGTGCTCATTGCATTGTAAAGGAAGCAGCTTTATTTACATTGGGGATTATTCTAGAGAGTAATGGCAATAAAAATAACACTGTTTGTATTTCTGAGTGTGCTATGGCCCCCTGTCATTACTTGTGCTCCTGCTTTGTCTCCATTTTCTTTTGGTCTCACAAAATGGGACTACAAGATTGTCAGTTGGAGAAAGGGCAGGGAAGGTGCCCCAGTTGCCCTGTCCATCCCCAGATTTGATCTGTGCCTTGCTGACTTGTGCACACAGGGTGTCTTTAAGTTACCAGACAGCTGCACTCCCCCTCTCCCTCAGCAGCAAGTGTTCAGTGACTCCTGGATTGTTCCAGAGCTTGCCAGGGTCCTGCTTGGTGTAGAACTCACTGCAGGGGGAAGCCCTCAGGCACTTCATAGTCCTGCCCTGTCTCTACTCCCCACATACTGGCCACAACTGAAACTTAATAATTTAGGATGATGAGTAGCTTACTTGAGGTTTTCACTTTTTGTTTTCAGTGTCTTGTCAACAGACTTTGTGTACTTCTGCATTGCTTGAAGAACTCATTTTATTTTGAATTTAAAAGGATTCTGATGTGAACTTGAAAAGAATGTCTGTTTCTGTCATCTTAGTACTGGTGTCAAATAATGGTAAGTTGGTTTTTTTTTCTGTGTTATGATAACTCTCCTTTTCTATTTGCCAATCTGCAGTCCAAACTTTGGAACATGCAATAAGCAATGTTTTGGTGAAGTGCATTTATAAAGATGAATGTTTGCATGTAACCGAACCTGAATTGTCGAAGTAGGTCATTGCTCACTGGGATTTCCTTAAACAGCAGAACGTGGTTTAGTTCTAAGAAGAGAGTTTGCAAATGCAAACCCATAGTTTCTGAGAGTGTCTAGAAAGAGAGAGACATAGAAAGGTTATTTACCAATATGTTGATATGATTTTACATTTCCTTGTGGGGAGGATATGTGCTCAGGAAAGGGAATGTATGTATCTTGCTGTTAAGATTTTGTCTGCAGTTGCATTTGTCTCTGGAGTCTTGTGTGTGTTCTCTTTTAGAAAATGGGCAAACCCATGTCAGAGACACAGGCTGCATCAGCCTGCTGCTGCAGTTGTTCAGGTGAACAGGGTTGCAATTCAAACAGACAAATAGTAGGCTGGTTAGCAGCTATGTTTCCTTGACTGTCTGGGACTTGTTTGCATTTCCTTAACAGAACAACTCTCTCCACATCTGAGAAGAATCTGTCAGCTGAAAACACTGATCTCTGCTATCAGCTCTGGTCCTCAGTGTGCAGCACTCTCTGTGCCTGTGTCAACAACCCCCAGCACGGGACGTGTTGCTCTGAAAATTGTGGAAGAAGTCCAAAGATATTCTCCAAATCGGTAACACTTTGGTTTCATTTTTACTGTTCAGCTGAAGTTGATTTCATTGCGTTTTGATTTGGGGTAATTTGTTTTTACTTTTCTAGAAGATAATCAGAACATTTGCTGTGGGGTTTTTCCCTATGCCAAAGGGTGGCTAGAGAGTTGCACAGAGCCTGAGATAGTTCGTCCCATCTGTTCATTTCTTGGTCTCACAGTTGCAAACAACTGGAAGTGCAGCTCAAGCTTTACACAGCTTTGCATTTGATAAAAGGAAGTTTAATTCAAGAGCTAAATGGGTTTTTCTTTCTTGTCAATCTCTACAAAGTCATTTGCTGCTCTTCCCACTTTGACCACTGTATTCCACCATCTTTACTTACACTGTGCTGTGCTCAAGTCCACAAATAGCCAAAGTCTGCTTACATTTGATAGGGTCAGTAAAACTGCTGGGAGCTGTTCTGATTAAAAGTGTGTCTAAATTAAAGTCCTTGTGACATGGCTGAAAACAATGACTTAGGTAGAACTCAGGCATGATGTTTGCCATTGGTGTGCACATATCAGGGTCATGTTTTCCTGGAACTATTTTATCTGCGGTTACTGCATTTCTTGAGATTAATGTATCTCCAGCTTCTGTTATATAAGAAATGTAATGACTGACACATGCACAGAAAAACTCTGATGGACTTAACTTGGTGAAATGGTAAAAGAATTTGCAGACTCTGTTGCTTAAATCACATTTTTTTCTTTTTTCCACTGAGCAGATGTGCAGAAATCTTTTGTTTCTATTGGAGGATTGGATACATTAGCCAGAGTTCTCTTTGAGCTTATGCCTGATTCCTGTTTGTGTCACTCCAGCATGAAACTTGCAGTGGTAGTAACAAAGATTCTGGCTGCCTGTATTGCTACTAACTGTGAGTGGAAAGACATTTTTGATCTATGGCAACTTTAAAATGCTATTTTTAAAGTTTTGTGCTGCTGGAAAAGTTGCAGAAATGAATGCTTAAAGGCAGTTAAGTTCTACACATCCCAGTGGATGTTGCAATGCTTTTTAAAACTCAGAGGTGTAAGTGGGGAGTGATTCAGCTCATCTGAGGTGGATTACTGTCCCATCATTGCTCAAATAAATGCAGTGAAATTTAAACCCAACTGAAAATTAAAACTGAGATGCTCCTGCCCATGCTGGGTAAGTAAAGCTGAGCTCTGGGCCTGGATTTGACCAGTCAGTTTGGATCCTGGAGTTATGCCTATGGCTGAATAATAAATTGTGTAGCTTTAGGAAGCTTTAGTCATTTAGAGGTGGAGCTGAACAGACGTGGTGTTTGTGCACAGCACACTCTGCTCTGGTTTGCTGGCCGGGTACTGCTCTCCTGATGAGGTTTTGTGTTTTCCACAGAAGGTTTGCAGAAACCTGTGATCCTGACGAGCCTGTGCTGTGGCCATGGTTGCTGTATCTCACACTTCTGCCATAAGAGCTTCAAATGGAAATTCCCAGAAGTTGAAAAGCATCAGCCTGCACTAGTTGTGAGGGTAGTTTCAGCTCAGTTGGGTGTGACAGGACTGGGCCTCAGTGTGGATGCTCTAGCAGTGGTGTTGCCAGTGCCAGGAAGGGCTTGCCCCCTGCTCTTTTTATGGCAGATACTCTGCGTGTCAAAGCTTATTCAACTCTCTCTGGCTTCATGCTGGAGCTGATCAAGGACATGGAGAAATTCAGCAGGGATCTGCAGAAGTTGCACAGTGCAAAGCCCTCCTCATTCATCAGGTTTTCTGCCTCCTCTCCGTGGAGCACAGGCTGGGAAGATGGGCAGGGCTGGATTTGGGAGCAGCACAGGAGGGGTGGGGTAATCTGAGCTGTTCAAGGTGGAGCAGGGCAGGGCTGAGCAGGCCCAAGGCTTTGAGGGCTCTGTACAGTTCCCTCCAAACCCAGCATTTGATCCTTGGATAATTCCTGTACATTCACAATCGACTTTCTTTTCCTTTCAATCATTTTAACCAACAGCTGCCATGAGTGTTGTCTTGGCAAAGTATCCCACTGTGTCAGAGCTGCTGAAGCTGCTGTCCAATGAGACACTGAGCACAGGAGAAAAAAATCAGTATTATTCTAACAATTGGACACTGTACTGAAGTTTGTGGTAAGATTTGCTTTTTCTTTTTCCTGTCTGTCATCTTCTCCTAAATTCTCATCCACTGACTCCTCCTGTGGTGTCACTTCATCAAGACTGGAACACGAGAGAGTGTTCAGTTAAATAATACAATGTCAGTATTTGGACAAAAAGTTTTCTAGAATGTTCCATCTTTAAATTTTAAAGCTTGTTAGCAGGAAGTGTCTTTAGTAGCTTTGAAAAGTAGACTAAATATGCAAGAATGCAGAGCTGGGCTTAGGTGTCACAGGGAATAATTAATCCAGACCTGAAAGCTACTACCATCCAGACCTAGCAAATGGGTTGTCTTGAGCACCCTTTTCATGGTCCTTGGCACATACAGCTTCTCTCCACTGCTTACAAGACCAGGAATATTTGTAAGAGCCATGTAAGAGCATTGGTTTCAAGACACAGAAGCAGTTGGTGGCTCTGAAATGGTTTTGTCATGTTCCTCAGGGCTTGCCTAAGCATATCTGGTACAAATACAGCACTTCAGTTGGTATTTTGTGGTAGTGCAAGCGAAGAGAAAGGGAAATTCATTTGTACTTCTGGTTTTTCTCATGTATGTTCAGAGAAACAAGAAAAAGGCCTTTTGTTCAAAAAGGTCGATTTTTATCCTCTGAGTGCCAATAACATGTTCAATAATTAGCTCAAGAGGTCATAAATTTATTTGAACAGACATTTTTTCATGAAGGATTAGTGAAACAAGACTTAATGGAAAATGTCTTTTGAGTAGAAAAATTGTTAAAGCTGCTGGGCTGTGCTGGAGTGTAGCTGCCATTGCTAACAGGGGGAAGGCTGGGGACACAAAGGCACAACATTGCCATTTGCCATTCTCCTGCTGAGAGAGCCTCCTCTAGCTTTGGTGTGGTCACCATCAAATGCTTGGGGTCACAGGATTCCCTCCAGAGTGGAAGTGTTGGCCTTTGAAGGCCAAGGATCTGCAGGAATTACTTCAGATTTAACAAAACAAATTGCATTCCTGCTTCGGGCTGGAAGAATGTGTTGGACCCTGATGGGGTGTTAGATTTTGCAGGCTGCCAGATGTGCAGGGGACTGGCCCTGGGCAGAGGGGAATGGATGTGCTTTATCTGGATCAGTGCCTACTTAGAGGTGTGTTTAAAGCTGCTTTTCTGGCAGGACTGTCTCAGTAGAAAGCACAGTCCAAAGGGGCAGGTGACCGAGGTGGGCTGTTGAGCAGGAAATTGGCAGCAGGAGACATGGAACAAAGTGTTTAAGGATTGTCCTGGAGAGGGGCATTGGGAACACCTCAGGGAAGGGCCCACCTAAGGGCCAGTGTGCTGCAGCCACTCCCTGGAGCAGAATGTGTCTGCTGTGAAGTCCCACAGGTGACCTGCTGGTGTCCCTGCAGCGACAGCAGTGTGGCTGGAGCAGGCAGACAAAGCAGGGGAGAGTTTTCTCAAAGCAATGTCTCTGCTCCTGAAGCATTTGCTGTTGTTGTGTCATTCCAGACGTGCCTCTACAGTGGCATTAAATAAGATAGCAGTAATGACAAGAAAGCACCCATTTAAAACTCCTGGGAAAAGGAGATACCAACTCTACTTTTACCCAAGTTGCTGAGAAAATAACTGAACCTTATCCTCATTCATCATTCACCTCCCTTGTGTTTTGATTTTCACCTCATCTGTCTTTTTATTTTTGCCTTTCCCTCTGTTTGAAACACACTGACTTTTAATTACAATGAAAGGGGACAAAATCATCAAAGCAAAAGAAAACTATTTATTAGTGAGGATTCAGCTGAGCCGGGTGTGTCTCCCTCCCCGAGAGCCACGCACACTCACACCCTCCGAGAAAATGGCAATCTTTCTGTGCCCTTTACACCCGGCTGGGACGGTCCCTGTCCCCTTTCCCATTGGATGGGTACTCAGGAGCTTCCATTCCCTACTGACCACCAACTTTTCTCTCCCCTCCCCTCTTGTCCTACTTTCTTTTGGTCAGGTCTTCAACCCCGTCCCTCTCACTGCAACACTCAACACCCAACCTGAACAAATCCAAACCACAAACAACACATAGAACCAACAAATTCCATTCTTTTCTTTAATAACCTTTTGGCTTCAGCCAAATATCACCTCATCTCTCACACCTCCTCTGGTCCTGTGCTCTTCTTACTGATAGGTCTAAGTTCTAGAGCAAAAAAGATATTTGCAGTTGTGTGGGCCTGGGTTTCCCTGTCTCAGAGTAAAGGACATCCCAGAATTGTTTCCCATGGAGTCTCCTGTAAATCCATGGGTTTTACTTACTCCATGAATGCTCAGTCAATGCCCCAGAGCTCTGTGACCACATGGGCACAGGGCTGTGCTTAAGGGAAGTGCTGCCTGGCATTGTGGAGAAAGAAACCTGGAGAAATAGATGCCAAAAGAGCAGCTTGGCCTGAGCCTGCTCTGTGTGGCCCAGCAGCTCTGGATCACTCAGAGCAGAGGTGGGTGAGCCACTGTTTGCCCAGTGTGGGCTGGGCAGACGTGCTCGCCCAGAGTCTGTACTTCCCTGGGGATCAGTGGAAGATTCTCCTTCATGAACCTTCCTCCCAGCAGCTGAAGCTCTCCCTGCTCTCTCTCGCCTCTCCAGCTGCCGTCAGCTGCCCCGAAACAGAGCTGGTTTGGGGTTTCCCCACCAGAGTTGGTATTTCAGAACTTCGTCGCTCGGGAGGTCTCTGAGATGGAGCTGTCTCTCATTAATAAGGACAAGGTAAGTGCTGGCACCCGGAGCTTTAACACTGTGCTGGAAAAGGAGAGTGCTGTCATTCCCTGAGTGTACAGCAAAGCAAGTTCTCTGCTGCATCACGTGCAGAAGAAAATGTCTCAGCACCTTGTTCTGCAAGATGGTGGAAATCTTCCAGTATTGGGAATTGCCCCCTGATTTTGGCCCTGCATTGATGGTATCTACCCCAAATAGTTTCCTTGTCTTGCAAGCTCTGGATTGATAGGAATGTTGAGGGCTCTAGAGTTTTTACCTGCTCTCATGCTGTGCCTTGAGTCTATCCCACACCCTGTGTCTCCTTGGTTAATCTTGGCTCCTGGTAGGAATCTCTGCCTCTCTCAGCCAGTTTGGCTCCCTTTGTGCAGTTCACAGTCACAGCTCAGGGGCTGAGTCTTCTCTACTTTGTGCTGGAATCACTTCTCATCAATGGCATTGGCACTGCAGGAAACATGTTCTGAAAGAGCCCTGCAATCAGGCTGATGGAGCAGAAGCAGTGAGAGGCCTTTAGGTGCCACTTCAGGCACCCTGCTCAGCTTCCTCCAGCTCAGCTCAGCTTTTCCAAAAGCAACACGGTGCTCTGCTTTCCCTTTGGAGAACCAGAGCGCATCCAAAGCCATGTGCTCCTGGAGGTTTCCACCCTCACTTGATTCAGAGCTGCCTATGTGACCTAATGTCATGTGATGGCCCAGACTGAGCTTGCTTTGTCACGGTGGTTTGGGACCTGGGTTTTCTGCCCGCCCCATAGACCTGTAGGTCTGACTTTAATCTCACAGCTGGCTTGGGGCCAGACTGGAGTAGTACTGCCCATGAGGTTGTACCACCCCCATCTCTGCTTGTCTGGGCAGTTGCTGAGCATGAGGAACTCTGATGGAGGCTTTGCCACTTACAAAACCAAGCAAGGAGGCCACTTACTGGAGCTGCTGAACCCCTCGCAGGTGTTTGGTAAGGGCAGCTCTGGGGGTTGGTTGTCCTGCCCACTGAGAAGGGACAAAGTGGCCTGGGCTCACCATGCCCAGTGGGTGCCTGACAGGGGATCAATGTGCCCTGGGTCTGGGGCAGGCTTGCAGCAGCTGGCCTGGAGGCTTGCCCACACAGGGGCTGTGGCACTGATACCCATTGCCTGCTGGCAGGTGACATCATGATTGACTACACATACGTGGAATGCACATCAGCTGTCATGCAGGCACTGAGACACTTCCAGAGCTAGTTCCCTGAGCACCGAGCCATGGAGATCAGGTGAGGCACTGAGATGAGAGCTGGCCAGGGGAGAAGGCAGGCTCAGTGTCCCAAGCTGCCTGCCATGGCCTCCTGAACAATGTAGCTGCCTGTCGGCATGCTCTTGTCTCTTGTGCCCTCCAATAATGGGACCCATCCAAGCCTCAGAGGGGCTGATGGAGCCCCCAGTGAAGCAAACACTGAGGTTGAGTTGTTTCTGAAATGGATGACTTCTTTCCTGTCCAGGGAGACTCTGCAGAAGGGCCTGGATTTCTGTCGCAAAAGCAGCGAGCGGATGGGTCCTGGGAAGGGTAGGTGGTGTTCCCAGCACCCCGTTTTCTTCTGGCTGCCCCAGTGGGAGAGGGATCATCATGGCAAGCATTCCTGGCTGGCAGGATCTGTGGGAGGGAAAAGAAGGGCTGATCCTCCTCTAGCTGCTGTGCTTTGCTCTCAGTTAACCTCCCTCCAGCCCAGGCAGAACAGGTACAAGACGCAGAGAAGTTTGAGGTGGCTCCAGCTCCTGTGGTCCCAGTTCTGCTGACACCTGAGTTAGCTGGGAGCAGGTGCTGGTGGGACTGGGCATGGTTGGGTCATAGGGGAAGGCAGGCTGTAGCTCTGTGCCTGGCTCTGCTCTGCTGTGAACACAGCTGTGTTGCAGCCTGCCTCTCCCTGTGGCCTTCACCCCTGACAGTGCTGCTCTCCCCTTCTTCTAGGAGCTGGGGGGTTTGTTTCACCTACGGCACCTGGTTTGGTCTGGAGGTGTTTGCCAGCATGCAGCACACATACCATGACGGGTGAGAAGGGAATGTCTGGGTGCCCTAGCCCTGCCTACCTCCTGGGCCAGGGCAGGACTCCGTGGTGGAGCTGGATGGATCCCTGGCTGTGCATGGGCTCTCCTGCCTCAGGGACTGCTCCTCCCAAATCCAGTGCCTGCAGTATGGCCAGGGCATACTTGCTGCCTCACCCTCAAACTCAGGGCAGTCCCAGCCATGGGCACTTCTTCTCTTTGCAGCTGAGAACTGTGAGCATCCAAATACTCTCTGTCCCCAGTCCTGTCTTGATTCTGGCTCCCATCCCTGCAGGACTGTCTGCCAAGAAGTGGCCCAGGCCTGCCAGTTCCTGATCTCCAAGCAGATGGCAGATGGCGGGTGGGGAGAGGATTTCGAGTCCTGTGAGCTGCACACATACGTGCAGAGTGCCGAGTCACAGATCCACAACACCTGTTGGGCCCTGCTGGGGCTCATGGCTGTCAGGTAAGAGTAGCCCCAGTGCTCAGGGAAAAGAGATCAAGCTGGGTTGGGTGGCCCTGGGCCTGGCTGGTGTGACCCAGTGCAAAGCAAAGCTTTTGATCATGACTGCAGGCCTCCAGCCTGGGAAAATGGTGCCGTATTCATATTATTTAGTGTCTTGGGGTTGTGGGGAAAGTCCCAAAGCACTCAGCATGCCTGGGGCAAGCTTGGGGCAGCCTGGAGGTGGTTGAGCTCCCCAGACATGTGGATGAGGGTTTGCAGATGTTTGGATAAAGATGCTTACATTTCCCTTGTGCTTTGTAGGTACCCTGACATCAGTGTGCTGGAAAGGGGCATTAAAGTGTTGATGGATAAGCAGCTTCCCAACGGGGACTGGCCTCAGGTACATCTTTAGTCTTTCCAAGAAGTTCCTGAACATGCAGCAGTCCCCTGTCACTCATACCATTCTGCTCTCTGCTTGTCTCCCAGGAGAACATTGCTGGGGTGTTCAACAAGTCGTGTGCCATCAGTTACACCGTGTACCGCAACATCTTCCCCATCTGGACGCTGGGGCGGTTCTGCCGGCTGCATCCCAACAGCCCCCTGGCTGGGTAGCTGCCAGCCAGAGCCAGAGCCAGCCCCTCGGCTGGGGCAGGGCAGGAGGAGCAGGGAGCCCTGTCTACTTGAACCTGCAGCCCTGGACTTGTCTTGGATCCCGGTGTCTGTGTGGGGCCGTGGCGGTGTGTGTTGCATGGGATATCTCCATGCTGACCTTAGCATGTGGACTGCTGCCTCTGCCAGGGAAGGGTGCTGTGCTGGTGCTGCAGAGCCTCTGCTTGCTGTTGAACCTCTTCTAAACATTCCCTTTCTAAGGTTTTTTCCAGGTATGTTCCCCATCCCCAGATGGGGAGTGAAGTGCCTTTTCAGACCATTTTGAAGATCAGATGAAGCTGCCGAGCTGTGTTGTATTTCACATTTGGACAGACTCTCATCCTGGGTCGCAAGGCTGCCTTTATTGTCACAGTCTGTCTGTCTATACCAAGAGTGTGGGATTTGGGGTCTCCCCTGTGCCCACCACTGGGGCTTGGGGGGCACCGCACAATCCCTGCTGAGCTGACCTCTGTACTGTGGGTGCCAGTGATGGCCTTTGAGTTACTCGCTCAACTCTGGAGCCCATGCTGGGAGGGGAAGGACACCTGTCCTCCCCCAGGTGTGTAAGAAAAGGAGTGCTTTGCTTAATTTTCTTATTGTTCTGTCCCCCAGCTGGTGGCACCTACCTTCCGCAGGTGAAGTCACCACCAGCCCTTGGAGAAGGGGCAGCTGAAGCAGAAAGCTGTGAGGTGGTTGGCATCATGGCACAGCCTGAGCCCAGGGCTCCAGGCTTCCCCCAACTCAGACCGTGGTGCCCTGGGGCATTCACAGGTCATTGTCAGAGCTGGAAGTCAGATGGGATAATAAATTGCTAAGGGTGATGCAAGAGGAACTTCACTGTGTTCTCCTTTCTGTCTGCTAGTGTGTGTCCCAGGCAGAGGGGAGCTGTCACAGCAGCCTCATGTCATGTGGCTTGGCTTGCCTGTCCCCAGACGTGTGAGCACCATATCCACCAAACCATGCTGGGAGCCTGTGCCTCCTCTAAAGCATTTAGCCACAGAAAAATGTAATCAAGGAAGCAGCTCACTAAAGGGGAATGATCACTTCCCTCATCCTGCTGCTTACGCTCATGCAGATAAGCAAGACAGAAAAACTTATTTATTTAAGAAGATTCAACTCAGGCTGTTTCAACTCAGCCCTGTTTGCCTTTTCCAAATTATGGACCTCTTTATACCTGTCTGTGATATTACTCTGCATTTGAATTTCTTCTTGCTGAAACTGAATTATTCAAGTGTCATGTGGTGATGTGTCTTGAGAGGACATGGCTGTGTGGATTTCACCAATTGTTAAAATCTGCTCCAAGCTGCAATTTTGGATTGAGCACATGCAGAAGAGATCAAGTAGATACAGGATATATTCAGTACAATTCTTGTTTGATAGAAACTGCTTCTTCCAGGAGTCCTCTGGCACTCTTCCCAGGGATCTTCTAGAGTGTTTTGATCTCTGATTTCAGAGATCCCAGGTGTCAGTCCTAGACTACTCCCAGGATGTTAGCTGAGGTGATTTTTTTTCCTTTGGAGAAACTCTCAGGTTTGGAATCAATTCAAGATTCATCCCAGGCATCTGGAGTCTTTTGATGTATGGTTTTGGGACCTGACATCTTGGGTGGCAGCCCCAGACTCTTCCAAGAAAACTTTCTGAGATTATTTTTCTGTTTTGGAGGAAATCTGTTTCTGTTTTTCAGGAGTTGCAGCACATGAAAAGAGAGATACAAATGCAGCCTGGTTTATTACATGCAATAAAAAGAGATCCAAGATTTAGCCACAACCATGGTGATCCTAAGCACTGTCTCTTGACATGATGCCACCCACTTTGTCCCACAAGGTCTTCCAGTGTCCTGGTACACTTAGGAGAAAGCAAGTGATCCTCAGGGTCTGTACAGGGATCAGTACTGTGTAATATTTTTATGAATGACATGGATGAAGGGATCGAGTGCACCCTCAGCAAGTTTGCAGATAGCACCAAGCTGAGGGTGCAGTGCCTCACCTGAAGGACTGAATGATGCAGAGGGACCTGGACAAACTGAGGAAGTGGCCCATGGAAGCCTCATGAGGTTCAACAAGGCCAAGTGCTGATGCTGCACCTGGGTGAGGGCAACCCCCAGCATCAGTCCAGCTTGGGGGATGAAGGGATTGAGAGCAGCCCTGCCAAGGAGGAGCTGTGGATACCGGTGGGTGGGAGCTGGACATGCCTTGGCCATGTGCACTCACCCCCAGAAACCAACGATGTGCTGGGCTGATCACACAGCGTGGGCAGAAGGACAGGGAGTTCAGGGTGAGACCTGAACATCTGCAAAGCTGTAGGCACACAGTTTGTGGTGACTGGGAGTGGGGCTGGGCCCAGCCTCATCCCACTGGGAACAGCTGTGAGCAGCACTGACAGCAATGAGCTCTGGAGTGCCCAGGGGCACTGACCAACCACCAAAGGGAGCAGAGGGCAAACAGGTGCAGTGCGTCAACAGGAGGACTATGAAAGGCTGGGCTGAAGGAGAAGAAGGGCAGATGCTTGCAGCCTTCTAAAGAGGTGAGGTGTTACAGTGTGTGGGTTGGAGCTTTCTGATATTGTGTGGTGATTCTCTGTGTATGGTGGCCATCTCAACTGCGACATGTGCTGTGACACAGAGCTGCCTCCAGCCCTGGGGTCTCAGCACAGGAAGGACATGGAGCTGTTTGACCAAATCCAGAGGAGACCATGAAGATATTCCCAGGGCTGGAGCCCTCTCCTGTGAGGAAAGGGTGAGAGCTGAGGGTGGTCAGCTTGGAGAAGGAAAGGCTCCAGGGAGACCTTAGAGCCTCTTCTAGTGCCTAAAGGGCTTCCAAGAGAGACTGAGAGGGGCTTTGGACAAGTGTCTGGAGGGCCAGGACAAACAGGAGAATGGCTTCACACTGCCAGAGGGCCGCAGGCCTTTGCCATTCAGAGGGGATTCCATGATCCAGCACAGAGCCTGGATCCATCCCTGCTGACCTGGCTGTGTGATGGGCTCCAAATGGAAGGATAAGGGGTCCTAGGCCATGGGTTTGTGTCAGGGTCTCCATGAGGAGGTGAGCAAGATGAACACAGAACAGTCCAGCATGGAGCAGGACATAAAGATGATGTGGCAAGGACTTGGCAAGCTGAGCTGCCTCCAATTCCTCCGAGAGGGAGTTGAATGCCCACCCCCTCCTCAGGGACTCCTGATGGCAGCATGCCCCAGGGGACTGAGCAGCATGCCTGCCCGTGTCTGTGTCACGCCCCTGTGAGTGGGCCGGGCCCCCCAGCACCGGGACTGGTCCCAAAGGGGCCGTGGCAGGGCCAGTGGAAGGCCCCGGTGCCCTTCCTGCCCTGCTCCGTTGGCAGCCATGGGGGCTCATTCTGCTGCCCTGAGCAGGCAGAGCAGAGGAGCAGCTGCTTCTTGTTTGGCTGTTCCTAAAGTTCCTGCTAGCTGCGTATTCAACACTTGGGGCAAGGTCTTCCATGCAAGCTGGGGCAGTTTGGGTGGGGTGGGGGTGTGTCCTGGGGCTCTCTGTGACACAGTGCACCGTGGTCACCATGGGATGGTAAGGGAGAGAGTGTTCCATGGTGACCCTTTGTGACACGTCGTGATATATGTGCTGACAGTGACACAGCCGTGCCACAGTGCTCGGTGCACGTAACGGGACAGGACGGGAAAGAGCAGTGCAGTGAGGAGCCCCCACACAGCCAACTCATTCCTTGCTGACCCGGAGCTTTTCCGAGGTGTTCTCTGTGCAGGTGACCTCGAGGCCAGGCTGCGGGACTCGGTGACGTGGAGCATTTCCGAAGCATCTGCCATCCCTGCGGCCAGTGCCCTCGAGGATAGACTGCGGGACTCTCAGTCCTATTTCTTTCTAGAGACTTCTCTCTTGCTGGTGCCCTTGAGGACAGACTGCAGGACTTACTGTCCTGTAGCATTCCCAAGGCCCCTCTGTTGCAGGTGCCTTCTAGGTACGACTGCAGCACTTGCTCATCTTCAGCTCTTCCGAGGCCTCTCTGCTTCAGCAGGCACTCATAACTGCAAAGAGTGACATGGAGCAGAGACCACCCAGCATGACCAAGCTGGCCTGGGTGGAGGAGGAAGAGGCTGGAGCTCCCTCAGCACAGCAGCCTGAAGAACTGGAGCAGTTCCAGCTGCTGCAGGAGGGTGAGTGTCAGAGCTGGGCTGCAGGGCTGGAGCCTGCAGCCAGCTTGGCCCCATCCCATCCCTGTGGACATGCCCATGGATAAGACAGAAGCTGGGCTGGATCATCTGGCAGCTGTGCTCCATCCCCCGGGGCATGCCGAGGCTCTCCCTGCCTGGGGAGCGCAGGGCTGGGCTCTGTTCTCCGGCCTCTCCCGCAGCCCCTCAGCCCTGTCTGTGCTCGCTCTCTGCCAGATGCAGCCGAGGAGCGGACACAAGAGCAGGAAGCCGCCCCTGGCCGCTTTTGCGGAACAGCACAGGTACCTGCGGCCATCCCTGCCTGGGCTGGGCCTGCTGTCACTGCTCAGCCAAGCACCAGGCTTGGAGTGCTCCATGGATGCTCCCTCCCTTCCTGCCCTTCTCCTGCAGACCCTCTGTGACTCCATCATGTGCCTTTGGCAGGAAGAGACCGCTGGTGTGGGCACCGGCCTCTTGGCGGACCTTCTGTTCCTCAATGCTGAGACCGGTGCTGCCATGCTGGATTTGCTTGTGGAGGAGGGTGTCTCCGATCCAACGCAAGTAAGCAGCCTGGGGCAAGGGCTCGATCGCCCCAGCACTGCTGTGGCACCTCGAGCCAGCTATGCCGGGCTCCCTCGGCTCTTGAGGCCCAGCCCAATGTGGTTGGAAGGGAAGCACTTCTTAGGGGAAGCTGGGCAAGTTGCTGCTCTGGCAGGTCTCCGAGTCTCCCCGTGCCTTCTGCAGGTGCCCGCCATGGTGAGGTACATCCACCAGTGGCTCACGGCCAATGAGTCTGCTGGGCACAGGCTGGACGAGGCCCTTCTGGAGCTGACCGAGGAATACCCCTCGGACGTGATGATCACCCTTTTGCGCTGGGCCCCATCGTGTGACAGGTAGGGCAGCCCCACGTGCCTTGAGGGCTTAGGGTTCACCAGCCTGTCACCCAGTAGAGCCTGTCCCTGCTGACTGCCAGACGGGGCGGGGAGTTCCAGGATCCTCTGGCTCCTCTGTTTTACAGTGCTGGGACATCAGCTCCTGAGCCTGGGGCCATGCTCCTTCCCTGCCCCTCAGGGCCTGTACCCACGTGGGCTTGCTGGCCGCTGCCAGCCCGGGGCAGTGGGCAGAGCCAGGGCTGAGGGCTGGCGTGGGCCCTTGCAGCTGCCCAGGCCACGGGGCTGTGGCCTAGACTGCCCTGACACAGAGTTCTGACCCCACAGAGCTGCCGCGACCATGTGGGGAACCATCATGTCCTCGAGCAGGACTGCGGAGCCGGCGCTGCAGTTACTCCTCGACGCGCTCAGCGCCTGGCCAGTGTACAGCGTGTACACCTCTGATGGGGACAACACAGGAGTCTTTGCCCTGGCTGTGAGTTTCTGGAACCGGCCTTTGCCAGCCCCCAGGCCGCCTCTCAAGCAGCCAGCTCTCTGTCCTCCCCCAGCTGCATCTCCCTGCCTCGGGCACTGGGCTGAAACCTGGCTTAGGGGAAGGGTTCAGGGGCACCAGGCCGGCTGCTCGGCCCGTGTCTCCCCTGGCCTCTCCCTCGCACGCTGGAGCCCTGCCACATGGATGTCTCAGCACTGAGCGTTGTCTCTGGGTGTTTTATTTCTTGCAGGCAACCGTGGCACTGTGGAGAGTCTTCAATCTGACCTGGCGCTCCCCTGTCATGCTGGAGTATTTCCCCAATCTCTTTCTGCGTCTGCTCTTCCAAGCTTACATCAGCACGCAGGAGATGCCAGAAGAGGTTGAGACTTTCTGGAAGGGATGCCAGGAGGAACACGGCCTCGCCGCCAACCCCAACAGGTGCTCCATGCCAGTCCTCGCAGTCTCCCCATCCCTCCCATGCCCCCAGGGCAGGAGCCAGGGCTCCCGACCGTGACCTGGGCTTTGCTGTGCACACAGCTTTGCACTGCAGACCCTGAAGGCCCTGCTCTGCCAAATGCGCTATGAGCACGTGGTGGTGTCAATGGAACGCAAGCGTGCCTGGGACACGCTGCTCTGTGCTGACACCCACCACTATGCAGTGGGTCTTCTGGCCAGGTGAGACCTTGTTCTCCCCCCCAGCCCTCTCCTTTGTGCCCAGAACTCCCCACAAAGTCCCTGTGGTCATGGGCGGCAGGGCCTTGTCACCAAGGGAGGGATGAGCAGACTGGAAAAGGCTGGCAGAGGAGGGTGCCCGGGAATAGCCGCCTCCCAAAGCACCCCCTGGGTGCTTGGGAGAAGACCAGGCCTCTGTGAGTCAGCCCTGGGAGAGGTTTGCCCACCTGGCTCAGGGGCAATGGTGCCTTTTTCTCCCCGCCAGGGAGATGCGCCGCGTCTCCATCATCTGGTGTTGCGGCATGGCATCCTGCCTCTTTGACCTGCTCAGCGAAGGCATTTCAGACTGGGAACTGCCCGCCCTGGCGTTCCTGGTGGAGGTGAGTCCCATGGCCATCGCTGCCTCGCTGAGCTGCCTCCCACCCCTCTGCCCTCTGGTAGCCGCAGCTGCCTGGGACAGTGCCCGTGCCCTGTGCTGCTGTCTTGGCTCGGCCCTGTGTGCTTCTGAGCTCCTGGGCACCTCTGCACCTGCTCTCTGTGCCTTTCAGGTCCTGGACTGCCTGGACTTGAGCGAATGTGGCGAAAAAGTCCTGGAGATCTTCACAAGTCAGCTGCAGAGCGAGTCCATGGAGATGCGTTGCGTGGTGCTCCGAGGCCTCGTGGTGCTCACCTCGATGGTGAGAAGGAGGCAGCAGCTGAAGCTGTGCTGGCAGCATGGGGCTGGGGCAAGCAGCCCCTAGGGCTCAGCTGGGCTTTGGCAGCTGTGCTCTCCCAGCTCTCCAAGGTCACTGTTCAGCTGCCCGAGTGCTTTGGGACAGGCCTTCGGCCTCTGAGCCCTGCAGCAGCAGCGTGGGGTGGCCCAGCCTTGTTTTGCACACAGGATCCAAGCATGTTCAACCTGACTGAAAGCCTTGGGAAACTACTGTGGGATGCGGATGAAGACATCGTGGAGATGACCCTCATTGTGCTCAGCTTACTGCTGCTGCACAAAGACCTCACAATAGCCAGCCCCATCGCCCTGCAGCTGGCTGAGGCGCTCTGGCACCTCTTTGACAATGTGAGGCTCTGTGCCCCCAGCCACGGGCACTTGGATGCTGCCTTGGGCCAGGGCATAGCGGGACCTGGAGCAGCTGATGCGGAGGGCTTTTGCTTCCTTTCCCACAGGAAAACAGCCATGTGCAGCTGCTCTCCATTCGCCTCTTCCAAGACGTGATCACGCTGGTAGTGGCAAAGGACAAAAAGGCCCTGAAGAAGCATGTGAGCGAGAGCCTGCTCCCGCTCTTCTTCCACTGCCACGATGAGAACGGGCGTGTGGCACAGGTGAGGCCTCCTGGCCTCTGGTGTCTCCGTGGGAGGGGGCTCAGTTGTCTGCCCACCCCCTGGCACCTGATGGGCTCCAGCCTCTTGCTGGCCTCGGCACAGAGATGCGGGTCCTGTGCCCTGGGCTGCGGTACCATCTCTGGGTCTCTGCTGCTCTGCAGGCCTCTCGGGAAACGCTGCTTTCTGCAGTAAGGTTCCTGAAGAGGAAGGATCTCAAGCAGCTGCTGAAGACGGATCAGATGTGGAGGTTGGCCGAGTGCTTGGTAAGGACGGCCTGGAATCCCCAGCCCAATCCCTGGAGAAGCCGCCTGCCCATGGCACCCAGTCTGTGGGGCTGGCAGCTGTGGCCCCTGCCCAGTGCCCCATGCAGGGGCAGCGGCCTGCGCCCCACACACCACTCCCTTTCCTGGGCCGTGCGGGCTTTTCTCCAGGCTCCTCTGACCGAGCCTCATGCCAATGGAGCCCCAAGCCAGCTGGGCTCTGCTGCGGGGCGGCACCATGGCTCACTGGGTCCTCTGCCCCATCCCGAGCCTGGCGCCTGCGGCTGTTGGCCAGGCCTCAGGGCTGTGTGGGCAGGGGGAGCAGTGCAGGGTGTAGGGAGCGCCCGGCCCTGGGGCAGGGCTCTCATCAACCCTTTCTCTCCGTGCCCTGCCACTCTCTGCAGCTGGGAGAGGATAGGAGCCGTGCGGCCGAGCGCCTGCGCCAGGCCCTGCCATACCTGCGGAGCCCACAGGAGCCCCTGCGAGAGGTGGCCGTCAGGTTCATCGGTGAGCCCCAAGCTCTGCTCCCTCCCCTCCCCGCCCCAGCCCGCCGCAGCTCGGCCCCAGCACCGCCTTCTGCACCGGCAACAGGAGCCTGGGCGCAGGCATCTGCAGCCCTGGCTGGCCTCGGCACCGCTGCCACCCTCTGGCAGCCATGACCTGGGGCGGCAGCCTGTGCCAGGGGCCCGGGCTGAGCCCTGCCAGGCCAGCAGGGCGTGTGGCCTCAGGGCTGGCAGCACCCGTGTGCGGCAGCTGTGGCTCTGAAGGCAGGACTCGCTCTGTGTTCCCAAGGGATCGCCGGGCGCTACCTGACAGGGCAGCAGCCAGAGTTCCGGATCATCTGCATGGGTGAGTGAGGCCTGCAGGCTCTCAGCGGGGGCTGCCACCGGCAGCTGCGTTCCCTGGCCTGCCCGTGGGCGGCTCCGCTCCCTGCGCGCACCAAGGGCAGCATGGCCACAACACAGACACTCTTCAGGGGCCTGGGGGACATTCCTGGCCAGCAGCTGCCAGCTCGTCCTTCTTCTGTCCTGCTTCTTCCAGGCCCTGGCAGGAGCTGTGTGGGATGGACGTGGCAGGAGGCTCTGCCCAGGTCCCCGCAGATCCACCCTCTGACTGTGGCTCTGTTTCTCTCTCTTGCAGCCCTTCAGGACATGACGGATGACACCAGCCCTACCGTCTCATGCCTGGCACTTCAAACTCTGTACATCAATTTAGCTGTACAGAGCATTCCCTCCTCCCGACTCCAGAAGATGCGAGACCAACTCCGCCAGCTCTGGAAGTCGCGGCCTTTCCTGTTTCACCGTGGCTGAGTGTCCTGCTGTGGCGCCGTGGAGAAGTGATCCGGGAGGCTGCGTCTGCTGGGGCCACCTGAACCTGCAGGGAACACCTCTCCTCTGCAAGCACTTCCTTTCCCACCCTCTATAGGAACATTAAATTGCTGTTGTCATACGCCAATGTCCGGGAGCTTTCTCTTGGTGCAGAGTGTCTTCAGGCCAATAGGGAAGAGGGGAAGAAAGAGTTCTTCCTCTGAGCAAGTTGCCCAGAAGTGGTGTGGAAGGGAAAGTGGCCAAAAGCCCCTTGGCCTTTGGTGGTCCTGCAGGAACGTTTTTGTTTCTGCATCAAGTCTTCTGGAGCTGGGGGAACAAGTGAGTTCCGTGTCCGTCGAAGAGCAGAAAGCGGCAGGATGTGTCTGCTCCCAGCGCTTGCCTTGGCCGTTCCTTCTCAGTGCTGGCAGCATCATCAGGGACACACCTCAAGTTCTCTCATGCCGGAGTTATCCCAATCTTCTGCACTTGCCCAGCTTCCTCCCAGGTTCACCAGGGAAAATCGCTGCCCATGCCAGTCCATTCCCTTGCCCAGAAGGCACCTGCTTGTGTTTGGACCCGAGCTGCTGGCCACAGCCAGACGGGCAGCGCTCGCAGCATTGGCCATCAGACGCTGGGCTGACTGGTGATTTCTGGTTTCTCTCCCCAGAGTGCCAGGACATCATTAAGGGGTGTTTGTCCATGCAACCCTTGGACAGGCCATCCTTAGAAGAGCTTTTCTGTCATCCTTGGGTGCAGGGTGTTCCTCTGCCCTAGAAGATGGGAGAGATCCATGTGCACAGTTGGATCCAGGGGCCTGGCAGGTAACAGCTCCACACATCTCTTGGCAATCAGTGGCAAAGCATACCAGACTGGTTTTGTCCTGCCTGTAGCTCTGAGCAGGGGTCAGCAGAAGGGAATACGCAGCTCTTGGGCTGGAGCTGAGCTGGAGACCTGGTGTGGCAAGCACTGGTGGCCACCATCCCCGCTGGTTGTGTTTGTCTGGTTCATGGATGGCTGGGGCCCTGGGCAGAGCCCTGACAGCCTGGTCTGGCCCCAGGGAAAGAGAAGGAGCCCCTGGAGAAGCTGTACCTGGTGGGGCTGCTGCTGGAGACACCAAGGAAAACCTCAAGGATGACAATCTCTTCCTCAGCCTGGCCAGCTGAAGATGATGGACTTTGATTCTGGCACCTTCTTCAAAGCCAGGCTCCATGCCCAAATTGCAGGTGAGTCCACAGCCATGGGGATGCTCCCAGATCTGAGCATGGCATGGCCTGGCCAGGCACAA
The DNA here is from genome assembly GCF_027477595.1 of Haemorhous mexicanus. Taxonomy (NCBI): domain Eukaryota; kingdom Metazoa; phylum Chordata; class Aves; order Passeriformes; family Fringillidae; genus Haemorhous; species Haemorhous mexicanus. Next base: position 9,839,787 of record NC_082356.1, on the reverse strand, counting down.
AGGGTTCCCCCTTTGCTGGGGCAGATGCAATGAATTCTTCAGTTGGCTGCCCAGCTGCTTTTTGGCTCTGGGCAGCTGCTGAAGGCTGGATGTGCCGTGGCTGGCTGCAGGCTGGGCACATGTCCTGCCTTCCTGCTCTGCTCCCAAAGGCAGCAGGGATGGGCAGCTCTGGGCACAGCCAGCATGGCCTGGGCACCGCAGGCCTTGGCACAAGGGGACAGGAGCCCTCAGGTGACAGGCAGTTTCTGGTGTCTCTCCTTGCAGCTGGGCTCTGTGGGTGCTGAGGCTGCTCTGGGCTCTGCCAGGGCTCTGCTGGAGCTCAGCACTGGGCTGGAATCAGCCAAAGAAGAAATGGTGTGACCTGTAGCACAGACTTGCTTGAGCATTTCGGCAACACAGCTCAAGTTTGCAGAGTGTACACCTCCAAGGGAAAACATGACACCCCCCCCAAAAAAAAAAAACTTGTTCAATAACTTCTGAAATGAAATCAATCTGGGGTGACCCCAAATTACATTTCTCAGCTTGCTCTAGCTCTAGCTCAGCCCTTCTCTGAACAGTTCTCTCCACTGCCTGCCTTTTACTTCCCAACTGCTCTCTTCCCGCAGTGAGCTCCCAGCCCATCGCAGTCTCTATCACACTGTTGCCTTCCTTGGTGCCCCCTCACCACAAGGAAGAGGGAGCCCCAGACTTAGGAATTCATCCTGGGACTGGCTGAGGAGCAGCAATGTCTCAGAGGTCCAGTGGGATTTTAGTGTCATTCAGAGCCACTCTCCAGCCCTCAGCTCTGCTCACTGCTGAGTTCCTATTCCCTTTTCCTCATCCTTTCAGCAGGATGAGCTCTGTGAATCCCCTTGAGCCTCCCCAGCCCACTCTTCCCAGCCCACGCACCCCCCTCAGTTTGGCTGAAGCTGAAGCTTCTCTGTCTCCTCTGGCACACCAGTCCAGTGCCCTGTGCGGGGAGCCCCAGCCCAGAGCACAGCACCAACAGTGCAGTCCAGGCTGGAGCAGCTGCCCTGCAGGCCTGGCTTGGCTCTTTGTGGCAAGGGAATGCTCCCTGTTTCCAGCTGTCCCTGCAGGATGGCCCCAGGGCAGAGCCCAGCCTGGCTCTCACTGCAGCCCCTGGAGCTTGGGGCAGACAGTGCTCCCAGAGCTGAGGTTCCTGGGGAGCACCCGGAGCGGTGCCTTGCACTCTGTTGCCGTGTGTCACAGTGCAGGCTGGCTGGTACTGTGTGAATGCACCAGCCCCTGCTTTGACTGAGAGGGGCCTCACCCAGTCACATCTCTGCCAAGGCTGCAGCATTTCACTGGCCAGAATCTGACAGGGCATAGAGATCAGAGTAATGAAATTATCCAGACTGGGTTTTTCAAAGGCCCTTTAGAAGGAAGGGCTTGAGAATAAACATTCTCTGTTTGCCACATGGACATTGGGGTGAGTGGTCTCTTTGTCTCCAACCCATTCCCTCCCCCTGCCAATGTTACAGCCACCCACTCCCTCACACATCCCCCCTCGTGCCTTCCCACTGCCGTGTCCTGTCAGGGCTTCTCCAGCCCCTCATCCCTTCGTGGCTCTGTCCCCTCAGGGTCTCCCCCATCCCAGCCAACCTGCCCGGCAGCAGCACCACAGCCCCACAGCAGCTCCAGAGGAGCCCCAGCCAGAGGCACCTCGGAGCCCTCAGCAATCCAGCCAGCAGCACACGGGCAGGAGGACACAGATGGCCCTTCCTGGCTGGCACAGGGCTTGTGGCCATCTCCAGGCACCGCTCTCGCAGGGATCCCCGCAGCTCCGGCCCCTGCCCAGCCGCTCTGTCGGCACCACAAAGGCTTCAGAAGAACCACCAAAGGCCAAGGGCCTTCTGACCATTTTCCCTGCTACACTGCACGTCTGGGCAGTTGGCTGAGCCCAGGCACCCTTTTCCCCCTCTTCCCCTATGCCCTGCTAACCCTTGCCAGCAAAAGAAAACTCCTGGGAGTCTGTGTATTATAACACATTCTATATTCATAGACTAAAGAAAAAAAACAAAAAGAATAAAAGAACAATTTTAAAGAAACAGAAAATTCCCGCTGGCTCAGGTTGCTCCAGCAGACACAGCCTGTGGGCTCAGCTCTCTGCAGAGCTCCAGCAGCGCAGCCAGTCGAGCCCCGACAGACGAGGCCGTGTCCTCCATGCCCTGCAGAATTGATCTTGCAGCCTCTGGAAGATGGAATATTGCTCACCATATAGTGCCCGGAGGACATACAATGTTTGAAGTGCCATGTCTGACACAGCACTGCTGATGTCCTCTGTCAGGTGTTCAAGGGCTGAAAGAGAGAGGAACAGAGCCATGGTCAGATCCCAAATCTTTGGGGACGCGAGGAGAGCCCCCTGCCAGGGCCGTCCCAGCCGGCTCTAGGCATAGCCAGGAGGGAGCAGGGAACAACGGGACCAGCCTGAAGCTGCTGGCCACGAATCCTCCACGTGGTCCTGAAATCTCTGTGTGCTCTGCCCACGCTGCCCCTCGTCCGCACAGGGAGCAGAGCCCTCTGCAGCCGGGGCAGGGCTTGCAGCTGCCCCCACGAGCCCCCACTGCCAGCCCCCTGCCCTCACTCACCACTGCAGATGAGCTGGAGCTCTTCCTTCTTCCCCCTCAGGTACTGCCCAGCCATCCCTGTGAACACAGAGCCTGTCACGGCCCCAGCGGCACAGCTCCCTGCCAGCGGCGCTGCCGGCGCTGTGGCCACACGGCCTGCTGGCCCGGCAGGGCTCAGCCCGGGCCCTGGCCGCACGCTGCCGCCCAAGGGCACGGCTGCCAGAGGGCGGCAGCAGCACCGAGGCCAGCCGGGGCTCCACGGCGCCGGGCCCGGCCGGCACTGCTGGGGCAGCAGGCGGTGCTGGGGCCGAGCTGCGGCGGGCCGGGGAGGGAGCCCGGGCTCGTGGCTCACCCATGAACCTGATGGCCGCCTCTCGCAGGGGCTCCTGTGGGCTCTGCAGGTAGCGCAGGGCCCGGCGCAGGTGCTCGGCCGCTCCGCTCCTGTCCTCTGCCAGCTGGAGAGAGCGGCGGGAGGGAAGGAAGGGTTGGCGCGGGCTCAGCCCCTCGGCCGGGCGCTGCCTGCGCCCAGCCCCAGCCTCCCCTGCCCGCACAGCCCTGAGGCGCGGCCAGCAGCCGCTGGCGCTGGGCTCCCGAGGGGAGGGCCAGAGGGCCGGCTGCTGCCCGGGGAGCCGCAGTGCCGGCCCGCCCCGCAGCTCCGCCGGGCCGGGGCTCCACGGGCACCTGGCTTGGGCCCACGGGAGCCTTGAGAGGAGCCCGCGCGGCCTCAGCGTGCAGCAGCGGGCAGGGGCACAGCTGCCCGCCCCGCACTCTCAGCACCGCCCTCGGGGGCCTTCTCCAGGCTGATGCTGGGACTTCCAGGCCATCCTTACCAGGCACTCGGTGAATTTCCACAGCTTCTTGTTCTTCAGCAGTCTTTCAAGATCCCTCCTCTTCAGGAACTTGGCCACACAAAGCAGCGTTTCCTGTGAAGCCTGGAGAGCAGCAGAGACGAGGAGATGACCCCACAGCCCAGGGCGCAGGACCCATGTCCCTTTGCCAAGGCCTGGAGGAGGCTGCAGCCTGGCAGGCACCAGGGCAGGAGGCAGCCAAGCCCCCTGCCAGGGCGACAGCAGCAGCCCACGAGTCCTCACCTGTGCCACAAGACGATTCTCATCATGGCAGTGGAAGAAGAGTGGCAGCAGGCTCTGGCGCAGGGGTGTCTTCAGGGCCTTTTTTGCCTTTTCCGCTGGATGAGTCACCAGTGTTCGGAAGAGCAGTATGGAGATTACCTGCACCTGGCTATTGTCCTGTTTGAAAGGAAGGAAAAAAGACCTCAGAATCGGCTGCATGGGGCTCAGCTTGACGCAGGCCTGCAAATCCTCAGGGCACGAATTGTCCGGGTAGCACCCAGTGGCTGTGGCTGGGGGCAGTGAGCCTTACGTGGTCAAAGAGTGGCAGGAGCGCCTCAACCAGCTGCAGTGTGATGGGGCTGGGCATCAGCATGTCATTGTCCAAGATGATAAAGCTGAGTAGCATGACTGTCATGATAACTATCTCTCCATCTGTGTCCCACAGGAACTCCACAAGACTTTCAGTCAGGCTCCACATTTTTTTGGTCTGTGCAGAACACAAATTTGTGAAATGCCATCCTCCTGCTGCAGGGCCTGAAGGCCAAAGGCCTGTCCCGAAGCACTTGGGCAGCTGAAGCAGGAGGCAGGAGAGCTGGGAGCAGCTGCCCCAGCTCCCAAAGCCCAGCCAAGCCCAAGCGACTGCATTCCCTAGCTCAGCCTCAGCCACTGCCCCCTTCTCACCATTGAGGGCTTGTCAGTGAGATCAAGAAGGGCCCTGAGCGCCAGGCGACGCCTCTCTCTGCACTCCCTCTGCAGCTGCCTTGACAAGATTTGCAGGACTCTGTTAGCACTGCGTTCACTCAAGTCCAGGCACTCGAGGACCTGAAAGGCACAGAGCAGTGACAGCGGACCCGGCCGGCAGGAGCTCGGAACCGCACAGGGCTGGGCCCAGGCAGCAGCACAGGGCACGGGCTCCATCCCAGGCAGCTGTGGCTCTGAAAGGGCAGAGAGCTGGGAGGCAGCTGAGCAAGGCAGCGCTGGCCATCAGGCTCACCTCCACAAGGAACGCCAGGGCAGGCAGCTCCCAGCGTGGCTCCTGTGTGCTGAGCAGCCAGAGCAGGTAGCGAGCGATCCGGGAACACAAGGGGATGGAGACACAGGACATCTCCCTGGCAGGAGAAAAAGTAACCAAGACTGTGGGCCAGGAGCACAAACCTCCGCCAGGACTGACACACACAGGTCTGGTCTTTCCCCAGCATTGTGCAAGTGGCCCTGGACTACTTGGGAGGCGGCTCCTTGTGGGCACCCTCCTCTCCCAGCCTTTTCCAGTCTGCTTGGCCGTCCCTCGGTGACAAGACCCTCTGGCCCACAACCACAGGATCTGTGTGGAGCTCCCTGGGCACAGAGCACAAATGTCAGAGGCAGTGGGGAGAAGGGGGTCTCACCTGGCCAGCAGACTCATGGCACAGTGGTGGGTGTCAGCACACAGCAGCATGTCCCAGCCACAATTGTGTTCCATTGCCACCACCACATCCTCGTGCTGCGTTCGGCAGAGCAGGGACTTCAGGGTCTGCACTGCAAACCTGCGTGCAGAGCAAAGCCCAGGTCACGCTGGGAGCACTGGCTCCTTCCCAGGCCATGTGGCAGGGACAGGAGGAGAAGGATGGAGCACCTCCTGGGGCTGGTGGCAAGGCCATGTTGCTCCTGGCATCCCTTCCAGAAGGTAATGACCTCCTCTGGCATATCCAGAGTGCTGAAGAGCACTTGGAAGAGCAGATGCACAAAGAGGCGAGGGAAATACACCGTCACCATATGTGGGACACAGGGCACCTGGAGGATCTTCCACATCACCACAGCTGCCTGGAAAGGACAAAGCCCCCCGAGACAGTTCTCAGTGCTGAGGTGTCAGTGTGGCAGGGCCCGAGCTTGGCAGGAAGAGGCCCAGAGAGACACAGGGGGAGCATGGGGCCTGGCAGGCCTGAAGCTGCCCCTGGGCCAGGTTTGAGGCCAGCGCCTGAGGCAGGGAGATGCAGTGGGGGAAGGAGGATGGAGAGCTGCTGGAGAGGTGGCCTTGGGGCCAGCAAAGGCCAGTGTCAGAAACTCACAGCCAGGGCAAAGACACCCGTTTTGTCCCCATCAGAGGTGCACATGCTGTGCTCTGGCCAGCTCCCCAGCACATCCAGGAGGATCAGCAGCACTGGTTCCGCAGTCCTGGGCGAGCACATGATGGTCTTCCACATGGCCATGGCAGCTCTGTGGGGTTAGAGCTCCGTCTCAGGGAGGTCTCAGACACAGCACGGTGGCCTGGGCAGCAGTGGGGATCTGAGCCAGCTGCCAGCTCTGCCTCTGCCCATTGTCCCTCACTGGCAGCACCCAGGCAGCCCAGCCCTTTGGGGACAGACCCCTGAGGGGCAGGGAGGGAGCATGGCAGCAGGCATGGGAGGTGACATGCCAGGGCTGGGAAAGGGAGCAGCCAGAGGGCCCTGGAACTCTCTGTTGGTCAGACACCTGGGCCAAGTTGTACAGGCTGATGGGCTGGGGAGCCCTGAGCTCTCTGGGCAGGTGGGCCCCATACCTGTCACAGGATGGGGCCACACGCAGCAGCGTCATTAGTACGTCAGCAGGCTGTGCTTCGGTGAGATCCAGCAGGGTCCTGTTCAGCCTGTGCTCAGCAAACTGATTGGCCAGGAGCCACTGGTGGATGTACCTGACCAGGGCGGGCACCTGGAGAAGGCACAGGAAGACTTGGAAAGCTGCCAGAAGGAGGAATGTCCCCAGTGTCCCCAGAGAAGTTCTTCCCTTCCCACCACACTGCCATGGCCTCAAAGCCTTCCAGTGACCAGTGGGTGTGGCTTGAGAGGCCAAGCAGTTCCTGGGAGGATCAAACCCTGGCCACAGGCTGCTTACTTGCTTTGGGTTGGAAAAGCCCTCCTCTACAAGCATATCCAGCAGGGCAGCACTGGTCTTGGTTTTGAAGATGTGCGTGTATGCTCTGAGCCCAGTTCCCATGGTGCTGGTCTCTTCCTCCCGAATTCTCTTGATGAATTTGCAAACCAGCTGTAGGAGAAGGGCAAGAAGCCAGGGATGTTGCATGGAATTCTCCAAGTGCAGTGACAGCAGGCCCAGCCCAGGTAGGGGTGGCTGCAGGTACCTGCGCTGTTCGGCGGAAGAGGCCACGGGCGGGGTCCTGCTCTTGTGTGCGCTCCAGGGCTGCACCTGGCAAAGAACGAGCGCAGCCAGAGCTGAGGGGCTGCGGGAGAGGCCGGAGAACACAGCCCAGCCCTGCGCTCCCCAGGTGAGGACAGCCCTGGGATGCCTGAGGGGATGGAGCACGGCCACTGCGGGGTGTCTGCCTGGCCCCTGTCCATGGGCATGGCCCAGGGGATGGGATGGGATGGGATGGGATGGGATGGGATGGGATGGGATGGGATGGGATGGGATGGGATGGGATGGGATGGGATGGGATGGGATGTTTCCAGGCTGGCTGCAGGCACCATCCCTGTGGCCCAGCTCTGCCACTCACCCTCCTGCAGCAGCTCAAACAGCACCTCCTCTTTGGTCTCCTGTGCTGGAGCAGCTCCAGCGCCTTTTTCCTCCTCCTCCTCCTCCTCCACCCACGCCAGCTTGGGCACTCTTAGGGGTCTCTGCTCCATGTCTCTTAGTGGATTTGTGGCTACTTGCTGGAGAGATGCCTCAGAAAAGCTCAGAGTCAGCAAGTCCTGCAGTGGTGCCTGGAAGGCACCTTCAAGTAAGAAGCCTCAGGAAGGCAACAGGACAGCAAGTCCTGCACTCTGGTCTCGAGGGCTCCTGCCACAAGGACAGGAGACTCCTGTCAAGGATTGTGGTCTGGCCTCGAGGGCACTGGCAGCAGGGATGGGAGATGCCTCTGGGGCACCAAGTCCCACACTCTGCCCTCAAGGGCACCTGCAGAAGAGAAAGGAGACCACGGGTTGGCAAGTCCTGTGGTCAGGCCTCGAGCTCAGCTGCAGGAATAACACCTTGGAAAGGCTCCGGTTTGGACAGGAACGAGCGCGCTGTGTGGGGGCTCCTCACGGCACCGCTCTGTCCTGTCCTGTCCCGTTGTGTGCTCTGAGACCTGAGGTGTGCTCTTGTCACTGCCAGCTCCTATGTCACCACGTGTCACAAAGGGCCCTTGGACACCCGTTCTATGCCACGGTGCCCATGCTGCACTGTGTCACAAAGGGCCCCTGCACACACTGCCCCTTGCCCTGGGGCCACCCCCAGCCCACCCAAAGTGGCCCAGGTTGAAGGAATCTCTCACCCCAAGTGTCTAAGACAGCCCGACAGGGTTTTTAGGAACAGCTCAAACCATCAGCAAATGCTGCCCTGCTCTGTGGGCTCAGGGCAGCAGAAGGAACCTCCAGGGCTGCCAACACAGCTGCACTGGGAAGGGCACGGGGCCTTCCAGGGAAGCTGGCTCGGCCTCCTTGGGACACGTCCTGGCTGGTGGCCATCCTAAACCCACGGGTGTGGCATGGACATGGAACGTGTGGGCCAGGGCACGAGTGCTGCTCTGAGCCCTGGGGCCCGGGGAGCGCTGCAATCAGCAGGTGTGGCTGAGTCCCTGCCCAAGCAGACCTGTCCCCCGCCCCCGAGCCCTGGCAGCGCTGGTGCCCATCTCCTGCCCCAGAGACCTCTGCCCCCGGGGGGCTTCTGTGCCAGAGGGAGCCAAAGCCCACGTGCACTAGGGACTGTGCTCCTTCCTGTAGGGGCTGTTGGCAGGAGCACCTGGAGCAACTGCTGGCAACACTTGGTCTGGGTCAGAAGTTCTCACTCCATGCTGAAATTATTTTCTCATTGAAGTAATTTCCTTCAGCACAAAAACACCTTAGTGGCAAAGGCACAGAAGAATCTGGCATTTAAGAATCCTCACTTCAGGAAAGCTTTACTTCCCGTTGCTCAACTCAAGTAGTTCCAAAAATTTGCAGCTTCCCAACTTCATTGGGATGGCCTGAGAAGGTGAAGAGTTGGAATTCTGCTTTCTGTCTCAAAGCAGCAACTCATTTGCCTTAACATCATCCACTGAGAGTCACTTAAAATAACACTGTACAGAGGTAAAAAAACAGCCATTCTTTGGTTTGCAAATGTTTTTCTGTGAAGAGATGATATTATCCTAATTCTCTTAAAGAATAAAAGCTCTCAAGAAATTAAAGTCCACTCAGTGTTACAAAAGTAGCCCAAACAAATGAGTAGATGGCAAAAGGGCTAATCCTCCCCCTGGTACAGATATCTAAGTGGCCAGTAAAGAACAGCTCTCCCCTTTTGTTCCCTGCAGGAGAATCAGGACCATGAACAAGAATAGTCACAGATATTCTTTCTGTCCTCAGTAACCAAAGTCGTGCCAAACCACAGATGCTGCCTTCAAACTGACTCAGATTCCAGCCTAGACCTCTCACCTTGCAGATAACTCCTTCCCGACACCCCACCAACACCAACACCCCCAAACTCCAACACAGAAGCCCTCAACACCTCAGCAGGACCCCCAGCTGTCCCTGTCCCTCTGCAGAGCTTTCCCACCCTCCAGCAGACCCCCTGGTTCCCTGCACATGCCAGGGGATGGCACTCAGAAAGATCTGCCCCAATACCTTCTTCTGTGGCAAGCTCAGGCTGCCAGGCCTATGGTTCCTGGATCACCCTTCCCACCTCACTGGGAGCTCCCTGGGAAGCACTTTCCTTGAGAAGCAAGCCCCTTTCCTCCAAAGGCATTTCCCCAAATGTGTAGCTTTCCTGGGGAACACCAATACACTCTTAAGAAAAGCTGGCAAGGCTGAATGACTTCAGGTCCTTTCAGGACAGGCACTCCAGCTCTAGCTCGTATTCCCCCAAGTGTGTTTCCAGGTGGAGGTTCAGAGGGGCAGCCCCAGGCCCTCTACAAACACAAGCTGCCCGCTGCCTCTTTACCTGCCTCAACTCCTGCCTGCGGTCACAGCAGCAAAACCAGGCTGTTCCCAGCCAGAGCCCAGAGCCCTGTTCCTGCAGGATGCTCTTGCCAGCACCTTCCAGGACTCTCGGCTGTGCATGCAGAGCTTTTCATGCTGGCTCCCAACATGCTTTGGAATGCAGAGCACAACCTGGCTGGCTCTGCCACCAGCACACTCCAAACACAGGCAGAGGAAGAAGCAGCAGGGGCTGTTTTGCAGCCAATGCCAAGAGAAACTGGAAGGGTGCCCTCCCTCTGGTCTCACTTGGTTGGCTTTCTGACTGGGTCTGAGCCTGGGGCTGCCATTCCTTGGTTGTGGGGACCAGAACCACACCTGGGATCCCAGCACTGCCTGACAGCGCTCTGGGCACTGGCACGGTCGCACCTCCGAGTCTCAGGCACCGTGCTGCGGCTTCATTTGCCCTTAGGCACACCCAAAGCTCTCTGTTAAGCCCAGATGGTCTCTGGTTCTGCCCTCTTCCTGATCCTGTGCAGGGATGGAGCACTGCTGTGCTTTCAGGAAGCTGTTCTTGAAACCTTCCAGCATTCCAAGCTCCTTTGCCCTCCATGGATGCTTTCCATGGAATCCCTCATAGGTGGGTTCAGAGCATTCTCAGGTTTGCTCTTCCAAAGTCCAGGGGCTCCAGGGTGCTCAGCAAGATCTGTAACTCCACAGCGTTGTGGAACTGGACTTTTAGCACAGGGACCTTTCCAGCCTGATCTGCCCTCGTTCCTCTGTGTCTGTGCAAAAAACACAGTGTGGAAGAGAATGGCAGGAGGGGCCTGTGTGTCCCAGGGCACTGGATTTGCATCGTTCCAGCTCCACAGAGATGCAGGTAAAGCAAAGAAGCCAAACTGTTTATTAATGGAAGGCAAAGCAAAGGGATGAGCTGGGAGGGAAGAAAGGGGATGGGCAGGTTCTGAGGGCTGTCAACAGCAAGAGAGAAGGCAGGAGCTATGGGAGCTTCCCACAGGCTCAGCTGTGCCAGTCATCATCTGTGCCTGGAGCTCCAGCTGATCTCCTCAGGTCTCCAGGTGGTCTCACCTTCCAAGAGATCTGGAGGTCTTAAAGAGATACTGGTTCTTCTGAGCCAGCAGATGAAAGTAGTTCAGCTCTTCCCTCAAACATCACCTGAACAAATATGCTTATGCAGGAGGGGCTGTTGTATTCACTCAGGCCTTGAAGGGCTGAAAGAGACAGGAACAGAGCCACAGTCAGAACCTGGATGTGCAGGAATCCAAGGAGACCTTTCTGCCAGAGCCATCCCACCTAGCTCTTGCCATGGCCACAAGAGAGGAGGGGCCAAGGGGATCAGCTGCAAGGTGCTGGCCATGAATCCCCCTGCCCACATCCCTGAAATCTCTGTGTGCTCTGCCCACAGCACCCCTCGTCCACACAAGGAGCAAAGCCCACCACAGCCAGGGCAGGGATTGCAGCTCCCTGCCCAGGGATTGCAGCTCACCCAGCCAGCCCCTGCTGACAGCCCACTGCCCTCAGTCACCCTCACAGAGGGCCTGGAGCTCTTCCTTCTGCCCCATCAGGAGCAGCCTGGCCATCCTTGGGAACACAGGGTAATCATAGCTAAGGCTGCTGTGGCTATTATCCAGTTTGATTTATGGCTTAATAAGGTGAGGAATTAATGGTTTCTTAACTTCCTCTGGAAGGCAGGCACATGGATTCAGAGCTATGAGACACTAAGTGTATGTTTTGGGGGTTACTTTAATAATGGTACTTACTGTGAGGAAATGACACTGGGGGAAATTTTCTCCCAGCCATTCACCCAGCTCTTTGGGTCTGCCCCACCAGTTTTCAAAGGGTTCAGATCCACTCTAAATGCTAAAGATACCATACAGTGGTTGGTGTTGCTGATAGGCCTGTTACATTTAGCATTCAGAGATAGAAGAAGATTAACCTGGATAACCACGCTGACACCTACCCCAGAGACAAGGGATGCTGCTGCCCCAGAGCCTGACCCTGCCCCAGAGCCCATCTCAGAAATGAACCACCCAGGTTGGGTGGGGATTCTAGTGAAAGAGATGGGCCAGATGCTGAAGGAGTACATTTCCACAGCTGGTGAAAAACCCTTCCCCTGCCTCAAAGAGGGAGAGTCTGATAGTGCAGCAGTGGAACCCACAGATGTTACAACTGTCCAGGTTCCAGCTGAACTGCAAAGGCAATCACAGCCAGCAGCAGTTGCCCCAGTGGAAACAAGGAGGTCTGAGATGAAGCCAGAGCACCCAGATGAAGATAAGAAAGGAGGACCCTCACAACCCGCAGGACAGACAACAGTGGAGATCATCACTGAATCCCTGATGTGTGAAAATCTCTGTAATCTGCACAAAGACTATGTACAGCGGGGATATGAGGCTTGTACAATCTGGTTACTCTGGGTCTGGGACCTTATGGGTCCAGCTGTGCAACTGGATGGCGGTGAGGCAAGGAAATTGGGACCCCCTACCCAGGACTCAGGTATGAATCAGATTTTTGTAAGGGAGTTAGGCTCCCTTTCCCTCTGGGAGTAGATTTCATGAGTGCCAGAGGGAGGTTTGTCCACAGGGAGAGAATGCAGGATCACCGCCATAGAATGTGCTGGAAGACCCTCTGACGGGGGAGGAAGGGATCCAACAGCTGAGAGAAGTGGCAGTATTGGAGGTACTCTTTGGGAGGGATGGACAGCATGATAATGACCCCAACAGGGTTAGGTGCACAGGGCAAATATGTTAGAGTCTGGCAAATGTGGGGCCATCTCAATACATCACCTTCATTGCAACAATTAATGCCGATACCAGCCGAGAGACAGTGGGCTCTGTTGCCAACAAGCTTAGAAATTATGCAAGTATGATCAATGGCCCGATGCAGGCTCATGTCTCTGCTGTGCTCCAAGAACTCAGAGAGGAGATGAAGGAGGAGGTGAGGAGGAACAGTTCCCACATTGCAGCAGTGTGAGTCACAGGCCCCAAAGTCAGAGCCCAACATTCCCCAGCTAGAGAGAGAGGGTACACCCCACGGGCTGACCTGTGGTTCTTTCTGCAGGACCATGGGGCAGAGACATGGGAAGGTGGAATGAGAAACCCACTTCTGTCCTGGCAGCACGAGTGTGTCAACTCAAGGAGGGAAACACTAATCAAGGGAACTCCAGTAGAGTGAAGGTAGCCTCATTCTCCCATGACCGAGCTGCTGAGTATGATCTGTCTGATCCCCTTGAAGGAACCTCTGCCATGTATGCCCAGGAAAGAAATAATACCCAGGGTTAGAGGGGCCCTGCCTCTAGCCAGGGAGAGGCACGGGAGAAGTGGATCTTCTGATGGTGTGGATCCAATGGCCTGGCACATCAGAACCGCAAAAATACGATGCCTTAGTTCATACTGGTGTGCAGTGTACCCTGATACCATTGGAACACGTGGGGGCAGAACCTGTTTCCATTGCCGGGATGGCAGGGGGATCACAGCAATTGACCCTGTTGGAAGCCGAGGTGAGCCTGACTGGGAAAGAGTGAAAGAAACATCCCATTGTGACTGGCCCAGTGGCCCTGTGTGTTCTGGGCATAGACTTTCTCTGGAATGGGTATTACAAAGACCTAAAGGGACTCAGATGGGATTTTGGAATAGCTGCTGTAGAGGCAGAGAACATTAAGCAGTTAAACACCTTGCCTGGACTATCAGAAAACCCATCTGCAGAAGAAATCCTGAACGTGGAAGGGCAATGAGTGCCAATCGCCAGCTCGACGGTGCACCGCCGGCAGTATCGGACAAATCGAGCTGCTGTGATCCCCATCCACAAAATGATCCGTGAGCTAGAGAGCCAAGGGGTGGTCAGCAAAACCCACTCACCCTTTAACAGCCCCATCAGGCCTGTGCACAAGTCTGACAGAGAATGGAAATTGACTGTGGACTACCAGGTCTTAAATGAAGTGACTCCACTGCTGAGTGCTGCTGTGCCAGACGTGCTGGAACTCCAGTACGAGCTGGAGTCCAAGGCAGCAAAGTGGTACGCCACTGTTGATATTGCCAGTGTGTTTTTCTCGATTCCTCTGGCAGCAGAATGCAGGGCTCAGTTTGCTTTCACCTGGAGGGGCGTGCAGTACACCTGGAACCGACTGCCCCAGGGGTGGGAGCACAGCCCCACCATCTGCCATGGACTGATCCAGACTGCACTGGAAAAGGGTGAGGCTCCAGAACACCTGCAGTATATCAATGACATCATTGTGTGGGGGAACATGGCAATGGAAGTATTTGAGAAAGCAGAGAGGATCATCCAGATTCTGCTAGAAGCCAGTTTCACCATCAAGAAGAGCAAAGTCAAAGAACCTGCCCAAGAGATCCAGTTCCTGGGAGTAAAGTGGCAAGACGGACGGCATCAGATTCCCACTGAGGTAATCAACAAGATCACCGCAATGTCTCCACCAACTAGCAAGAAGGAAACACAAGCTTTCCTCAGTGCCATAGGTTTTTGGAGAATGCATACTCCTGAGTACAGCCAGATTGTGCAGATCGTGAGCCCTCTTTTCCTGGTCACCCGCAAGAAGAACGAGTTCCACTGGGGCCCTGAATAGCAACAAGCTTTTGTTCAGATCAAGCAGGAGATCGCTCATGCAGTTGCCCTTGGCCCAGTCAGGACGGGACCAGAGGTGAAGCGCGTGCTCTACTCTGCAGCCAGGAACAATGGCTTGTCCTGGAGCCTTTGGCAGAAGGTGCCTGGGGAGACTCAAGGCTGACCACTGGGATTCTGGAGTTGAAGCTTCAGAGGGTCCGAAGCCAACTACACTCCCACAGAGAAGGAAATCTTGGCTGCCTATGAAGGAGTTCAAGCTGCCTCAGAGGTGATTGGCAGGGAAGCACAACTCCTCCAGGCACCCTGACTACCGGTGCTGGGGTGGATGTTTAAGAGAAAGGGTCCCACCACCCACCACGCCACTGATGCTACATGGAGTAAATGGATTGCTCTGATCACACAGCGCACCCATATTGGAAACCTGAATCGCCCTGAGATTTTGGAGATAATTACAAAGTGGCCGGAAGGTGAAAACTTTGATCTCACTGATTAAGAGGAACAAGAGCAAGTGACACATGCTGAAGAAGCTCCACCATACAACCATCTGCCAGCAGAGGAAACACGCTATGCTCTTTTCACGGACGGTTCCTGTAGCATTGTAGGGATGAACCGTAAGTGGAAAGCAGCTGTATGGAGCCCCACACGACAGGTCGTGGATCGAGCCTACTCACTGAAATCAAGACTTTTCAGCTCGCCCTGGGCATTGCTAAGAGAGAGAAGTGGCTAAAGCTCTACCTTTATACTGACTTGTGGATGGTAGCCAATGCTCTGTGGGGATGGCTGGAAAGGTGAAAAAGGCCAACTGGCAGCGTAGGGGAAAACCAATCTGGGCTGCTGATGAGTGGAAAGACATTGCAACTCCGTTGGAGAAGCTACCTGTGAAAGTCCGCCATGTAGATGCCCATGTCCCCAAGAGTCAGGCTAATGAGCAACATTGAAACAATGAACAGGTAAATCAGGCAGCAAAAAAAGAGGTGTCCAAGATAGACCAAGATTGGCAACACAAGGGGGAGCTGTTCCTAGCTCGATGGGCCCACGATGCCTCAGGTCATCAGGGTAGAGATGCCACGAAGGCACGAGACTGAGGGGTGGATCTAACCATGGACAGTATTTCTCAGGTTATCCATGACTGTGAGACATGTGCTGACATCAAACAGGCCCAGCGGGTGAAGCCCCTGTGGTATGGTGGGCAGTGGTCCAAGTACAAGTATGGGGAGGCCTGGCAGATTGACTACATCACACTGCCCCAGACACGCCAAGGCAAGTGCTACGTGCTGACCATGGTGGAAGCCACCACTGGGTGGTTGGAAACCTGCCCTGTGCCTCATGCCACTGCCTGTAACACGATCCGGGGCCTTGAAAAGCAAGTCCTGTGGAGACATGGAAGCCCTGAGAAAACTGAGTCACACAATGGGACCCATTGCAACAACAGCCTTATCAACCCCTGGGCCAAAAAACATGGTATTAAATGGATATATCATATCCCCTATCATGCACCAGCTGCCGGGAAAGTTGAACGGTGCAATGGACTGCTTAGGACTACCCTGAAGGCACCTGGGGGGGGAACATTTAGAACTCGGGAAATGAACTTAGCAAAAGTCGCCTGGATGGTCAACACCTGAGGGTCCATCAATCGAGCTGGTCCTGCCCAGTCTGAACCCTTGCACACAGTGGATGGAGATAAAGTCCCTGTTGTACACATGAAAGGTATTTTAGGAAAGACTGTTTGGATTAATCCCACCTCAGGCAAAGACAAACCCATCTGTGGAATTGTTTTTGCTCGAGGACCTGGTTACACTTGGTGGGTAATGCAGAAAGATGGAGAAAGCTGTTGTGTACCACAGGGAAACCTAGTCTTTAGTGAGAACAGTGTGTAAGGTTTATTGTGATGCAGATGGAAATAGAATAAGGGATGGATAATGTCCTAGATTGCAAGGCAATGTGTGTGTTCTATTTGCCATCTGTTAGAGGTGTGGCAGTTATCTTCTGTGAATTGGGCAGTTTTTCTTTATCTCTTCCACACCAGTCCTCCCTCTGGGAGGCATCTGGTGTTAATGGGCTAATGAATGTCACTGCATGACTGATAACAGTTACATCATCCCATTGTGAGATGCTCCGCCCAGAGGGAGGGGCCAAGCATTCCTACCTGGATAGAATCTGAGATTTTGGGACAACCGAACAGCCTTTCCACTGGATTCCCTAAAGGAGGAGCAGCCTTTTCCACTGGATTCCCAGAGGAAGACCAGGCCCATCTATACCACCACTGGATCTTCAGAGGAAGACTACACCCTTCTACAGGATCACTGCTCCAACAGAACCACACCTGTCTGCAGGAAGACTGCAGGAGGACTGCAGCCACCATTTCAATTGCACTGCTACCAACACCCGGACCCACAGGGTGTCAGGTCATATTCTGACTCTGTCAGTGCTGTTTTGTATTACTGCATCGTTTCTTTTATTTTCTTCCCTAATTTTTATTTTCTTCCCTTATTCCTGCTCCCATATCTGTGCCTGAGAGCCCCCTCAATTTCAAAATTATAACAATTCGGAGGGAGGGGATTTACACTTTCCATTTCAGGGGCGGCTCCTGCCTTCATTAGCAGACACCTGTCTTTTCCAACCAAGACAAGGGGAAAGGTTCAAAGCCTCAGTTATAATGCCAATAAAGTTTGAAGGAACAAATAAAATAGGAATTGGGGATGTTCTGTTAGTTCCAAATGCAGGGTGAAATTTATTAGGATGGAGTGCTCCCAGAGAAAGGGAAGATGGTAGTTAAGCTTCTCCAGTTAAGGGAAGGAAATGAGGAGAAAATTCATGAGATGATGTGGGCAAAACTAAAAAATGGACGTAAATTAAACATCAAACCTATAGTAATAAAAATAGTTAATGAAAACCATCCAGTTTGGGTATGGCAACATCCACTCTCCCTGGAGGGGAGACAAGGACTATGGCCGGTGATCCAGGACCTACTTGAGGACAGGCCCTTAAAGCCATGTATGTCCCCCCATAATACACCCATATTACCAGGAAAGAAGTCAGAAGGGACTTACAGGCTTGTCCAAGAGTTGAGAGAAGTGAACAAAAGAACAGTGAATCGGTACCCAGTGGTGCCCAATCCCTATAGACTACTGAGTAACATCCCAGTGGTTCAGTGTGATAGACCTAAAAGATGCTTTTTGGGTGTGCTCTCTGGCAGAGGAAAGTGGGTTATATTTGCCTTTGAATGGGAGAACCCTGATTCTGGGGGAAGCAACAGCTTCAGTGAACTGGGTTTCCCCAAGGGTTTTCCAAATCCCCAAACCTGTTTGGTCAAACCCTAGGAGGAGAAGTACTAAAAACACTTCTCCATTAAACCTGGGATAAAGCTCATCCAATATGTAAATTATTTGCTTCTCTCAGGACTGGAAGAAAAAGAAGTTTGGGAATCCACCATAGTGTTGTTAAATTTTCTGGGGAACTAAGTTTTTGGATCTCAAAATGGATTCTACAATTTGTAAAAATGGAAGTAAAGTACCTAGGACATGTGATTTGTCAAGGGAGCTGGCAGCTGACCCTGAGAGAATTATGGGGATAGTCTCACTCCCAGGGCCAAAAACTAAGAGGGAAGTCAGCAGGTTTTAGGCTTGTGGGGATATTGTAGGCTATGGATTGAAGGATACATGCAGGCCATCCAGATCTTGTATGAAAAGTTGGTTGAAGAAGAGATTAGGTGGGAAAAAGATGATGAACAAAAGTTTGAAGCTTTAAAGCAAAAATTAGTCAGTGTACCGGCACTGAGTCTTCCTGCCTTAGACAAACCCTTCTATCTGCTTGTGGATATAGAAAAAGGGGAAATGAGATTGACTCTCAAGCAGAGACTGAAAGAAAACCAGAAAAACACCAAGATGCCCAAAAAGTAGAGTCAAGCTTCCACCAACCAACTCGAGAACTGTCTTCCTGTTTTAATGGGTGAGAATTACCAGCATCTGTTGAGGAGAAGTACACAAGGGACTGTAAAAGGTAATGGGACAGCTTCATCAAGAAAATAAGACAAAGGGAGGAGAGCAAGACCGGGTTGGCTGCTTTGCTCACTACCAAGAAGGCTCCATAGCCCTGCTGCAGGCGGCAACCCCGTAGGCATGGTAAGGTAGGGACAAAAGGCCAGACCAGACCTCTGTCATTCCTCTCCTCAGTTGTCTTTTAATACAACAGGGACTGGAGGGCAGGGCCGAGCTGGCCTCTGTACTCACCCCTAAGATACACTGACTATGGGTAGCAACCACATAGGCATGGTAGATGGGAGACAAAGCCATACTGGACCTCTGTGATGCCCTTTTGTCCATTCCAAATAAGTGTGTCCAAGGAAAACCTGAGACTTTTTCTCCTCTTCCCGCTGTCCTCGCCCACATCAACAGATGCTGGTATGACTCATTCAAGAGAGAGAGGAAATTTTTTACTTAACTGTTTGAGCCAAATGACTAATAGAAAAAGAAAAGGGGGGTTTGTTATAGATGAGTAATGCTATGGTTGACTCTCACAATCAAGGGGTGAATATTAAATATATGTTAAGAGAAGTTTTGTGGATGTATAATTATCTTTCCCCTCCCCCTTGCCTTGTTATCATGGGATGGCCTCAGTAGTTGGGGCATTTGGGAGGGTCAGCTTGTTACTATGGCAGCACCTGACCTCCAATCAAGGTGTAATAAAGTGATCTGCACCACTGGACAGGAGTCGATTGACAAAGCTTTGGGAGGGGCTGGAAGTATAAAAGACAGAACATCCATTTAGTAAATAAGGACACGGTGACTGAATCCTTTGCTCCCAGTGCTGTGTCCTTCTCTTTATTCAGTCTTCTGTTGTGTTTTGATAAGATCTTAATAATTTAAATTTTTGAAAGTGATAATGGTTTCTCACATGAAGTTGGGGAATGTGAGGGAAGGTTGTCCATGCTGAGTCAGCTCTCAAGGTACAACTTCTCTGACCTGGCCCGACCTCCTTGGGAGTGGTCCAACATCAATATCAAACACAGAGTGCTGCAATCACCTCTTCCCTAAAGAGAACAGTAATAAAATACATTCTTTAAAATAGAATTAAATATTTCTTAGAAGCTCATTGAAATAGGAATCCATAACTGTAAAAGGAAAACTTCCTGCTGACATGAACTAGACCAGAGGGAAATCAAGGCAGAGCCATGGTTTGTCAGGACTTGCTTGATCCTAATGAGCTTCACTGTGCATTTGGAGCTGAGCCCTGGAACCTCAGGGCCTGAGAGGAGATTGCACAAACCTTTCCAGGAGCCAAAGGCAGAAGAAAACCCCAAAGCATCTCAAGGCATGAATGGGTCCCACTGAGGTCCATCCCAAAAGTGGCTCCTCATGGACTCCTTGGAGGAGAAAATTGGAGGCCAGGATGACACAAAAACTTCTCAGAGATTCAGTGTGGGAAGGAAATTCCAAAGTACCTTAAACACCTTGAGTGTCTCAAAGTATTAATGAGCCCCACTGAGTGTCAGTACAAAGCTCTCAAGGGACTCCTTAAAGCAGATAATTGGGGCCATGATTGCACAAACCTCTCCCAGAGTCTGTATCCAAAGGGAAACACCAAGTACCTTAAAAGAACTGAAGTACCTTGAAGCATTAATGAGCCCCACTGAGTGTTGTTACTGACAAAGCCTCTCCAGGGACTAATTACAGCAGATAATTGGAGGCCATGATTGCTCACACCTCTCAGAGACTCCCAGGCAAAAGCCAAACCCAAAGTCCTTTGAAAACCCTGCAGTCCCTGGGAGCATTCAGGAGGCCCCAGGGCCATTGCTGAGCAAAGCTCCCCAGGGACTCCTTCCAGCAGATCCTTGAGGCTACTGGGATGTGGGCTAGGGGGGGATGCTGAGGGCAGGACAAGGGGCTGACAGTGCCCAGCCTGGCTGGGGCTGTGCCAGGAGGCCCCAGGGCCTCAGGACAAGGTGTCTCCTCCCAGCCCTTGGTGGCACAGACCCTGCTCTACCCCAGGGCACCAAGATTGGCTTCTCTTTGTCCCCAGCTGTCATCAGTGCCTCCAGTTCTCTCCTCTGCCTGGGGCCTGGGGACACTTTCTCTGTTGTGTCCCTCAGTGGGACCCATTAAAAGTGAAAGAAACTTTGGAGTTGGATTCTGACATGGAATTCTGGAAAGGTTTCTTCAGCTCCCTCTAAAGGACTGATGTTCAGGTCCTCAGCATAAAGCCCCAGAGGGTCATAAAGTCCTTGTGCTGTGTCTGTGCTGCTGAGCTGGGCTGGGCTCCTGGCCCAGAGGCAGCTCCTGGTAACCAAGAAGAGCTTCAAAAGCACATTTCTCTTGATGAGCAGCTTTTCTCCCAGCCCAGCAGAGCTGGGGCACTGCCTGCAGCCACCCCGGGCACAGCACAGAGGCACAGAGAGCTTCAATCAGTCAGGGCTGGGAAGGTGCTGAGAAGTGCCTGGGGCACAATCACTGCCAGCCCTTGGCACAGGAACCTCTGGCTGCAGGACAATGCAGCTGCAGCTCCTGGAGCCATCTCCTAAAGCTGCAACATCCCAATGCCTGCAGACTCTGTGAGTACATTCTCTGATTCTCTCTTGTGCAGAGCAGCCAGGGGTGCCCAGGGCTGTCCTGCAGAGCAGGGTCCTGCAGCCCAGGGCGCTGTGCTGGGGCAGGGACTCTGCTGCCTGCCAGGGACAGCTCTCAGCCGGCCCGGGAGCTGCTCCCAGCACTAGGGGACAAGATCTGGGGGGAAGGAGCCCCCCTGAGCAGGGCAGGTGCTGCTGCTGAGAGGGGCTGGGTGGGGCAGGGCTGCTCCCAGCTCCAGACCAGCCTGGGCACAGCTCTGGAGGGCACTTCTCAAAGAAGGTAAACTGGGATTGCTGTAAGGATCAGGAGGTTTCCTGAGAGTGTTTTCAATTTCCTTCTTGGAGAAGGATGGGAATGTTGGGGTGGTGCCAAAACATTTTTGCTTTTTCTATATTTTTCATATATTCATGCCTCTGTAAAATACAATTATATAGTTGTAAATCTATAATCATTATTTTTTTCTATTAAACTCTTTTTTTTTACTCTTATTAAGCTGCTATTATATACTTCTATAACTAGAATCCTTAATTAACTCTGGTACATTTCCTAACCTTTCTCTTAGATTTTAGAACAACGGGCTGACTGTCTAAATACATTCCTGAAATACTGTCTTATTATCTGTGTTATTATCAAATAGCCTTATTATTAGGAAGAGAGCCTACAAGAAAATTTTGTTTTTTGACCAGAATGTGAGCAGTCACAACAAAAAGTAGAGGCAAAGAAGCCCTTGGACCTACTCCAATGAGTTGAGCCAGGGGTGCGTAACTGGGGCAACTGAATCTCCTATTGGATGTTCCTGTTAAATATCCTGATTTATCAACCCTAATAAATTGGTAAAACCAGGCCCCAGGTGTGCCCCATCCCCACTGGGACACCTGGAAGCTTCCAATAAATGTCTGGTTTTTACTTTATTGTTCTAACACGGTTGCAAGGGGTTTTTTCTCTTTTGATTATAGACCACAAGGGGATGAGAGAAGAAGAACAGGAATTGTAATCCCAGAATCACAGAACATTCTGAGTTAAAAGGGACAGAGATGATCATCCAAGGAATGTTTGAACATTTACAGAGACTCCAGAACTGTAACTTTGGGTGGTCAGTCTCTCTGCTGGGAGCCTCCCAAAGGTCCCTCAGCCACTCCTCAGCCCTGGACAGCAGCAGCATCACCTCTGCAGGGCCCAGCAGGGCTCTCCTGAGCTGCCCTTGCCCACCTGCACACAGAGCCTGCCCCAGCCAGGGCCCTGCACACAGGCAGGTTTCTGTAGGGCCAGGGCCAGGGCACACAGGGTGGGACAAGGCTCCTCTCAGGAGGGAATGTCCAGGCCCATGGAGATGCTCAGGGAGGGAGAGGGGGCTGAAGAGAGCAGTGCTGGGGGCAGGAGGGCACTGCTGGTGTGTGGGAGGTGCCGGGCACAGCTGGGCACGGGAACACTGTCCTGAGTACCCGGCTGTCTCTGCCCTGCCCTCTCAGGCACAGCACCACAACATCTTCTCTTGTTTCTGCACTGCCCTGATATTGTCACTGTTATCTGCTGCTCTCAGGGAGGCTCTGGCATTTGCAGCAGCTGGGTCAGGCACTGCCCTTGGCATTCCTGACAGGCAGGGGTGTCCATGGGAATGGGGTGTCCAAGCTTCCCTGGCACCTGTGGGGCTGTGGGCAAAGCAGTCCATGGGAAAGGGGAATGAGCTGAGCCCCCTCCCTGTGATCCCATCATGGGCACAGCCAGGGATCTCCTTGCTGTGCCCTTCCATGCTCTGAGCTGCCCTCCTGGGTGCAAATCTGTGCCAGAGACTCTGGGAGTTCCCTGAATGTCCCAAAGGGAAGGGCAGAGCTGCCACAGCTGAGGAAATGCTGCTGGGTTTGCCAAGGGAGCCATGAGTGTCCTTGGCACAAGGGGGTGCTGAGATCTTGCCCAGAGACCTTGAGAGAGAGTGAGATATTCAGGGATCCCTCTGCTCTGGGCAGGGTCTGGTTTATCCCAGGATGACCGCAGAGTGTGATTGTGCTCTGACTGCAGGCAAAGGTGCAAAGCCAGGGCAGCTGGGAACAAGCCCATCCAGCCCCTCACCTTCCCTGAGCCACAGGGAATCCTTTGCCTCTCACATCTCTCAGTGGCAAACTTGGAGTACAGCAGAAATGCTGGGGATTTCTGACCTCAAAAAGCCCCAGGAAAGATATATTGGTAGGAAAACAATTCCTAAAACCAACTCCTCCCTTTAGAAATGGGAGTGCAGATGCCACCAAGCCTGTCTGCATTAGGAGTGATTCCCCTGACAAATCCTGAATACCAGCCTTGTCCCTTTTCCACATGGCCACAAACCCAGGGCAGTGGGGCAGGGATGGCTCCTCAAGAGCCCCCACACACATACCTGGCTGCTCCTGGCACACTCAGCCAGAACAACTGGAGCTCAGGCAGGGACCTGGGTGAAGGTTTTCCCAGAGCAGGAACAAGGATGGGTGAGTCCCAGCAGGACAGTCTGCAGGGAATGGCCCAGGTTTGGCTCAAAGCAGCCTCTCCTGACTTGTCACTGTCCTTTCTCCATGATCAGGACCCCAAGTGCAGCCACAGCAAATGTCCAACAGCAGCTCCATCAGGCACTTCCTCCTGCTGGCCTTGGCAGACACGCGGCAGCTGCAGCTCCTGCACTTCTGCCTCTTGCTGGGCATCTCCCTGGCTGCCCTCCTGGGCAACGGCCTCATCATCAGCGCCGTAGCCTGCGGCCACCACCTGCACACGCCCATGTTCTTCTTCCTGCTCAACCTGGCCCTCACTGACCTGGGCTCCATCTGCACCACTGTCCCCAAAGCCATGCACAATTCCCTCTGGGACACCAGGACCATCTCCTACAAAGGATGTGCTGCACAGCTCTTTTTATTTATGTTCTTCATCTCAGCAGAGTTTTCCCTCCTGACCATCATGTGCTACGACCGCTACGTGTCCATCTGCAAACCCCTGCACCACGGGACCCTCCTGGGCAGCAGAGCTTGTGCCCACATGGCAGCAGCTGCCTGGGCCAGTGCCTTTCTCTATTCACTGCTGCACACAGCCAATACATTTTCCCTGCCCCTGTGCCATGGCAATGCCCTGGGCCAGTTCTTCTGTGAAGTGCCTGCAATCCTCAAGCTCTCCTGCTCCCAATCCAGCCTCAGGGAACTTGGGCTCATTGCAGTCAGTGCCTGTTTAGGACTTGGCTGTTTTGCGTTCATTGTTTTCTCCTATGTGCAGATCTTCAGGGCCGTCCTGAGGATCCCCTCTGATCAGGGACAGCACAAAGCCTTTTCCACCTGCCTCCCTCACCTGGCCGTAGTCTCTCTGTTCCTCAGCACTGGCACATTTACCTACCTGAAGCCCTCCTCCATGTCCTCTCCATCCCTGGATCTGGCCCTGTCAGTTCTGTACTCAGTGGTGCCTCCAGCCCTGAACCCCCTCATGTACAGCCTGAGGAACCAGGAGCTCAAGGCTTCACTGTGGAAAATGATGACTGGATGGTTTCAGAAACATTAAACTGCTGGCCAATTTCTGCAAATCACTTGTAATAAAAGTAATCTTTCAAGCTTCTTGTAATTAGGTTGTGGTGGTATTTTTTCTTTGGTTTAGCTATTCATATGGTCCAAAAAAAAAATGTTACTCTTTGTGCCATTTCTCATTTTGTGTTACTCCACCTTCCCTGTGGCCACAGACTGTGTCAATGAGGGGCTGTGCTCTCGGTGGCTTTAATGGAACTAAAGGATCTCCCAGCAAAGTTTTCTGCAGAGATGCCCTTGTGTTCCCTTCTCTGGAGCTGCAGTAGCAATGTCTGTGTGCAGAGCTGGGGGCAGATCAGTGCTGGCCCAGCAGCTGTGCCCAGCAGCAGCAGCACTTGGTGTTGCCAGTGCTGCTCCCGTGGCCCTGCCCCGCTGCCCTGGTGGCCCTGGTGTTGCTGTAGGGCCTGAGTGCTCTCGGGGCCGGGCACAGCCCTGGGGGTGGCAGTGCCAGGGCTGCAGCAGGGACAGGCCATGGGCACTGCTGGGGCAGCGCTGACACCTCAGGCCAGGCCCTGGGGGCTCCAGGCTCCTTGCCCAGGCTCTCTCAAGAACATGGCCAGGAACAATGCTCAGCACAGAAAACCCCCGTGAGCAGCCCCAGGGTGGCCGTGGGCAGGCTGGGTGCAAACAGCATGGCTGGGGCTCTGCAAGGGCCCTGGGGGAGATGGGAAGGAGCAGCAGAGCAGGGGCTGATCCATCCCCAGTGCGCTGGACAGCCCAGGGCAGCGTCCCAGAGCGTCCTCATGGAGCTGCCAACAACATCCCCCCTCTGCAGCCCTGGCCTCTCCCCCAGCTCACACAGGTGCCCCATCCTTGCAGGCACAGACACGGCAGCACTGGCTCAGGAGCCCCTGTTTGCATTGCACAGAGCAGGGGGAGCACCCCCATGCTGTTGGTGTGGGGACATGAACCTGAGGGAGCACAAATGCCATCAGCCCCTGGAGCCAACAAGGGCTGGGAATGGCAGGGAAATGACTCAGCTTTGTCCTGGCTTCTGCACTCAGCCAGAAAGTTTGTTCCCATCAGCTGGGAGTTTCCTGTCCCACTGCAGATGCTGTTGCTCAGAGCCAGGGCTGCCTGGCAGCCACCCCCAAACTGCCCTGAGCATTTCCTTGGCTTCACCTTTGCTTTCCTTACTCTTCCCGCTACAAATTTCTTCTCATTGCCCACCCCTGTTCCCTCTCCTGCAAACAGCCCATCCCTGTTTGCCCTTCCCTCTCTGGCCCCACTCCCCATTACAGTTCCTGACTTGGCACCATGGGAACGTCCCTTGGGGAGCAGGATCATCCCACAAGTGCTGCAGGAATTGTCTGCAGGCTCCTCCAGTGCCTCCTGCTGCTCCCTTGCCAGAGGCACTAGGAGCCAGGTGGGCACATCTGGGCTGCTGTGTCTGGCTCTGGGGCTCCCTGTTCTGGGCAATGAGGAGGAGCTGCAGAGGCTCTGCAGGACTGACAGGATGGGCTTTGGGCCTGGCAGGAGAAGCTGAGGGACCTGGGCTGCTGGAGCTTCTGAAGAGGAGGCCCAGGGCTCATCCTGCAACTGCTCCAAGGGTGATTTCAGAGAATCCCAGAATCAGCAAGGGTGGAAAAGGCCATGGAGATCATCAGGCCTAAGCTGTGCCCTGACACCACCTTGTCTCCTCTGAGCCTCCGCTTCTCCAGGATAAACAACCCCAGCTCCCTCAGCCACTCTGAACAGGACTTGTGCTCCAGACCCCTCTCCAGCCTTGTTGCCCTTCTCTGGACACGCTCCAGCCTCTCCATGTCCTTCCTAAATTGGGGGGCCAGAACTGGACACAACACTCGAGGTGCTGCCCAAGCTGTGCCCAGCACAGGGGAAGAATCACTGCCCTGCTCCTGCTGGCCACACCATTCCTGATCCAGGCCAGGAGCCTTGGCCTTCTTGGCCACCTGGACACACTGCTGCCTCATGTCCAGCCTGCTGCCCATCAGTCCCTGCAGGTCCCTTTCTGCCTGGCTGCTGTCCAGCCACTCTGTCCCCAGCCTGTAGAGTGGGAGGGAGGAAGGGAGGAAGGAAGGAAGGAAAAGAGGAAGGGGTCCAGATCCAGTCCTTCCTGAAATGTGCTGTTTGCTGGCACTGCCAGTTCCCTGATCTGGATATTTCCCTATTCTGGCACAGCCCAATTGCAGCAATGTGCTGGCACAGGAATGAGAATTCCTGGTACTTGTACGTACTATATAAACCTTCTTGTAAACCTCCTTGTATACATACTATATAAACCTTCTGTCAAACCTTAAAAATTCTCTACAAATTCATGTCCAGCATTACTGGGTCTGGCCCCACCCAGATCTGGTGTTTGCTGGCACCGCCAGTGCTCAGATCCAGCAGTTTCCCAGTGGCAGCACAGCCCAAGTCCAGCAGGTTGCTGGCACAGAAAGCCAAAACCCGGCAATTTTCTGGTGTCGGCACTGGCACTGCCCTGATCTGCTGTTAGTTGGCACTGCCAGTACCCAGATCTGGCAATTTCCCAGTGCTGGAACAACCCAAATGCAGCAATTTTCTGGCAAAGAAAACCAAATCCTTGCAGCTTCCTGGTGCAGCCACCAGCACGGCCCAGATCTGGTGTTGGCTGCCACTGCCTGTGCCCAGATCCGGACATTTCCAGGTTCCAGCACAGCCCAAGTGCAGCAAGTTTTTGGAAAAGAAAGATAAAACACAGCAATTTCCCGGTGCCAGGACTGCCACTGCCCAGATCTGGGGTTTCCCAGCACTGCCAGTGCCCAGATCCAGAGATTTCTGGGTGCCAGCACAGCCCAAGTGCAGCAATTTGCTGGCACAGAAAGCCAAAACCAAGCAAATACCTGGTACCCACACCAACCCGATCTCATGTTTGCTGACACTGCTAGTGTCCCAATCAGGAATATTTCAGATGCCTGTCCAGTGTAATTCCAGCAGTTTGCTGGCACAGAAAGGGAACATTTGGCAATTTCCCAGTGGGGGCACAATCCCTGCCCAGATCTGGTGTGCGTTGGCACTGCCAGTGCCCAGATCTGGCAATTTCCCAGTGCCAGCACAACCCAAATGCAGCAATTTTCTGGCAAAGAAAGCAAAAACCTGGCACACTGGTGTGTGTTTGGGCTGGTTTAAAAGAAGAAGGAGGCCTCAGCTTAAGGCTGTGGGAAAACCCTGTTTAGTTAGGCTGAGCAGGAGCTCCTGCCCATATTCCTCTTGTTCAGTTATGCAGACTGTTACTAGAAAGTTCTGAGTTCTCTTTGCTACCATTGGTTACTTTTTACTGCAAAAATTATAATATTCTTAATCGTTCCTTCCTCTTGGATCCTTCCCTCAGATCCCACCTTAACCCCTCCCCATAAATAAATGTATAAATATCCCTGCTAGACCCTGGACCCAGGCTTTTTTCTGCTTCGCTCTCTGAACTGTGGACGCTGTCCTGTTTGTTGTGTTTGCCTTCATTAAAGTTCTGTTTCCAGACACCCAGACGAAAGCAGTCTCTCTCTGTAAAGTGGCCAGAGCTGGTTCTCAGGGCAACCACCGGTCAAGGGTCTGGACAGGTGTTTGCTGGCACCACCAGTGCCCAGATCTGGAAATTTCCCTGTTCCAGCACCGCCCATGTCCAGCAATTTGCTGGTACAGAAATCCAAAACCCGGCAACTTCCTGCTCCTGGCTCTGGGACCTCCCACATCTTGTGTTTGCTGCACCAGTACCCAGATTTGGAAATTTCCCAATGCCAGCAGAGCCCAAATCCAGCAGATTTCTGCCACTGGCAACAACACGACCCAGATCTGGTGTTTGCTGGCAGCGCCAGTGCCCAGATCTGAAAACTTCCTGGTGCTGGCACAGCCCAAGTCCAGTGATTTTCTGGCACAGAAAGACAAAATTTGGAAATTTCCAGGTTCTGGCTCCAGCAACATCAAGATCTGGTGCTGCACACACAGTGCAGTGTGGAAAGCCAAGAGAAGCGGCAGCTGGTGGCTGCAGAAGTTCAACCTTGTTCTCCACAAGAGGTTCTTGAAAAGAACAGACAGGAGAAGATTCCTGGAAAACTGAAACAGCTTTCCAGAAGTGACATGAAAACAGAAGACACAATCCAGGACGTTTTCCTCTATTTATTTCTATGCTCCCCTTCTCCATGTTGCACTACTTCTCCATCCCAGTAATTGTAGATGCACCTCACCTACAAAATTGGCGACTTAGCAAGTTTTAGGCACTCTAAAATACCATGAGCCACACACACTTTTCCTTGCCCTGTTTTTACTGGAAAGCAACACTGGAGATGGAAGTGCAGTGCTGGGGTCAGGTAAGAATCCTACACCAAGGGAAGGTGTCCCGACAGTGTTTGACCCTCAGCAAGGACAATGCCCAGCAGCAAGCGAGGGGATTGCTCTGCCAGCGTGCAGGAGTCAGGGCTCTGCATCT
Organism: Haemorhous mexicanus; assembly: GCF_027477595.1. Classification (NCBI taxonomy): domain Eukaryota; kingdom Metazoa; phylum Chordata; class Aves; order Passeriformes; family Fringillidae; genus Haemorhous; species Haemorhous mexicanus. Next base: position 9,811,231 of record NC_082356.1, on the reverse strand, counting down.
GGGCTCAACCCTGCAAAGTTCCCGTGTTCGGACAGACGAAGGGGCTGTCCCCGGGGCGCGCGGGGCTCGGCCGTGGGGCTCGTGGGGCGAGCGGGGAACGAACACGGGGACGAACGGCCCCGGGGCTTCAGTTGCAGCGGCGGCAGCGGCGGCAGCGACAGCGGCGGCAGTAGCAGCGGCGGCAAAAAAACAGAGAAGCCTCTATACTCTTTTTTTCTTTTTCTTTCTCTCCCTTTCCCGCTGTCGGGCACTCTTCTCTCGGGGCCCGTTTCCCGGCGTTCCTCTCCTCTCCCCGCCTCCCTCTCTCCCCTTGCCTGGCCCGGCCATGTCCCCGGCCCGCCCCCGGCCCAGGGCGGGGCTGCGCCGTCCCCGTCCCCGTCCCCGTCCCCGTCCCCGTCCCCGTCCCCGTCCCCGGGCGTCCCGCCGCAGTCTCGCCTCCGCCCGGCTCTGGCCGTACTGGCGGTGCCGCTGCTGGGCGGGCATCGGTGCCTGGGGCTCGGGCGGCATCGCCGCCCTTTTTTTCCGCCTGGCCCGAGCCCGGCCCCGGCCCCAACGCCGGGCCCGACGCATGGTCCATCCCCGACCCCGGCCCCGGCCCCGGCTCCTCCCGGGGCCCGCGGAGGACACACGCGGCGCGGCCGCTCCCGCCGCCTCCGCTGCGGCTTCCCCGGCCCGAGCTCCGCCGCTCGGCAGCGCGGCCGCCGGCCCCGAGCCTCCCGTGTCGCGTTCCCAAGAGCGAACGCCCGGGGATGGCCGGCCCGGGGCGGGTGAGGGGCGCTCGGGGGCCGTAGCTGGCCCCGGGCCGAGCGCTGACAGCCGCGTCCCGCCCGCAGGGAAGGCGCAGGAGGCCCTGCAGGAGCGGTACCGGCTGGGTTCGCTGCTGGGGCGCGGCGGCTTCGGCAGCGTCTTCGCGGCCACGCGGCTCTCGGACGGCGCCCCGGTGAGCGGCGGGGCCGGCGGCGGGCACAGGAGGAGGGGGCGGAGGAGGAGGAGGATGGGGCTGTGCCTGGGCAGGGCGGGCGGCGAGCTCAGCCCGCTCTTCCCCTTGGCTTGCAGGTGGCCATCAAAAGGGTGCCACGGAACCGCGTCCGGCACTGGGGCGAGCTGGTGAGTGAGCGGGGCCAGCGGCAGAAGCCGGGGCTGCTGGGCGGGAATGAGCCGAGGTCCGGCAGGGTGGAAGCTGCCAGGACGGCTCGAGGCGGAGCGGGCGTGGGGCCAGTGCAGGGCGCAGAGCATCCCGGGCTGGGTGAGGGCTTCCCCAGGCCTGGCACGGCATCAGCCCCCACTGAGGGCATCGTGCTCCTCCCGCAGCCCGACGGCACCAGAGCACCGCTGGAGATCGTGCTGCTGGACAAGGTGTCCACCGGCTTCCCCGGTGTGGTGCAGCTGCTGGAGTGGCTCGAGCTCCCCAACAAAATTGTGATGGTGCTGGAGCGGCCAGAGCGGTGTCAGGACCTGCGGGATTTCATTCGGGCACGGCGGTTCCTGTCCGAGGAGGTGGCGCGGGAGCTGTTCCGCCAGGTGCTGGAGGCCGTGCGGCACTGCACCAGCTGCGGGGTCCTGCACCGCGACATCAAACCAGAGAACATCCTGGTTGACCTGGCCACCGGGCAGGCGAAACTGATTGACTTTGGCTGTGGCACCTACCTGCAAGACACAGGCTACACGCACTTTGCAGGTGAGCCTCCACAGGGGTGTGCTCCTGGTGCTGGCATCTCATGGCCCAGCATCTCCCAGGCCAAGCTGGCTGTGGCAGAGGGGATTCTCCCTTTTGCTGCCAGTCAGGGGACGGAGTCTTCAGCTGAGTTGCTTTGGAGGGGGGCTGGGTGGGGAGCCATCTTCCAGCCCTGCTGTCAGCCTTTGCCAGCCACTCTTCCCAGGATGGGGGCTGGGCTGGGGCAGCCAGCCTGACAAAAACCCCCGTGGGTGGGGGTAGCAGAGAGGGGTGGCCAGAACCTGTGCCCCAGCCAGTTTGTGGTGCAGGCGAGAGGAAGGGCTTGGACTGCTCCACTCGCCCTGTTTGCCTTGGCTTCATAATATTTTAGGAGCAATGCAAGCAGGGAGGATAAGGGAATGTTTTTTCCCCAGCACAGAGGGGTTTTCCCTTTGCATGTCATGGTCAGGCCTAGCCAGGGCTGCCCTCTTCCAACACCAGTGGCTTCTTTTGCAACCCTGAGTTTGTGCACAAGTCCCAGGTGCTGGTGAGAGGGCAGTGGTCACCCTGTGTGCCACTGATGCAGCCCCTGCACACCCAGGGATGCTGGGGCCAGGCTGTGGGAGCAGCAGCATCCCCCTGCTGAACTCCATCTGTATTCCATAGGAACACCGTCATACAGCCCCCCGGAATGGAACCACTATGGCTGGTACCACGGCGAGGCAGCAACGATCTGGTCCTTGGGCATCCTGCTGCACCAGATGGTCTGCGGGGAGCACCCTTTCAGGAGGGGCTGGAACATCTGCTGGGGCCAGCTCTCACTGCCACAAGGGCTCTCTCAAGGTGGATCCTCTTCTCTGGGCATGGGGGGAATACCAGTGCTGGGAGCCAGCAGCGGGCTCGTGAGCATCCCGCTCTGGCAGCTGCTGAGGAGGGGGCACATGTCCTGCTCTCCTCCAGAACAGGGAATTGATGGGAAAGTTGAGGCCCAGCTCTGAGCGCATCCAGAATGGCCTGGGCATGGGAATAGTGGGGCAAAGCAGACAGGAGCCTTCTCCAGCTGAGCGGCAGTTTCTGCTTTCTCTCCCCAGAGTGCAAAGATCTGATCAGGTGGTGTTTATCCGTGCACTTCTTGGACAGACCCACATTAGAAGATCTGTTCTGTGATCCTTGGGTGCAGGATATTCCTCTGCCATAGAAGAAGGGAGAGAATCCCAGGCACACTTTGATCCCAGGCCCTGGTAAGTTCCAGCTCCACACACACCTTGGCAATCAGAAGCAAAGGAACCCAGAACCTTTTTGTGCTGCCTGTGTCACTGCCCAGGGGTCATGGGATGGGAACATGCAGCCCTTGTGCTGGAGCTGAGCTGCCCTGCCCAGCACTGGTGGCCACCATCCAGGCTGGTTTTGCTTGTCCTGGTTCCCTGACAGCTGGGGCCCTGAGCAGAGCCCTGAGAGCCTGGTCTCACCGCAGGGAAGGAGAAGGAGCCCCTGGAGAAGCTGTACCAGGTGGGGATGTTGCTGCTGCTGCTGCTGGAGACAGTGAGGATGACATCAAGGATGACAAGCTCTTCCTCAGCCTGGCCACCGGTGGTTGAAGGTGATGGACTTTGATTCTGGCACCTTCTTAACAAAGCCAAAGTCCACAGGAAATTTGCAGATGAGTCCAGAGCTGGGGAAATGCTCCCAGATTTGGGCATTGCCCAGCCTGGCAGGGAAGCAAAGGTTCCCCCTTTGCTGGGGCAGATGCAACTCATTCTTCAGTCGGCTGCCCAGCTGCTTTTTGGCAGGGCTGGGGGGATAGGCTGGGGTGGGTACAAAATGGGAGTGGGCTCCTGGCCCTGCCAACAGCCCCCAGCACCCACCGTGGCCTGGGCTGGGGCTGGGGCAGCCAGCCCGACACAAACAAACCCCATGGTGGGAGCAGAGGTGGGACTCCAGAAGCTGTGCACAGCTGCTTTGCTGTGCAGGAAAGGAAGGGCTTGGGCTGCTCCACTGCCCTTGTTTGCTTTGGGATCCCTGTGATTTTGGGGGGCAGTGCAGGGGGGAAGAGAGAAAGTGTGGGCTTCCCTCACCCATGGCTGGGTTTTTCCCTAGCATGTAGGGGTTGGGCCTTCCTCAAGGCCCTGACAGAGATAAGAGTTTTTCCCTTTTTTCTTGTTTTCCATTTTTGTCTCCAATCTTTTTTCAATAATGTGTTGTTTGTTTTTCCAGAGCAAGCATACTGGGTGGTCCAACGTGGATGGGGAAGTGCTTGGGAGCAGCTGTGGCGTGGATGGGCCGTGCCCTTGGAGAAGGCTGAGGACATGGTTTGGGAGCAGCTTTTCTTCCAGCCGTGGATGGCGTGAGGTGGGTCCCTGTCTGCTTGGCAGGGTGGGATCAGAGCTTTTGGGAGATGGCAGCGAGCACAGGAGCATCCTGCTCTGGGCAGCTGCTGAGGGCTGGATGTGCCCTGGCTGGCTGCAGGCTGGGCACATGTCCTGCCCTCCTGCTCTGCTCCCAAAGGCAGCAGGGATGGGCAGCTCTGGGCACAGCTCTGGGCACAGCCAGCATGGTCTGGGCACCGCAGGCCTTGGCACAAGGGGACAGGAGCCCTCAGCTGACGGGCAGTTTCTGCTTTCTCTCCTTGCAGCCGGGCTCTGCGGGTGCTGAGGCTGCTCTGGGCTCTGCCAGGGCTCTGCTGGGCTCAGCCCTGGGCCCAGCTGGGCTGGCTCTGCCCTCACATTGCTCTGACAGCTTTGCATCAGACGGGCCCGTTCTGAGCACAGCGCCTGAGCTTTCTGATTTGGCAGGTGAGTGAGACTCTCCTGCAGGCCCAGAGATTGCAGCTGGGGACACGCATCCAATTGGCAAGGACCCAGACTCTCCACAGTCCCATCTAAACGCCTGGGTCTCCACAGGGTGTTTTGTCTGTCCCATTCTTCCTTCTTTATTGGTTGGAATTGTGCAATTGCATTTTCTTCCTCCTCTAGAAGTGCCAGGAGTGGGCCGAGGCTGGCGAGTGGGCCGTGTTCCTGAGGCAGTGCAGGCTGGAGCTGATGGATGGAGAATTGCCCTTCTGCACTTCCCAACCAGAGCAAAAAGCCGTAAGTGGGACTTGGTGTCTCTAAGAATTTTCGGACAGTTTCAAAGGGAATGTGCAGCTCATTACCAGGGTGAGGAGGAAGGTCATCTTCTAAAGGATTTGGCGATTGACAGTTTCTTTTCCCAGTCTTGCCTGGAGCTGGAAGGGCACAAAACAATTTCCTCTTGCTTTGAGCACAATTTCAAATACCAATGTTGGAAACAAAGCCCAAAATGTTCTAAAAGGCTGCTGAGGTCAGTAGGATGGACACATGCCATCAGCACATTTACAATTTAAATAACTGAGTTCTCGTTTTTAACGATCATTTACCTCTTAATGCAAAGTTACACAAGTTTTTTCACTAACACTTGATTTTTGCTTTTATCTTTCACATTTTATATATTTTTTTCTTTTTTCTTTTTTTTCTCTTTAAATAGAAAGAGCTCTAATATGTCTGGCACGGCAGCGCTCAGTGGTGGAGTCACTTCAAACAATGCACGGTAGTCCACAGTCAATCTCCATTCCCCTTCAGATTTACGCACAGGCCAGATGGGGCTGTTGAAGGGTGAGTGGGTCTTGCTGACCACCCCTTGGCTCTCCAGCTCTCGGATCATCTTATGGATGGGGATCACAGCATCTCGAGTGGTTCTATACTGCCGTTGATGCACTGTGGAAGTGGCAATTGGCACCTGTTGCTCTTCTCCCTTCAGAAGTCCTACTGCAGATGGATTCTCGGACAGTCCAGGCAAAGTGTTCAATTGCTGGATGCCCTCTGTCACTACAGCTGCTATCCCAAATGCCCACCTGAGTCCTTTTGGGTCCTTGAAATACCCACTTCTAAGGTAATCTATGCCCAAAATACATGGGGCCTCGGGGCCAGTCACAATAGGGTGTTTTTTCCACTCATTTCCCGTCAGGCTCTCATCCGCTTCCACCAAAGTGAAATCCTGGGATCCCCCTGTCACGCCGGCAATAGAAACAGATTCTGTCCCCACGTCTCGATGGGATTAATGTACATTGCACACCAGTGTCAACCAAAGCTTTATACTCCAGTGGTTCCGATGTGCCAGGCCAAAGAATCCACACAGACCAGAAAACACGATTTTCCCTAGCCTCTACCTGGCTAGAGGCAGGGCCCCTCTAAGCCTGGTCATGCTTCTTTCCCTGGGCATATGTCTTAGATGTTCTTTCAAGGGGATCGGACATGTCATCATCGTCATTGTATCTGGCAGTTCGGCTATGGGCAACTGGAGCTGCTTCCCTTTTGGTGGAGCTCCCTCTCTGAGTCCTGCCTTCCTTCAATTCACATACCCGTCGTGCCAGAGCAGCAGTAGATTTCCCATCCTATCTCCTCATGTTTTCTCCACTATCACGCAGGAAGAACCACAGCTCAGCTCGTGGGGTGTACCTTCTCTCTCCATCTGGGGAATGTCTGTGTTGGGCACTAGGATCTCTGATCTGTACTGCTGAGATTTGGAGAAGGTCTTCCTTAATCTCCTCTCTGAGCTTCTTGTGATTCTCCTCGATCTTATCCTCTAACTTCTGCAGACGTGTTTCCACTGCTGCGATTCTGGCATGCAGAATTGGGCCATGCACAGTGTCTGCATATGCTTGGAGCTTCTTCGCCATATCCAGCACGGTCTCATCCCTCTCATCCCGCTTCATTATGGCTAAGGCAGAAGCATATTCATGTGGCCCGAGTCGTACAAGTTTCCGCCACATCACAGACGTGCATGGTACCAAGTCTGGGTTCCTAGTTGTTACGTCATCTGAGAAGATAATCTCTGCCACTGCCATTTCCCTCAAGCGTTGGATCCCTTGCTCTATGGTCTTCCACTGGGTCTGCTGCATCCAAAGATCATCTGCACACAGGTATCTTTGTGCAGCACTGTCCAAGACCCGTGCCCAGAGGCTGTGAGGATTAACCCCCCTCATCATTCCTTGGTCGATGACAGGATCATGTGACAGGGATCCCAAATGCCTGGCTTCAGTGTCGTCCAGAATTGTGGCCTCACCTGCAGCATCCCAGAGATGGACTAACCAACTAATTATGGATTCATCAGGTCGCCGGGTGTAATCCTTCCTTAGGCCATGGAGGTCCTTCAGGGAAAAGGACTCCATATTGGCTTCTGATCTGGCACCTGCTGCTTTGACTTCTGATTTTACATCAGGAGGTGCTGAGGGTCCTTCTCCTGCATCATCATCATCCACTGGCCGATTGGTCTTGCCTGTGCATTTTCCACTTCTGGTGCTAGTAGCAACAGCCATTGGTTTAGCTGCTGGCTTAGGCTCACTATCTAGCTCGGCTGCTGGCTTTGAGCCTGGGCTGTTGGCTGCAGCCTGAGTGACCGGGATAGCTGCTGATTTATCTCCCTGCCCCCCTGCCTCTGTCTGCTGCCCAACCGTATCTAGCAACGCGCGATAAGCATATGCCAAGGCCCAGCTCACTGCAATGATCTTTTTTTCCTTAGGGTCATCCTGGTACTTCTCTTTCAGATATTTCCCCACCTCAGCTGGGTTCTGAATTTGTTCATGGGGAAAGTCCCAGACTATAGGGTCAGAGAATTCCTTCAGGATTTGGCCCATATTCTCCCATTTCCCACATCACTTAGGAGTTTCCACACCTGGGTCTATTCCTGAGTCAGGGATCTCATCAGCCTGTCTAGAAATCTCAGCCCTCATTCTAGAGAAGCAGCAGACTGGGAGAGGAAGCTTACCAGATGTAATACCAGAAAGATGGTCTCTTTAACATTCAGGGGAAACTGAACATTCTCCAACAGTGATGTAACAGATTCAGAGGAGAAGAAGGAAAGCAAAGGCTGAAAAGCCTCACCCCCTGCTCCTCCTCTAACAAACTGGATGCATAACCATAACCACGAACCATTCATACCTGGAGCAGGCCCCAGCATGTTTATAAACTTCTTACAAGCTATTACCACCAAGCCCAGCAGGATAGCTATTCTGGTCAGTGCCCCTCTGCTGTAAAAGCTACGTATTAGGGACAATACAAGAGCTATTTCTGGATAAGAAAATAAACCGAGGGACCATAGAGGTATTAAAACCTTAAAAAACCATAGGGACCAGAAATGCATGCAAGCCTTCACCCCAAGAGACATTATGAATTCAAAAAGCATGGCTGTTAACTGCTTTATACTGACACAGAATAATGGCAACCAAAATGCACTTGAAACAGGGCTTTTCCACTCTCTCTCGAGCCCCACGTGTTGGGCACCAAGTTTTGTCCTGGTTTAGGGCAAGTTTGGGAGAAAACCTCCAAAGGGGGCCCCTCCAGAAAGCAAACCCACAAGGCCCCTCCCCCCAACCAGTTCAGGAAGGATTCCTGGGAGAGAAGTGGAAAGAACCCGTTTATTTGACAAGCACAGCACCCCCAGCACACAAAATGAACAATACCAGATGACACCACTCTTTCACCGCTCTGACAAAGATGACAAATTCAGAAAGTCTCTCTTGGGGTGGTCGCTCTGTTATCAGTCCCTCCGGCGCTGGGGCAGCTGCTGCAGCCACAAGGTGCAAACTCTTGGTGTTTCCCAGTCCCAGTCTGGAGCAGGTTCGAGTAGTTCCAAAAAAGGTAAAGGAAAAACAGTCCAGGGAAAAATTTGAACTGCTTAGCTAAACTAACTAATGAGCAGAAGCAGAAAGCAAGAGCAAAGCAGGAGCAAAGCAGAAGCAAGAGTGAGAGCAAAGCAAAAAGCCAAGCAAAAAGCAAAAGCTGCACTATGTACTGCCCCGTCTCTGCGTCCTGCCGGCTGTGGGGGAGCGCCTGATAAGAAACCAAAACAAAACTTTCGCTCTTCAGAGCCAGTCTTGAAGGCACAGAACATAATATCCAGCAGAAACAGCACACACGAGTGGGGATACCAGCATCACAACGTCACCCAAGGACACAGCCCAAACCCATCCTGAGAAAAACCCCAAAATCACCCCAAAAATACCCCAAATCCAGCCTGAAAAGCCTCCCAAAAAACACCCCAAAATCACTACAAAAACAGCCCAAATCACCCCAAAACCATCCCATAAACACCCCAAAAACATCACAAAAACATCCTGAAAATCACCCAAAAAATCACCCCAAAAGCACTAAAGAACTGACCCCACTGGCCCCAAAAATGACCCCAAAACTTCCCCAAATCCCCCCAGGACCCCCCAAAATCCTCCCAAATGCCCCTCCAAACTCACCCCAAATCCGTCCAAAACTTCCCAATCCTTCCGCTGGACCCCCCACAAATTCCTCTCAAAATGCCCTAAAATCCCCCAAAATCCTCCAAACCCACCTGAGAACATCTCCCCGTGGCAGGTGCAGCCCCTGGCCTGTGCTGGCTCCAGCAGAGCCCCTAGACCCAAATTACCCCCAAAATCTCCCAAAACCCCCCCAACACTGTCCCAGACACCCGAAAACACCCCAGGAGTCCCCAAAATCCCCCCCAAATCCTCCCCCAAATCCCCTCAAATCCTCCCCCAAAATGCCCTAAAATCCCCCCAACCCCCCCCAGAATTCCTCCCAAATCCTCCCTCAACCCTCCCAAAAATGCCCTAAAATCCCCCCCAAATCCTCTCCAAATCCCCCCCCATCCTCCCCAAATTCTCCCAAATCCTCCCCCAATTCCCCGCATGACCCTCCAAATTTCCCCCAAATCCCTCCAGGACCCTCCAAAATTCCCCCCAAATCCTCCCCCAAACCCATCCAGGATGCTCCAAATCTTCCAAAATCCGCCCCAAAATTCCCCCAAATCCCCCCCAGGACCACCCGAAAATGCCCTAACCCCCCCCCCCCCCCACGACCCCCCAAAACCCCCCAAACCCACCTGAGAACATCTCCCTGTGGCGGGTGCAGCCCCTGGCCCGCGCTGGCTCCAGCAGAGCCCCCAGACCCAATTGGGGCCAGGGGGTCCCAGCAGCACCCCCGCCATGGCCAGGGCCACCAGAGCACACCTGGGTTTGGGGTGTTTTGGAGATTTTTGGGGGGTTTTAGGGGGTTTGGGGTTACTTGGGGGGTGTTTTTGGGGGTATTTGAGGGGATTTGGTTTTTTTTTTCGGGGGGGGTTGGGGTATTTGAGGGGATTTGGGGTTTTTTTTGGGGGTGGTTTTGGGAGGATTTGGGAAATTTTAGGTGGATTGCGGGGGGGATTTTGGGGGTGGGTTTGGGGGCATTTTGGGGGTTTTGGGAGGATTTGGGGGGATTTGGGGATTTTTTGGGGATTTTTGGGGCGATTTGGGGTTTTAGGGGACATTTGGGGCTTTTTTGGGGTGTGGCTTTGGGGGACATTTGGGGTCTTTTGGGAGGATTTTAGGTTTTGAGGGGATTTTGGGGGGGTTAGGGGAATTTTAGGTCTGGTTTTGGGGGGATTTTGGGGGGTCTGGAGAGTTTTGGGAGGATTTGGGGCGGTTTGAAGAGATTTTTGGGGGGTTTGGGGGAGATTTAGGGCATTTTTGGTGGGGTTTTGGGGGGATATTGGAGTTTTTGTGGGGGAATTTGGGGAGTTCTGGGGGTATTTGGGGGGTTTGGGGATTTGTTGGGTTTTGGGAGGATTTGGGGGGGGTTTAGGGATGGTTTGGGGGGATTTGGGGAGAATTTGTTGGGGTTTGGGACGATTTGGGGGATTTAGGGGTAATTTTGGGGGGATTTTTGGGGGGGTGGATTGGGGGGATTTTTGGGGAGTTATGGAGGGATTTTGGGAGCATTTGGGGGTTTTGGGTGTGGCTTTAGGAAATTTGGGAGGACTTTGGGGGGTATTTGTTGGGTTTTGGGGGGATTTGAGGAGTTTTTTGGGGTGGTAATGGGGGGATTTTGGGTTTTGGAAGGATTTGGGGGCTTTTGGGGACAGTTTTGGGGGGCTTTGGGGGATTTTGGGGGATTCGGGGGCTTTTGGGGCAGTTTTGGGGGGATTCTGGGTGAGGTTTGAGGTGTTTCTGGGAGGTTTTTAGGGGGTTTTGGGGGAATTTGGGGGTGATTTTGGGGGGATTTGAGTGGATTTTTGAGAGATTTGGAGGGATTTTGGGGGGCTTTGGGGGCATTTTGGGGGGTCTGGAGAGGATTTTGGGGGTTTTTTGGAAACTTACTGCGGCCCGTCCTGGATCAGGGTTGGAACCGAGCGGTGGAACAGGAGCGGGGCGGGGAAGGCGGGAGTTGCTGAGGGAACCGCGCAGTGATTGGTTGGTTCGGTGTAGGGCACGGTGATTGACAGGAGAGCCACGGGGGAGGCGGGAGTTGCTGAGGGAACCGCGCAGTGATTGGTTGGTTCGGTATAGGGCACGGTGATTGACAGGAGAGCCACGGGGGAGGCGGGAGTTGCTGAGGGAATACGGGCCGTGATTGGATGGTTTGGAGCGGGCTGTGTTGTGATTGGTTAATTTGGGAGATGAAGCGCGGCGATTGGATGGCTTGGGGCGGGGCGCATTGCTATTGTTGGGGAAAAGTCTGGGATTTTTAGAGGAACGTTCCTGGTTTTGGGGAGGAAAATTCACGGATTTTTTAGGAAAAATTCCCGTTTCTTGGAGTGGGCACATTCCTGTTTTTTTTGGGGAATCATCCCGGGTTTTCTAAGAGAACCTTCACGGATTTTTTGACTCCAAATAAACCTCAAATAACCCAAAAGAAACCCCAAGTAATACCTAAAAACCCAAACAAACCCAAATAATCCTTAAATGAACCGTAAATAAACCCAAACGAACCCAAATAATCTCTAAATAAACTCCAAATAAACCAGAATATTCTCCAAACAAACCCAAAACACCCCCAAACACCCAAAGTACACCTAAATAAACACCAAATAAATCCAAATAAACCCTAAGGAACCCCAAAAAAACAAAAGTAAACCCAAATAATCTCAAATAAAACCCCCAAAACCCCCAAATGCATCTAAAATAAATTCCAAATAACCCCCAAATAATCCCTAAATGAACCCAAAAAAAACCCCAATAACCCGTTCCTCCCGTCCCCACCCCAAAACAGACCTTGGCCAATCAGAGCGCGAAGCGCTGACGATGACACAATTGTTGGGCAGAAACTAGGAGCACTGGCCCCGCTCAGCGATTTTCAGTCAATCAGCTCCCGAGGCGACTCTGACTCATCAATTGCCAGGCGGAGCCCAGTGCCACAGAGCACTGACCAATCAGAGACAGCGAGGGGTAATTTCCAGCTAATCAGAGCATTTATTGCTGATGACTCATCAGTTGCCAGCAGCAGAATTTGTAGGGGGGTGTGACCCTGGGGATGGGGAGGGGACCCCAAATTAAACCAAAGCTGGGTCGGCATGCCAGAAAGGAGAAGGAGGGGCCTGGAAACCCCAAAACCAAACACAGGGAGGGGATTGGGGGAACGATGGGGAAGGGGCAGGAGAGGGCAGGAAAGAGGGGTTGGGACCCCCAAACTGAGTTGGGAATGAGGATGGGACCACCAAAATTGAGGTGGGAAGGGGGATGGGACCCCAAAATTGAGTGGAAGGGGGGTAGGACCCCCAAAATTGAGTTGGGAGGGGGATGGGACCCCAAAATTGAGCTGGGAGAGGGGTGGGACCACCAAACAGGAAGAAGCCAATTTTGTTCCTGCAATATATATAGTGATTTATTGACATGCAACAGAGTCTATGAATATGCAAAAGGCTGATGTAAGAGGAGACAAGGACCATGCAGCAAAGTTTATTATGGCCACCAAGACACACCCCCATTGTCTTTGGGGACACTCCTTAATTAATCTGGTCTGAATTACATCAGCCTGTTGCATATTCATAGACTCTCATGAAAATCCATAAATTAATTTACATATTTCAGGGATTATTTTACATGGCCCCTCCTTGGGGGTGTCTCCCCATTTCAGGGGCCTCCCATGGAAAGGAAAATGTAAACCCCACTCCCTGTGAATACTACTACTACTACTAAAAAAATGATAACAACAAAATTTATAATAATAATAATAAATTTTGAAATTAAGGGGCTCACAGGCAAAGATATGGGAGTAGAAATTCCAGTTCTTTATTAGAAAAAATTGAAAATACAAATACAATAGTACAAATTTAAAAGAAAACAGTGACAGAGTCAGAATCCTCTGGGAATCCAGAGGGAAAAGGGCTGATCCTCTGGCAATCCAGTGGGAAAAGGCTGCTTCTGGTGTTCCAAACCTGAGAGTCTACCTAGGTAGCAATGCCTGGCTTCTTCCCCTGGGCGGAGCATCTCCCAGTGGGATGATGTCATTTTATCAGCCATGCAGTGAAACTCAATGGCCCATTAACAGCAGATAATTAATAATTATTGACCCATTAACAGAAGATATGTCCTGCAAGAAGGGTTGGCTGTGAAAGAGATAAACTGCCCAATGCACAGAAGATAACTGCCCCACCTCTGACAGATGGCAAACACAACACACACTTATCTTGAAGTCCAGGACCTGTCCTCACTGGCTGCCCCCATTCTCCAGAGTTCATGGTGCCCAGGGAGGCTGCAGCTGCCAGTGCCAGGAACAAACGAGATGGGTCCTGGTTTCGGAGAGCTCCAGAATCCATTTCTGACCCCAAAAAGACAGGGCAAAGGCAGGGCCATGGGGTTTTAATAGGGTATCCCAGGGCTGGAGTTGGGGTTTGGGTCAGGGGAGGAGTTCTTAGAAACACTAGAAGGGTGACATCAAATTCCTGCCTCTTAGCAACAGGGGCACTACACACAGAATGTGTCCCCAAATGGTAAATTCTGCATCAACGACCAGTGAAATGGTGGGACTTCAGATATATTTGATCAATTTCCTTCATTTAAAACTGTTTGGGCTTTTTTTAAGGGATGAAGATGGAGCAGAGGAAAAATAACACCAAACCAAAAGGAGAAGGAGCCAGGAGTGTTCCCAGCAAGGATCACAGGGAATGTGGGTCACCAGGGCTCTACCCAATGAGGGATCTCCAGTGGGGGATGGAGCTGGAGCAGCGCACAAGCTCCTCCCGCACTCGGGGCACTCGCAGGGCTTCCCTCACCGGTGCCTGCGTTGGTGTCGGGTCAAGTGAGAGCTGTGTGAGAAGCTCTTCCCACACTCCTCACACTCATAGGGCCTCTCCCCTGTGTGGATGCGCTGGTGGTTGATGAGGGTGGAGTTGTGCTTGAATCCCTTCCCGCAGTCAGGGCACTGGAAGGGCCTCTCCTCTCTGTGAATTGGATAGTGCAGGAGGAGATGTGAGCTGATCCGAAACCTCTTCCTGCATTTATCACACTCATAGGGCCTCTCCCCAGTGTGGATCTTTTGGTGGCGCGTCAGGGTGGAATGATGGCTGAAGCTTTCCCCACACTCCACACACTCGTAGGGCCTCTCCCCAGTGTGAGTCCTCTGATGCAGGATCAGGGTGGAGCTCCGGCTGAAGCTCTTCCCACATTCCCCACACTCATGAGGCCTCTCCCCAGTGTGGATGCGTAGGTGCATGACAAGATGGGAGTTGTGCCTGAAGCCCTGCCCGCAGTCGGGGCAGCGGAAGGGCCTCTCCTCTGTGTGAGTGCGCTGGTGCTTGAGGAGATCAGAGCTGGTGTAAAACCTCTTCCTGCACTGATCACACTCGTAGGGCCGTTCCCCAGTGTGGGTCCTCTGGTGCCTGATCAGGTGGGAGCTCTGACTGAAGCTCTTCCCACACTCCCCACACTCGTAGGGCCGTTCCCCAGTGTGGGTCCTCTGGTGATTGATCAGGTGGGAGCTCTGACTGAAGCTCTTCCCACACTCCCCACACTCGTAGGGCCGTTCCCCAGTGTGGGTCCTCTGGTGCAGGATCAGGTTGGAGCTCCTCCTGAAGCTCTTCCCACACTCCCCACACTCGTAGGGCCGTTCCCCTGTGTGGATCCTCAGGTGATTGATCAGGAGGGAGCGCCACCTGAAGCTCTTCCCACACTCCCCACACGTGTTGGGCTTCTCCCCATCATGGAGCTGCTCATGCAGCACCAGCTCTGAGCTCTGGCTCCATCTCTGGCCGCCTTCCCGGCCCAGGCTGGCTCTTTCCCCCTCAGATCCCCGCCATCTGCGTTTGCAGCCCCTCCTCGTGCAGGATCTCCGGTGCTTTTCCTCCCCGTTGGGTTCCTGCACCGTGGAGCTGCTCAAAACGGCCTCTGCTGCCTGGTTCTGCCCCGGGGATTTGTCCTCCCTGCTCTCCATGCTCAGCTCCTGCTCTGGGGGAGGATGGACAAGGACAGGATGGGATTTGCCTCCGTGCCACAGGAAAAGGGGAGAAGATCCCCGCAGGGCTGTCCTGCAGCCGGGGGCCGTGCTGGGCTGGGAAATGGAGCAGGACAGAGGGGGAAAGGGGCACTGACTTCCTCCTCACCTGCCTGCATGTCTTGGGGCATCCTCCTCTTCCTCGCAGCATCCATGGGGTTGGGAATGGGAAATCCTGGTTTGGGGAAAACAAGGGATGAGCTGTTTGTAGGAGCGTCGGGGGGTAGGACAGCCGGGACGGACGGAGACGAGAGATCTCTACAGCCAGGTTGTGGAACTTGGGGTTCATTGCAAAGGGCCTGGGTGCAGGGGCCCTGCTGGGAGCTGCCAGCCACAGCTCAGAGCAGGCCCGAGAGAAGAGAGTGGGAGAGAGGATGAGAGGGTAAGATAGGAAGAGGGTAAGAGTGTTAAGAGAGTAAGGTTCCAGTCACAATACAATAAATCTTCTCCTGTGTTGAATACTCTATTTCTCACTCACCAATCCAGTGCAAGATACAAATTCTATAGCATTTACATACAGCCTATAAGAACCATTACATCACCATACCATGTTACATTTTAAAGCCTAAAAACTCCTCTTTGGACCCCTTCTGCTGAGGTAGCAGGGTCTGCTCTGACCCTTGGACCTGTCTGCAAGCAGAGGGAATTGTTTCATCACAAGGGGATTACCTTCAGTCGGGCCACACCATTGTTTTCCAGCTGTTCAGTAAATAACGTATCTCAAAGCTTGCTTTCATTTCAATCTTGCTAATACTTCCTACATTCTCAAAATCTTTTGCCAGACAATCATATTTGTAAGGCTGTCCTGTTTCATCTTGCCCCACACACGTTGAGTTTGAAGGTCCCACTGCCCGAGTCTGTCTCTACAAGTCACCAGCCACCCGGCCTCCAGAAAAACTCCCAAACACCAAGATTCAGCCCTGAAAAAGCCTCCCAAGAGTTCCCGTCCCTGGTCCCTCCCCTCTGGGGTTAAGGGTTCCTCCCGTCCCAGCTGCCGGGATCACGCTTGGATTGGGGGTCCCCCTTCTCCTCGGTGCCCGCCCTCCCCAGGCTGCTGGCAGTCCCAGCAATCCCAAAAGCTCCCCCCTCTTCGCTCTCCCCATTTCGGGATGCCGGGGCTGTTTGGGCTCCCGGGTCCTTTCTCCCCTCACTCTCTGCTCTGGGCTGCAGGGGCTCCAAGGAGTCCCCCCTGCCCCTCTCCAGCTCTTGAGGGTCCCGCCAATGGCGGCGCTCCCCCCTCTCTGGGCTCCCCACTTTGGGCTCCTGGGGGACACAGGGCTCTGCTCCTCCAGGCTGCCTCTGCCGGCAGCCACCACCGGCACCCCCCGATGTCCCCCCGAGGGGCCTTTTCCACTAAGCCTTGGACTTCTTCATTCTCCAAACATCCCCCCAAAAAACCCAACCCAGGCACCCCCCCCGAGATATCAGGGCCGAGCTCCCCCTCCCCGCTCACCTGTGCAATGGGGGGGCAATGATCCCACAGGTGGGGGCTGCGAATTCAGGCAGGGCTCGAGCGCGCGGTTCCGCCTGCTCAGCCTTGATCCGCCTTTGTCCTTCCTCTTCCTCCCGCTCCTCCCCTTCCACCCCCCACTCCTCATCCTCCTCTGCTGTCTTATCTCCACCTCCTTCTCCCCCTCCATCCCTCCCCTTCCCTCCCTCCTCCCCCAGCAGCAGCGACACCCTCGGTGCCCCGTTCCCGCAGCAGGAGCGGGGATGGAGCCGGGACAGGTCGGGATGGGCAGCGCGGGGCTCTCGGCTGCTCCCAGCCGCTGCGGGCGGGGGGAACCCGGCCCGGGCCAAAGGAGAGGCAAACTGGGAAAACTGGGGGCTGCACATCCAAACTGGGCCTTGCTGGGGACCCTGCCTGGGCACTGCCAGCCCTTGGGGCTCCTCTCGGCACCTCCGGGAGGGAGGAACGCACCCAGGGCTGGGGGATCCCAGCAGTGGCAGCGCTGCCAGGGACTGGGCTGGACTGGGATGGTACTGGGATTGACTGGGGCTGTACTGGGTTTGTATGGACCTCATACTGGGAGTGACTGGGACTGTACTGGGTTTGTACTGATATCATACTGGAATCATACTGGGAGTGACTGGGACTGTACTGGGTTTGTATGGACATCATACTGGGATTGTACTGGGAGTGACTGGGGCTGTACTGGGTTTGTGCTGATATAATACTGGGATCGTACTGGGAGTGACTGGGACTGTGCTGGGTTTGTATGGACATCATACTGGGATTGTACTGGGAGTGACTGGGGCTGTACTGGGTTTGTGCTGACATCATACTGGGATTGTACTGGGAGTGACTGGGACTGTACTGGGTTTGTGCTGGCATTATACTGGGATCATACTGGGAGTGACTGGGACTGTGCTGGGTTTGTACTGATATAATACTGGGATCAGACTGCCAGGGCAGACTGTGATCACACTGATGGAGACTGGGATCACACTGGGAGTGAGCAGGAGCCTGTGGGGAGCAAATGAGACCATGTTGGTGCAAATGGGATGTACTGGGAGTAACTGGGATGGTGCTGAGGGTGATTGGGAGCAGCTGTGAGGAACGGGGATCATGCTAGGAGCAACTGGGAGTGACTGGGAGTATGCTGGGGGCCATTGGAAACTGCTGGGCTTATCCTGGGATGAACAGGGATCATGCTGGAGGTGACTGGGATCATACTGGCAGTGAGTGCCACTAAACTGAGGGTGACTGGGAATGCTTGGGAGCAAATGGGATCATACTGGGGATACTGGGAGTGACTGGGAACATGCTGGAGGGAACTGGGGAACACTGGGAGATACTGGGAGTGACTGGAACAAAAGTGAGGGTGAAAGAGAGCAGCTGGAACCATGTGGAGCACAGCTGGTTCATACCAGTGGGCTGGGGGAGTTTGTTGGGAGTTTAGGGCAATTATTGGGGTTTTTGGAGAGAATCACTGAGTTTGGGGGGTGTTGGGGATTTTGGGGGGTTTGTGGATTTTGGTGGGTTTGGACTTTGGGGGATTCTATCGGCCTTGTGGGGGGGTGTTTTGAGATTTATTGCAATCTTTTAAGGTTTTTTTTGTACTTTTGGGGGTTTTACTAGGATTTTGTGAGGGTTTTGTGAGATTCTCTGGAATTTTGAGGGGGTTTATTTGGATTATTGGGGGATTTGGGGGGGTGTATTGGAATTGTGGAGGCATTTAGTGGGATTCTTTGGAGGTTCAGGTTTTTTAAGGAATTTTTTGGAGTTTTTTGTTAGGATTTTGGGAGGTTTTTGTGGGTTTTTTTGGGTGTTGCCAAGATTTCTTTGGGTCTTGGGCCAAAGAGGGGGACTGTGGGACTTTTTATGGTTTTGTGGACATTTTTGCAGGGATTTGTGGGGTTTAATTAGGATTTTGGGGATTTGTTGAAATTTCAATGGATTTTGTGGGCGTTTATCAGGATTCTAGGGTGTTCTAACAGAACTTTGTGAGAGTTAATTGGGATGTCGTGGGTTTTATAGGGACTTTTGGGGATTTTAAGGAGATTTTGCTGCCTCTCAGGCCTTCCCAACATCCGGGGATAACTGCAAAGCCCCCCCAAAATGCAACTAAAAACCTCCAAAATCTCCAAAAGATCCTCAAAAAACCCTCTGAACACCCGCAAATCCCACAAAATACCAGTGGAACCCACCAAAAGTTAAAAACACTCTCAAAAATTTCAATAAATCCCCCCCAAGAAACCCTCCACAACTACATTAAATCCCCCAAAATCCAAAACCCCACAAATCCACAAAACCCCCCCAAATCATGTAACACCCCCCCCCAAAACCCAGTAATTCTCCCCAAAAACCTCCACCAAATCCCCAAAACCCTCCCAAAATCCCCCAAAAAAGCCCCCAAAAATCCCCCCAGACTCACTGGGGCCGTCCTGGATCAGGGAGCACCGGCCGGTGGAACAGGAGCCACTTCAGGGGGCCCTCGGAGCTTTCTGGGGAGGGGGAACCATGGGAGACCCCCCAAAAACCTGAAGGGGGAACCCCTGCTGTGCCCCCTCCCCCTGAAACCCCCAGATCCCGGTTCAGGGTGGGCCTGGGACCCCCCGGGACCCCCAAATCTCCCCCAGGACCCCCAGAGCCCCCCAAGGTTGGCCCAGGACCACTCCAGGACCCAAATCACTCCCCAAGACCCCCAAAACCTCCCCAGGACCATCAGACTCCCCCCAGTTTTCCCCAAAATTCACCCCAGACCCACCTGAGATGCCCCCAAATCCATCAGACTGCCCCAAATCCCCCTCAGACCCCTTAATCTCCCCAGACTCCCCCGAATTTCCCCCAGCCCCACCTCAGAACCTCCCAGATCCCCTCACAACACCCCAGTTCCTCTCAAAATCCCCTCAGACCCTCCCAATTTCTCTCAGATCCCCCTAAACCCACCTGAGAACGCTCCAGACCCTCTCAAGCTTCCCCCAAAGCTCCCTAAAGCCCCCTCACACCCACCAAAGCCCCCTCACACCCCCCCACATTCCCCCCAAACCCACCGCACACCCCCTATTTCCAGTCAATGCCCCCAAAAATCCCCCCTTTCGCCTCAGACCCGCCCCAAACCCCCCCGCCCAGTTTCCCCCCAACCCCACCTCAGCTTCTCCTCTGCCGCTCTCCTCTCGCAATCTCCCGCCTCAGCCGCGTGCGCCGGCTCCCAGCCAATAGCGGCGCGCCCCGCCTAACCGACCAATCACCGCGCTGCACGTCCCCGAACCAACCATTCACAGCGCGGCTCCCCTCAGCAAGGCCCGCCTTCCCCGCCCCGGCCAATCAGAGGCGAGCCGGAAGCTGCGCCCCGTTCCCCGCCGCTGCCGGGACCCGCCGGGCTGGGGACAGGTGCGGGAGGGGCCTGGGGGGGGATCGGGGGGGCGGGGGAGGGTCCTGGGGGGTCTGGGGGCGCTTTGGGGAGGGGTCCGGGGCTTTGGGTGGGGTCTGGGGGGTCTGGGGAGTGTCCTGGGGCATTGTGGGGGGACCTGGGGGGTGCGGATGGGTCCTAAGAGGGGTCTCGAGGGGGGGGATGTGGGAGGGGTCGTAGGAAGGTCTTGGGAGGGTCTGGGGGTGTTGGGATGGTCCTGGGGGAGTTTGGGGAGGGCTCTGGGGGGTCCTGAGGGTGTCCTGGGAGGGTTTTGGGGAGGGGCTTTGGGGGGTCTGGAAGGGTTTTAGGAGAGGGTTTGGGGGGTTTGGGGAGAGGTCCCGGGGGGGTCTGGGGAGGGGCTGGGGGAGCCTGAGTTGGGTTTGGGGAGGGGTCTGGAGGGTCCTGGCAGGGTCCTGGGTGGGTCTTGGGAAGGGTCTGGGGGGGTCTCAGGGGACATCCTGGGCTGGGCCCGATTGGGGTCTGGGGGCTCTCAGGGGGTCCTGGGCCAACCCTGTGGGGCTCTGGGGGGTTTGGGGTTCCTGGAGGGGTCCTGGGGGAGATTTGGGGGTCCCGGGGGAGTCCCAGGCCCACCCTGAACCGGGGTCATGGGGTTTCAGGGGGAGGGGTCACAGCAGGGGTTCCCCCCCCTTACCGGTTTTTGGGGGGTCTCCCATGGTGCCCCCTCCCCAAAAAGCTCCGAGGGCCCCCTGAAGTGGCTCCTGTTCCACTGGCCGGTGCCCCCTGATCCAGGACGGCCCCAGTGAGTCTGAGGGGATTTTGGGGGCTTTTTTGGGGGATTTTTGGGGGGATTTGGTGGTGGCTTTTTTGGGTTTTGAGGGATTTTGTTGTTTAGCGGGAATTAATGGGTTTTTGGGGGAATTATTGGGTTTTGGGGGGTTGTGGATTTGGGGGGGTTTTGGATTTTGAGGGAGTTTACTGGTGTTGTGCAGGGTTTTTTTTTTTTTATTTTGGTGGGTTCCACTGGGATTTTGTGGGATTCTCGGGGGTTTTGGAGGATCTTATTGTTTTTTTGGGGAGATTTGGGGGATTTTTAGTGGAATTTTGGGGGGCCTTGGGTGGTCCGTGGGTTGTCCCTGGGTGTGGGGAAGGGCTGAGAGGCACCAAAATCTCCATTAAACCCCCAAAAGTCCCTATAAAACCCACGACATCCCAATTAAATCTCACAAAATCCTGTTAGAACACCCTAGAATCGAAATAAAAGCCCACAAAGTGTCTTGAAATCCCAACAAAACCCGCCAAAATCCCAATTAAGCCCCACAAATCCCCCAAAATTGTATGCAAAACCATAAAAAGTCCCACAGAATCCACCCCGGGACCCAAAGAAATCCTGGCAACACCCAAAAAACCCCTCAAAACCCCCCCAAATTGCACAAAAATCCACAAGAAACCCAAAAAATTTACGTAATAAACCTTGACCTCAAAGAATCCCACTAAATACTCAACAATTCCAAAAAAACCACGCAAAATCCCCCAGAAATTCACGAGAATCCCAAAACTCGCCACAAAATCCTAGTAATTTCCCCCCACTCAATCCCAGGCCAAACTCACTCCATTCCACAGCTGCCCGGATGAGTTGGGTTTGGGAAGGGATTGGGAGAAGTGGGATCCCAATTTGGAGTGGTGGGATGGGGATTGTGTGGGGCTGGGTGTGTGGGATGTATTTGATAGCAAATAAAACTTTCAAAGTTAGTGATTTCTGTCCCGTTCATTTTCAGTCAGTTCTGTTTGCAGAGTGCCACCTTCTCAGCTGATTCAATTCCTATAAAAATCCCATTTTTTAAGTCATCTAACCCAAACAATCCAAAAACCAATATCCAAATGAAACAACCCACCCGAAATTAAAATTTTTTAAAGTAATTTTAGTTTTTTTTTTTAGAGTATTTAAGGGTGTTATTAAAGTTAAATTGTTTGGTTAAAATGTGTGAGAAATTATAGTGGTATTTGGTTTTGTGTTTAGTATATTTGTAATATGAATTGTTTAACTAAGGTGTGTTAGATTGCATGTTAGTTTTTTTAGATATTTTTTATCTAAAGTATTAGTCATCGAGTTAAAACTTTCAAAAGGTATTTCTTGGTATATAATTTGTTTATATATATTTATTGGGAATTTTATAGCAATAATTATTGCTGTTTTGGATTGAATCATTATTGGAGTATTGTAAGTAAGAGTTGAAATTACTATATTTCATTTTCATCAAAATTTCTTCATTTTAATTATTATTTATTTATTTAAAATTTCATTCTAATTTTTTGAGATGATAGCAAGGAAATTCAAGGGCAGGAACATTTTTTCCTGGCTTGGAACTGGAATTCCAGACCCTGGGAGTGTGTTCAGGACCACACAGACTGGGATCAAATATGGACTGGGATCAGATATGGACTGGGATCCTGTGGGTTGGGACTGCACAGAGTGGGACCACATGGATCAGGACCACACAGACTGGGATCAACTGGACTGGGATCAAATATGGGCTGGGATCACCTGGACTGGAATCACATGGACGGGGATCACATGGACGGATTCTGTGGATCAGAACCCTCCAGACCGGGATAGCCTGGAGTGGGATCAAATATGGACTGGGATCCTATGGACTGGGACCACACAGACTGGGATAAACTGGACTGAGATTATACGGACTGGGATCCTATGGACTGGGACCATATGGATCAGGACCACACAGACTGGGATCAACTTGTCAGGGATCAAATATGGTCTGGGACCATTTTTTAAATAACTTTGTTATATAGTTTTTATTTCTGTTGTTAATTAAGCACAGAGAAATAGCTGCTTGTGTTAAATGCCTGCTGGGATGGGATAACATCCAATGCACACAGGATGAGGACACCTGCACAGATCTGCCAACTATCAGTACTCCCCATCTGAAGGCAGAGTGGACCAAGGCCCAAAACTGGAGGTGATAAAGAGAAGGAGCCAAAACCACAGCCAAGAAACACACATGCTCTGAAAAGGCAGACCCAAGGAGGGGCCAGGTAGAAGAGTTCCTGGAATATGTGAAGTAGTTTATGGATATGCATGAGGGTCTATGAATATGCAACAGGCTGGTGTAAGGAGAAAGGTATTTCAGGGGGATCCCCGAAGGTAACAGGGTGCTCCTGGCTGAGTGCCAAGATGCACCCGGCCATAATAACCATGGTCCTCCATGGTCCTGGTCTCCCACTGTCCTTTATTAAACTTTTTACATTTTCACAGGAGAGTGAATGTGTTTTTCACATTTAGGAATGGTTTAAGTTTTTTTACTTTTCATGGGAGGGAGTTTTGAAGAGCTACAAGTGGCTAATCTGCCTGCAACAAGGACCATTCCACGGGCTCTTGTCACCTTTCCTGACACGTCTGCTGCAGCTCATGGAGGGTGAAGCCCTGGAGGCTCCTTAGGGGTGGTTATGGACGATTGCAGGCAGCGCCTCGATGCCCTGGATCAGGGGTGCCCCCTCCTGGGAACCCCCACGTTTTCCAAATAGGCATCATCTCCTTCAGGGCGCTTCCTTAAGAATCTGAGCTGTACATTGATGACAGAGGTTACAATCTAAACCATTCCCATCAGTCAGTAATAAAATTCAGGTGTTAAGATGTTGGACTGTTGGAGGACAGAAGACAGATGATGGACTTTGGACCTGGTTAACAGAAGAGATTGGATACCAGGATGCCTTGGCAAAAACAAACGGAACTTTGAAAAATTAGACCTAGATTGCAAGAAGGGTTTGCTGGTAAAAAATCAGACGGGTTTGCTGGAAAAAGAAAATCCCATTAAACTCTGCAAGCAAGGGATGTTGTTTTATGCATAAGTTTGTGTATGTGATTTTAACCTAATCACTGTAGTGCACAGTACTAGTCTCCCTAAAATAGTATATAAGTGCTTGTATCCCACAATAAAATCGGATTCTGATCACCGAGTCAGTCTCCCCATCTCTCTCCATCACTGACACTTCCCTAATAAAGAACTGTTATTCCTGCTCCCATATTTTTACCTGAGAGCCCCCCTTAATTTCAAATTTATAACAATTCAGAAGGAAGGGGTTTACATTTTTCCATTTCAAGAAAGGCTCCTGCCTTTCTTAGCAAACACCTGTCTTTCCAAACCAAGACACAGGAGCCACCTATATTATACATGGAAATACTTCACACGAAAATAACAAGAGCCTCAAAAAGGCTGTTTTGCCTTTCACATTCACAATTTTCCTGGTGACATTGTGCACTGTACTGTAACAGTGGATAGTCACTGGACATAGCCAGTAGGGATAACTGGATATGCATTTCAAACTTTTTCTAAGTATTCATTGAATTATTCATTGAATCCTCATCCTTCTGTACACTTCAGCTCTGCTGTAAACTTCAGAGACATTTTTTCACAAGTCACTCTGGCTCCATAATTCCTGAGACCAAATGGAGTCCAAATGCCAAGTGGGATTACTCTTTTCAAAGCCTGGAGTCACACAGAATGAAGCAGTACTTAAATCATCGTGTGCATCCCATACACATAACAGTCCAGTCACTGACCATCTGCAATGATTTTTTGACTTTTGCTGCAAATTACCTTCAAGAATAAGCTACAAATAATATCTTGAACCGGTTTAAATTTAGAGACAGCACTGCAATTGCCCTAAAAAATTCTAAGGGTACCTGGTGCTGTTGCAGTAATACAAGAGAACTGTAAGTGTGTATTACTAGTTGTTATTCATATTAGGTAAAAATGGCTCAGCTCAGCTTTGCAAAGTAAGAAACAAAACATGGAGAATTGAAATGATGGAGTTGGGACAGTGTAGCCAGTCTGCTTTTTGTGAGAGATGCTCTTAAGCAGTGGCAGTATTAATGCACTTGTCTCCTTTAACTTTGTGATCTACTGTCCACCTCAGCAACTTTTTCTGCTCTTTTTTTTCCGTTATTTTTTCAGCTGAGTACCAAAAGGAAAAGACAGAACTGCAATGTTACTACCAATATAATAGATTTTTTTTCAAACTAAAAAATACTCACAGCTTTTAGAAAACACATCAGAAGTGTTGGAAAGTATAAACAATACAAGTTCTTGAACAGGATTTTTACATTATCCTACATCAGCCAAACAAATGGATAGTAGGGCTTGAGGAACAAGGATATAATTGAAGTTTTGTTAAAAGGGCTTCTTTTGGTCTCTGTGTGGTAACTGTCATCGCCCTGATGTCAATACTTCACAATCTATTACATTTTCCTAAGTTGTAATATTTTGCATCATTGATCGGCTATGATTTTTTAGATTTATCTTGTACCCATCATTGAATTATCTGAGCACAATCTCCAAATAAGACAAATGGCAAAGTAGCAAAGGGCTGCAATAACTGAGCAGCCAACGAGATAAGCTACACTGGCATCTCTTGGCTTTGCCAAATCTTCTGTGAGTGCTTTTGTTTCTTTTACTCTTTGGTTTACAATGCAACACATTTT
This sequence comes from Haemorhous mexicanus, assembly GCF_027477595.1. Taxonomy (NCBI): domain Eukaryota; kingdom Metazoa; phylum Chordata; class Aves; order Passeriformes; family Fringillidae; genus Haemorhous; species Haemorhous mexicanus. The sequence continues at coordinate 9,786,010 of NC_082356.1, read as the reverse complement.
CATTATTTCTGATGTCTCACCCCTGAAAGAAAAACATAGATATTCTTGTTAGCAGTGTCTTATTGGCCAACAAATCCTTAGAAGCTCTTGTAACTAGAAGTCTTGCGGCCTTGTGAGCCGTGCGGTGGAGATGGGAGCCAAACTCACCCTTCCTGTCTATGTAGAAGATAAGGAAAAGAAATGGCATCATCTAAAAAACTCAGAGGTCCGCTCTCTAGCTCCTTCCTAACTCCTTCAAATCCCCCAAAGTGTGAATTAGTGACAAACAGATGACAAGGACTCGTAATGCTGGCTCTTTGACTCCAAAGCAGCTGCTTTAGAATCTTTCACATTACCCTGTGTAGTTATGTGCCAGAAATGTATCATTTGAAGAAACTTTCCCCACGGAATTGAATGGGGGTTTGTTTGAAAGGTGTTTGAGGAGAAAGGCTCCCAGCAGAGGTGTGGGCTTTGGCCTAGCTGTGTCCCTGCTGATTGTGAAGTGTGCCATCAGCTGCAAGGCTTTCTGGGCTAAAAATATCATCAAGTCACTTGGCCTATAAAAGCTGGAGCCACTTTTGGGGCAAATTTGGAGACCTCCTCTATGGACGGATGGAGCACCTAGGATTTTCCCAATTGCCGGGAATGGTTCTCCAGGTCCCTGGTGTAAAAGGGGGCTCCCCAGCAACTGCACATCTGCAAGATGAGAAACAATTGTCTTGGTTTGAAAAGACAGGTGTCCGCTAAGGAAGGCAGAAGCCTTCTCTGAAATGGAAAATGTAAATCCCCTCCCTTCAAATGATTATAATTTAGAAATTATAATGCTCTCAGGGAAAGCTATGGGAATAGGACTGAGCCCGCAGAGCAGGGCAGCGTTTGCTGATGGTCTGAGCCCTTCCTAAAGATCCTGTCGGGCTGTCTTAGACCCCTGGGGCCAGGGATTCCTTCCAACCTGGGCTACTTTGGGTGGGCTGGGGGCAGCCCCAGGGCAGGTGGCAGTGTGTGCAAGGGCCCTGGGTGGCACACTTCAGCACAGTCACCATGGCACGGAATGGAAGCCGGTGTCCAAGGGCCTTTTGTGACACGTGGGAAATAGAAGCTTGCCCGGGTGCTCGGAACACGCAACGGCTCAGAGCGGGACAGAGCGGTGCCGTGAGGAGCCCCCGCACAGCCACTCGTTCCTGTCTGACCCAGAGCTTTTCCATGGCCTTGTTCCTGAGGCTGAGCTCGTGCCCCGAGCACAGGACTCACTGACCTGTGGCCTTCCGAGGCTTCTGTTCTGCAGCTGCCCTCAAGGGAAGAGCGTGGGACTTGGTGCCCCGGAGCTTTTCCAGGACATCTCTCCTGCAAGTATCTCCAGCCAGTGACATGGAGCAGAGACCCCCGAGAGTGCCCAAGCTGGCCTGGCTGGAGGAGGAGGAGGAGGAGGAAGAAGGCCCTGGAGCTGCCCCAGCGCAGGAGACTGAAGAGGTGGTGCCGTTCCAGCCACCACAGGAGGGTGAGTGGCAGAGCTGGGCCGCAGGGCTGGAGCCTGCAGCCAACTTGGTCCCATCCCATGCCATCCCATGCCCTGGGGACATGCCCACGGACAGGACGGAAGAGGGGCTGCGCAGACACCCCGCAGTGGCTGTGCTCAATCCCCCTGGGGCATCCCGGGGCTATCCCTGCCTGGGGAGCGCAGGGCTGGGCTGTGTTCTCCGGCCTCTCCCGCAGCCCCTCAGCTCTGTCTGTGCTTGCTCTTTGCCAGATGCAGCCCTGGAGCGCACGGGAGAGCAGGAATCCAGCCGTCCCTGTCCCTGCTCAGCCGAGCACTGTGTGTGGAGCAGTCCATGCAACATCCCCGGATTCTTGCCCTTCTCCTACAGCTCATTCACGAGTTCATCCACAGCATCCAGCAGGGAGAGACCAGCACTGAAATAAATAGGGCAGGAGATCTTTCTCCTTTTCAATGCCTTTATTAAAAGCGATCAGCTCAGGTTGGGAGGTAAGACGGGTCTGCGGTCACACCTTTGTCGCTCCCAGGAGTGGCTCGGCGGAGGAGGAAAATGCAGCTTTGCTGCAGACTAGGGGGCAGAGCTGGGGGTCCTGTCCCCATGAAAGCAGTGGGGATATTCCCCTAATTCTGCTTCTTGGGTTTTCTGTCTAGGGTACTGGCTCTAGCCAAGGTCCTTTAAGTCTGGGGCTAGGGGCAACAAAGGTTCTCAGTGCCTCTGCAGGCTCTGGACCTTTGTCCTCATGTTTAGACATCACTTTGATCTCCTAATTCTGTATTGGCTTGTCACTTTTGGGTTTTTTTCGGTAAGTGTGGTGGAGGTCCTTCCCGTGGCATGCTGAGTCTGAGGTTACTTTGCATGTCCTCTGATGTCCCCTCCTTTCACTGGCCATCCACCTGGCCCAGGCAGGGTGGTACTGATACAAAAAGGGGAATTCTCAACAATACTGAATTAACGACCTACTCTTAATAGGTCATTAAAACATGAAGCTAACAAAGAACTCTCCTCTGCCACTACGGGTTAAACTTGTATTTCTACAACCTTTTTTAAAAAAATGGGTAACCCTTTTTAACTCATAACATCGGGCATGTGACCACTATATATGGACAATGGAACTCTGTGCTCTGTGCTGTTTGGTGGTTTTGCTTCACTGAAGTGATGTTCTAAGAGAAGCAATTTCCTCCAATGAAAAAAACCAATCAATAATTAGCTTTGAGAACTGACAATCTGTTAAACCACTAAGGAAACTGTACACGGCCCTGTGAAGACACACATTAAAGATGAAAAAGCCTGGGAGGGTCTCTTTCCCTTCTGGCTGGCACAGAGGTAACAAGGCTGACCCAGCCCCGTCTCAGCCAGGGCAGCCCAGGCGGCTCCTGCCGTGGGGCCGGGCCCCTTCCCAGGGACCCCGCCAGGCCCCATCGGCTGCCGGGCAGGGCAGGGGAGGCCGCGGGGCCGAGGCCGGGCCGGGCCATGGCTGCAGTTCCAACATCTGGGCACTGCTGAGCCCTGCCCCGCCGCCAGCCCGGGCCGAGCCAGGATCCGGGGCCCCAGGAGCAGCCCCGGGCCGGGCCGGCTCGGCCAAGGTTCTGCCACCGTTGGGGTTCGCCCACAACCCCCGGGCAGGGGGAGGAGAAGCCATCGGCCCCCGGCCGTGCTGCTGCTGTGTTCTGGCCTGGCTGCTGAGATCCTGGCCCTGCCCCAGCGCGGCCCATCCTGACACAGCCCCAGCACAGCCGCTGCAGAAACCTCCATGGTAAAACAGCTCCGGCCCAAGGACCGAGCCCGGCCGGGGTCACGGAACCATCTGCAGGCCCCGGGTGAGATATGAACTCTGTCAGTGCTTCCATCCTCCCTCGAGTGAGAGAAAAGGACAAAGTGCAGGCACAGAGAGGGGCAACGTGAACACACCGAGGTCCGTGAAGAGGAAGCTGAGTTCCAGATGGGAGGGATGAGGAGATGCCTTGATCTTGGGGCTGGAATCCTCTTGTAAAGCTATGGGGAAGGATGTAATTGATCCATCAGACTCTCTTTTTCACTATGATGCATGAAAAGTATGGGGAGATGACTTGTTCAGCAAAGGCCTCCATGCTAAAGGAAGCAAATGTTGAAGTAGCTGTGATCCCATTAGAACTTTGTACAGAGAGAGAGCAGAGTGATGAGACCCTGTGCCCTCAGGGAGACAAGACCTCTCTTCCCAAAGATGAAAATGATTTCAGAAATAGATGAAGAGAACCTCTGCTCTTAAACAGCTCATCTTTAAACTAATACCCCACAAGCTGACATGGCCCATAAACACAGCTGTGGGAAAAGATGTGAAAAATGGGAGGGACTTCACAAATTTTTCCAGGTGGCTGCTATTCATGGAAATTAAAAGCCCTGAGAGAACAGTTTTCTTGTGGAGAAGTCTCCACAACACTTACAGAGGAACTTCTCTCCTTAAGTGAACTAAAAAAAAAATATTCTTGAGGTGGTAAACTGACTGAAAATTTTAGGTTTTGTCTCCTCACATTGTCAGTAAGAAAGAAAAGGTTGTAGGGAGAGAAGACTTCTGGAAGTTTTGTTCTGATTCTTATTGCTCTTTTAGCTACTGTTAATAACATTTTCTTTATATCCTTTCAAAGTTCTGAGCCTACTTGGCCTTTGTCCTACTCCTATCTCACAAAGGAAATGAGTAAGGATATTCCAGTGAGTGCACTGGTAATTAGCCAGCTCTGAACCCACCACACTAATTGATGCATTGGCCAAAACCACTACAGAAACCTCCCTGATGAACTGCACAGGAGCAGAGGGAAATCAAGGCAGAGCCATGGTTTGTCAGGACTTGTTTGATCCTAATGAGCCTCACTGTGCATTTGGAGCTGAGCCCTGGAGCTTCAGGGCCTGAGAGGAGATTGCACAAACCATTCCAGGAGCCAAAGGCAGAAAAAACACCCAAAGTGTCTCGAGGCATGAATGGGTCCCACTGAGGTCCATACCCAACACAGGCTCCTCATGGGCTCCTTGGAGGAGAAAATTGGAGGCCAGGACTGCACAAAAACTTATCAGAGACTCAGTGTGGGAAGGAAATTCCAAAGTACCTTAAACACCTTGAGTGTCTCAAAGTATTAATGAGCCCCACTGAGTGTCAGTACAAAGCTCTGCAGGGACTCATTAAAGCAGATAATTGGGGCCATGATTGCACAAACCTCTCACACAGTCTGTATCCAAAGGGAAACACCAAGTACCTTAAAAGAACTGAAGTACCTTGAAGCATTAATGAGCCCCACTGAGTGTTGTTACAGACAAAGCCTCTCCAGGGACTAATTACAGCAGGTAATTGGAGGCCATGGTTGCTCACACCTCTCAGAAACTCCAAGGCAAAAGCCAAACCCAAAGTCCTTTGAAAACCCTGCAGTCCCTGGGAGCATTCAGGAGCCCCCAGGGCCATTGCTGAGCAAGGCTCCCCAGGGACTCCTTCCAGCAGATCCTTGAGGCCACTGGGATGTGGGCTAGGGGGGGATGCTGAGGGCAGGACAAGGGGCTGACAGTGCCCAGCCTGGCTGGGGCTCTGCCAGGAGGCCCCAGTGCCTCAGGACAAGGTGTCTCCTCCCAGCCCTTGGTGGCACAGACCCTGCTGTGCCCCAGGGCACCAAGACTTGGCTTCTCTTTGTCCCCACCTGTCATCACTGCCTCCAGTTCTCTGCTCTGCCTGGGGCCTGGGGACACTTTCTCAGTTGTGTCCCTCAGTGGGACCCATTAAAAGTTCAAGAAACTTTGGAGTTGGATTCTGACTTGGAGTTCTGGAGAGGTTTCTTCAGCTCCCTGTCAGGAGCCTGAGCACAAAGCCCCAGAGGGTCATTAAAGTCCTTGTGCTGTGTCTGTGCTGCTGAGCTGGGCTGGGCTCCTGGCACAGAGGCAGCTCCTGGTAACCAAGAAGAGCTTCAAAAGCACATTTCTCTTGATGAGAAGCTTTTCTCCCAGCCCAGCAGGGCTGGGGCACTGCCTGCAGCCACCCCGGGCACAGCACAGAGGCACAGAGAGCTTCAATCAGTCAGGGCTGGGAAGGTGCTGAGAAGTGCCTGGGGCACAATCACTGCCAGCCCTTGGCACAGGAACCTCTGGCTGCAGGACAATGCAGCTGCAGCTCCTGGAGCCATCTCCTAAAGCTGCAACATCCCAATGCCTGCAGACTCTGTGAGTACATTCTCTGATTCTCTCTTGTGCAGAGCAGCCAGGGGTGCCCAGGGCTGTCCTGCAGAGCAGGGTCCTGCAGCCCAGGGCACTGTGCTGGGGCAGGGACTCTGCTGCCTGCCAGGGACAGCTCTCAGCCAGCCCTGGGGAGCTGCTCCCAGCCCTGGGGGACAAGATCTGGCTGGGAAGATACAGCTGGTAAGGCTTCTCCTTCTGTGGGGAGGATGCTGCATTGTTCAGGACTGCTCCCATCATGGCATTTAACTGCAGAACATTTCCATGTAGATTATACAGGGAGCACAGCAAGGGAGGGGCTGCATAAAAGGGAAAATCCTGCTTTATTTATCTACTGCTCTGGGTTGCCTGGATGGGAAATTGCCCAAAGATATTTATCTCTCAGTTCAGATTGAAAATAAAAAAAATATATCGCAAGTAAACCAGGCAGTGACAGAAATCAGCACAGGGCCCCTTAGAGGCAGCATCAGTGTTGCTTTTCCAGCCTCCTCATGATAGATCTGACTTTGCCATCAGAGCCTGCAGAGCCAGAGCTGCACCTGGGCAGTGCCAGAGGGGGTTTGCAGGGCAGAGCTGAGCCCCCAGGGCTGGGCTGGACACTTGCAGCAGTGGCAGGGCGCAGCCCTGGGCACAGGGAAGCAGCTGCTGGCAGGGACAGCTCCAGGCAGAAGAGCCCTGGGCAGGCAGTGGGGGTAAAGTTGTCCCCAGCTGTGCTGGGATATTTAAAATCTTCTCCAAGCCCAACTATTCCATGATTCCTTTTTTTACAGATCCCCATGTCAAGGCACAGTAAATGTCCAACAGCAGCTCCATCAGCCACTTCCTCCTGCTGGCCTTGGCAGACACGCGGCAGCTGCAGCTCCTGCACTTCTGCCTCTTGCTGGGCATCTCCCTGGCTGCCCTCCTGGGCAACGGCCTCATCATCAGCACCGTAGCCTGCGGCCACCACCTGCACACGCCCATGTTCTTCTTCCTGCTCAACCTGGCCCTCAGCGACCTGGGCTCCATCTGCACCACTGTCCCCAAAGCCATGCACAATTCCCTCTGGGACACCAGGACCATATCATACACAGGATGTGCTGCACAGCTCTTTTTTATTTATGTTCTTCATCTCAGCAGAGTTTTCCCTCCTGACCATCATGTGCTACGACCGCTACGTGTCCATCTGCAAACCCCTGCACCACGGGACCCTCCTGGGCAGCAGAGCTTGTGCCCACATGGCAGCAGCTGCCTGGGCCAGTGCCTTTCTCTATTCACTGCTGCACACAGCCAACACATTTTCCCTGCCCCTGTGCCATGGCAATGTCCTGGGCCAGTTCTTCTGTGAAGTCCCCCAGGTCCTCAAGCTCTCCTGCTCATATTCAAAGAACAAGGAACTTGGGCTCATTGCAGTTAGTGCCTGTTTAGCCATTGGTTGTTTTGTGTTCATTGTTTTCTCCTATGTGCAGATCTTCAGTGCTGAGGATCCCCTCTGAGCAGGGACAGCACAAAGCCTTTTCCACCTGCCTCCCTCACTTGGCCGTGGTCTCCCTGTTCACCAGCACTGCCATATTTGCTCACCTGAAGCCACCCTCCATGTCCTCCCCATCCCTGGATCTGGCCCTGTCAGTTCTATACTCGCTGGTGCCTCCAGCCCTGAACCCCCTCATCTACAGCCTGAGGAACCAGGAGCTCAAGGCTGCAGTGTGGAGAATGATTTCTGGCTGCTTTCAGAAACATTAAACTGCTGGCCAGTTTCTGCAAATCACTTGTAATAAAAGTCATGTTTGATACTTCTTGTTGGTTTCATTTCTCATGTAATTTTTCTTTGTTTTACTTTTTTCATATTGTCCAAAAATAAATGTCATTCTTTGTGCCATTTCTGATTTCATTTCTCTCTACCTTCCCTTTGGCCAAAGACTGTTCCAATGCGGGGCTGCACTTTAGGTGGCTTTAAAGGAACTAAAGGATTTCCCAGAAAAGTTTTCTGCAGAGATGCCCTTGTGTTGCCTTCTCTGGAGCTGCAGCAGCAATGTCTGTGTGCAGAGCTGGGGCAGATCAGTGCTGGCACAGCAGCTGTGCCCAGCAGCAGCAGCACTTGGTGTTGCCAGTGCTGCTCCCGTGGCCCTGCCCCGCTGCCCTGGTGGCCCTGGTGTTGCTGTAGGGCCTGAGTGCTCTCGGGGCCGTGCACAGCCCTGGGGGTGGCAGTGCCAGGGCTGCAGCAGGGACAGGTCATGGGCACTGCTGGGGCAGCGCTGACACCTCAGGCCAGGCCCTGGGGGCTCCAGGCTCCTTGCCCAGGCTCTCTCAAGAACACGGCCAGGAACAATGCTGAGCACAGAAAACCCCCGTGAGCAGCCCCAGGGTGGCCGTGGGCAGGCTGGGGGCAAACAGCATGGCTGGGGCTCTGCAAGGGCCCTGGGGGAGATGGGAAGGAGCAGCAGAGCAGGGGCTGATCCATCCCCAGGGCGCTGGACAGCCCAGGGCAGCATCCCAGAGCGTCCTCATGGAGCTGCCAACAACATCCCCCCTCTGCAGCCCTGGGCTCTCCCCCAGCTCACACCGGTGCCCCATCCTTGCAGGCACAGGCACGGCAGCACTGGCTCAGGAGCCCCTGTTTGCATTGCACAGAGCAGGGGGAGCACCCCCATGCTGTTGGTGTGGGGACATGAACCTGAGGGAGCACAAATGCCATCAGCCCCTGGGGCCAGCAGGGGCTGGGGACAGCAGGGAAACCACTCAGCTTTGTCCTGGCCTCTGCAGTCAGCCAGAAAGTTTGTTCCCATCGGCTGGGAGTGTCCTGTCCCACTGCAGATGCTCTTGCTCAGAGCCAGGGCTGCCTGGCAGGCAACCCCAAAGTGCCCTGAACATTTCCTTGGCTTCACCTTTGCTTTCCTTACTCTTCCTGCTACAAATTTCTTCCGTTTGCCCACCCCTCTTCCCTCTCCTGCAAACAGCCCATCCCTGTTTGCCTCTTCCTCTCTGGCCCCACTCCCCATTGCAGTTCCTGACTTGGCACCATGGGAACGTCCCTTGGGGAGCAGGATCATCCTACAAGTGCTGCAGGAATTGTCTGCAGGTTCCTGCAGTGCCTCCTGCTGCTCCCTTGCCAGAGGCACCACAGGCCAGGGGGGCACATCTGGGCTGCTGTGTCTGGCTCTGGGGCTCCCTGTTCTGGGCAATGAGGAGGAGCTGCAGAGGCTCTGCAGGACTGACAGGATGGGCTTTGGGCCTGGCAGGAGAAGCTGAGGGACCTGGGCTGCTGGAGCTTCTGAAGAGGAGGCCCAGGGCTCATCCTGCAACTGCTCCAAGGTTGGTTTCAGAGAACCCCAGAATCAGCAATGTTGGAAAAGACCTTGGAGATCATCCAATCCAACCTGTGCCCTGACACTGCCTTGTCTCCCTTGAGCCTCCTCTTCTCCAGGATAAACAACCCCAGCTCCCTCAGCCACTCCTCACAGGACTTGTGCTCCAGACCCCTCCCCAGCCTTGTTGCCCTTCACTGGACACACTCCAGCCCCTCCATGTCCTTCCTAAATTGGGGGCCCAGAACTGAACACAACACTCGAGGCACTGCCCAAGCAGTGCTGAGCACAGGGGAAGAATCACTGCCCTGCTCCTGCTGGCCACACCATTCCTGAGCCAGGCCAGGAGCCATTGGCCTTTTTGGCCACCTGGACACACTGCTGCCTCATGTCCAGCCTGCTGTCCATCAGTCCCTGCAGGTCTCTCTCTGCCTGGCTGCTGTCCAGCCACTCTGTCCCCAGCCTGTACTGCTGCAGGGGTTGTTGTGGCCAAAGTGCAGGACCCAGCACTTGGACTTGTTAAACCTCACCTTGTTGGATTTGGGTCCTGGATCCAGCCTGTCCAGGGCCCTGTGCAGAGCCCTCCTACCCTCCAGCAGATCCACACTCTCACCCAGCTTGGTGTCATCTGCAAATCTGGTGATTTTCTTCTTCTATTTCACACATGTGATAATCATTTCCCCAAAATCATTAACATATTTCCCCTCCCCTTTACCCATGCCCTTTAGTCCTGGGGGTCTCTCTGGTGGTCCCTGGTGGTCGTGGACCCCAATGTTCCAGTGGTCCTTGCTGAGCTGGCAGGACACTGAGGCTGGTGAACTTCCAGATCCCCTTCTCACACAATGGGCATTGTGTGGTTTCCATAGGCCTGGGCTTTTGGAGAACAAGCTCCAGGTGTCAGCTCACCTGGTGGAGACAATTTATCATCTGGTAACATGAGGTCATAGAGTGGGCTATGACATCACAGAGTGGGTTATGTGAGGTCATTGAGCAGCTATGACATCATAGACTGCCTCCGTGACATCACAGGGCAGAGGTCTGACATCACAGTGCAGACTATGACATCACAGACTCTGGTGTGACATCAGAGACCAGCTCTGTGACATTAGAGAATGGTCTGTGACATCACAGAGAAGACTGTGACATCACAGGGCAGAGGTCTGACATCACAGAGCACACTATGACATCACAGACTCTGCTGTGACATCAGAGACCAACTGTGTGACATCAGAGAATGGGCTGTGACATCACAGGGCAGGCTGTGACATCACAGAGGAGCTGTGTGACATCCCAGCAGGGCTGTGTGAGGTCACTGGGTTGGTCACTCCACCCCAGATCCCCCTCACAGTTTCTCCCAACAAGTCCAAGGCTGTCCATGCCCAGCGGGGTCCCTGTCCCCCGGGATCCCCCCGGCCCACCTGGAGCCACAGCCTCCACCCAAGGATGTTCCACAGGATCCACTCCAGAGCCTGACATGGGGACAAGGGGCTGGGCTGTGTGACCAGGACACCAAGTTCATGGATTATCCAGGTCACTGTGCCCTGGGTTGGGTTCCCCAGGGCAGGAAAGATGTCTGGCAGCTGGAGCAGGGTCTGGGAAGGGCCTCCAAGGTGGGGCTGGAGCCCTTGGGCTGTGAGCAGAGGCAGAGGGAGCTGGGCTTGTCCAGCCCGGAGCAGGGAAGGCTGAGGGGCTCCTCATCCCAGCCTGGCAGTGCCACCAAGGAGGTGATGGAGAACACAGAGCCAGGCTCTTCACCAGGGGGCCTGGTGGGAGAGAAAAACCAATGGGTGGGAGGGGAAAAAGGGGAGAGCAGCCAGGACAGGAGGAGATGAAATGAGTCAGGCTGGTTTCAGCATTTCCTCAACAGCAGGAGGAGCCTGACCTCTCTTCTCCATCCACCACTGACAGCTTTGCAAATCAGGATTGTTTGAGCTGTTTTGCCCTCACTCCAGGATGAGCATCCTGATACAAGAACTTAATTGTGTTTATATCTATCTCAGAACCATGTTTGTCTAAAATTAATTTTGGTATGGAAATCACCTGTGGATGGTGCACTCATCAGACACTGCTGGGACATTGCACATGGCTCAGGGAAGAGCATGACTGTTATTAAATTGTGACCTGTTCATCTATGGTCTGTTGGCCATGAAGAGAAACTTTCTGTGCCTCCGAGTCTCACCAGTTCCTGACCCCCAAAGGACACAAACCTGATGAGTTGTGGTTCCCACTCCAGTGGCGGCACTTGGACCTCCCTCCATAGCCAGAGCAGAGCTCCCTTGTCCCAGAAAGTCCCTGGCAATGCAGGGATGAAGGAAACAGGGCAGGCTGTGGGGATCAGGGGCAGGGCAGTCAGGGATTTGGGGTGGTTGTGAGCCCAGGGCAGGACCCGGCCCTTGGCCCTGGTGAACCTCATCCCACTGTCCTGGGCCCATGGCTCCAGCCTGTCCTGATCCCTCTGCAGAGCTTCCTGCCCTCCAGCACAGCCACACTCCCACCCAGCTTGGGCTCACCTGGGAACTGACTGAGGTTGCCCTCAATGGCCTCATCCAGATCAGCAATAAAAAGATTGAACTGACCTGGCCCCAGTCCTGAGCCCTGGGGACAGCCCTGGATGTGACTCCATTCCTCAGCTGCTCTGAGTGCCAGGGGTTGGATGAGGGAAATGGTGGGGATGTGTTTCAGGAATGCAAAGGGCCAAGGCCTGAGCCCCAGCCCCTGGCCAGGCAGATCCTGTCCCTCCCTCCTTGCTCAGGGCTCTTCCCGGGATGGGCACTGGGATGTGGGGATGGGCAATGCCAAGGGCAGGACCATGGGGCGGCCCCTGCCAGGCTGCTGAGCAGGGACAAGGAGGCAATGAGGCCCCAGGGCTGCCAGGGTCACTTGTCCCCTCGTGGCCTCAGGCCCAGGGCCAGCAGCCATGGCCAAAGTGCTGCCAAGGTTGGCTCTGTCAGGGCCTGGCAGCTGCTGCCCATCCCTGTGCCCTGTGCAGCCCAGGCTGTCCTACGGTGTCCCTGCCCTGGCCTCTGTCCCTGCAGGCTGTGCTCATCCCCCGGCTGCCCCACCTGGCTGGCCCCTTCCTTTGCTGACAGCTCTGCCTCCTGCCTGCCTCTGCCTGCCCACACAAAGCCTCAGCCTTGATACCAAAAGGGTTAATTCAATTTTTACCATGCCAGTGAACTTTTAGCACAGGACCAAGGCATGCAGGGGCTGCTTTCCCAGGAAGGATGGTTGGAAGAGAAGAAGAAGACATCTGGCTAAAGAATGCAGTGATAGATAAAAGCAGGACTAAATCTGGGAACTTGGGGTGGGTTTTATGGTAATGGGTAAATTGTAATACATATTTAGCAACTCTATATAAGCAACACGCTGGAGAATTACATGTCCACATAAGGTTAGGAGTTATCCCTCACTAGACCTCAGGCCTGAATAAATGATCCCCTCTTAAATAGCAAATTAGTGTTAAGGAGTCTTATTCTGATATTTTGGAGATGTGGTGATGGCAGGGCCTCACGGAACCAAGGAGTCAGCTGTGACACTGTGCCAACTCCTGGACCAAAGGGTCCATTGTGACACTGCAGAACCCCCTGGAAACAAAATCCATTTTGGCACACTGGGCCACACTGAACCAATGGCCCCTGGTGAAACTGCGGATCCAAGGAGATCATTGTGACCCGGAGAAACCTCTTGGAACCAAGGGGCCATTGTGACACAGCAAGGCCTTGTGGAACAAGGTGAACGTGTTCTACTGCAGAACCTCATGGAACAAAGGGACCATGGTGACACAGCAGAACCTCATGGAACCAAGGTGACTGTGTTCTACTGCAGAACCTCATGGAACAAAGGGACCATGGTGACACTGTGGCTCCAAGGAGACCATTGTGACTGAAGAACCTCATGGAGCCAAGAGTCCATTGTTACACTGTGGGGCCCTGTGGAACCAAGGGGAGCACAGTGACTTTGGGGGCCTCATGGAACAATGGAGACTCTTCTGACACTTTGGGACCCATGGGAACCAAGGGGACATGTCCTAGGTTGACTGTATGATACTTTTATCCCCAATCATCTTGTTCCGTTTATGCTGAATAGTAAGTTTTGCACCTTTAAGACTTGCTCCAAGGATTGAGGGGGGGAGAGGAGGGGCGCAGTTTGTTTTTCAGACACTGAACTCACTCCTACACATTCCTGATCCTGGACTGCATTGCCTGCAGATGAACAGACGGCAGGACAGGGCTCTCTTTTTTTTTTTTTTTGCTTTTAGTTAGTTTAGCTAGCTGAGGCAAACAAGTTCCCTGGATTGTGGTTTTTTTTTTTTTTTCCCCTTATTTTTCCCTTTCTCTGGACCTGTTCACACCTGCTCTGGACTGAACAACCATAAGAGCACCAGCAGCTCACATCAGTGGGCCGGGCCGGGCCTGGGCCACGGCATTTCCAGCGCCAGAGGGACTGATAAGGGACTGAGTGAGCTGAACTGGAATCTGAGGAGGGGACTTTCTGGGTTTGTCATCTCTTTTGGAGCAGCAAGGGGTTTTATTGTTTAATATTGTTTAGGTTTTCTTGTTTAAGAAACAGTTTTTTTCCACTTTTCTCCAAGGAAGTATTTTCTCCCGGACCGGTTGGGGGAGGGGCGATAGAATCCGATTTCCTAGAGGAGCCCCTTTGGGGGTTCTCTCCCAGATTTGCCCAGAACCAGGACGGGGAGGTGTCCCTGCCCATGGCAGGGGCCTTGGGACTAGATGATCTTTAGGGTCCATTTCATCCTTAACATACTGTGATTCTGTGGTTTCCTTCCCATGCACCCAGAGGAGCTTTGAAATCCATTCAGTGAAGACACAAAGCTCACACAGAGTTTGGCAATGACCAAACTCCCTGGCCCAGCAGCACAGGACTTTGTTGCCCAAGTCCTCCCCTTGTGACACTCAGCACTGTGTTCTATTTGCACAGACTGAGAGCTGCAAAGTGACAACTGCCACACAGGGAGAGGAGCAGGTGCTGGCCAAGGCTGCTCCTTCTACAAACAGCCTGGGCTCAGTGGGGCTCAGCCACCTCTGCTCTGCTGCTGTCTGGGCACTGGGAGGTGGTCCAGGCTCAGGGAGCCCATTTCTAACTCAGCTCCTACCACCTGGTGATGGATCCATGTCAAATGGACCCATCCTGGAGGCCAGGGGCCTGGAGGGGCTCAGTGATTGTTCATTAAAGCTCTTTGCTCTGGAGCTCTCTGGCCTTTGAGGAAATGCTGGCAAAGCCACAGCATAAAAACCTCTCCCTGCACTGCCTGGGCTGTTCTGGGATCAGTAAGGCAGACCCAGCATTCTGAGCCCTGGCCTGGCACGGGAGACTCCCTGGAAGCTGCAGGGCCAGGGTGGATGTGCCAGCACTGCCCTGCTGACCAGGGACTCTTCCCAGCAGTTCCATGGGAGCCCAGTGGGCTCAGGCTTGCACCATGGCTTTACTGAGGGGCAGAGAAGCAGGGCAAAGGAGCTGCACCTGAGATGCTGCAGTAAGCCACACTTCCATACTCCAGTGCTTCCAGGGGTTTGAAGGTCACCTTGATTTCGGCCGAACAATTCGGCCCGATTTCTCCTTCCTACAACAGAGAGAGACAGCAAAACATTGCTCTGCACACTTCACACTGCTTGTTTGCAACCACACTCCTGTAAGCCTTTGTTTAGAGCATCAGTGATGAGTGAACCACCCAAGGAGCCAAGGAAACCCTCCAAACCCAGCTCAACCCAGCGCTGGAAGCTCTCAATGCTCAGCTGATCAGCTCCCACTCTCCACAAGATTCCTGCTGCTCTGACACAAGCTCTTGCTCACATCATGCTGCTGGCAGCCACAGTGGGATGCAACTGCCCCTGTGCACTGGTGGCTCTTGGCCTTAGATGGGCCATAGGAGTGACCAAGAAGAGAACATGATTCCATTCCTTGAAATGCAAATATTAGTTAAGGTGTTTGGAAAGAAAGCAGAGGTTGGGATTATTCTGGGCTTTACTCCAAGATGAGAAGGGATTTTGCACTGTGCACACACCAGGTACTCATCATCTCTCACAATGCCAGCACTCAGAATCAGGGCTCTGCTTGATGGGAGCACGTGGCAGTTTGCTTGCATCACCAGAAAAGGAAAAGGTTTTGTGTCCCTGTGTGCAGGAGAACTCCAAAGGCCCATTTCAGCCTTGCACCCTAGTGTCCAGGCTCACAGATGACACTGGAAGGCAGACTCAGAAATAGTGCAAGGCATGCTTACAGGAGGGGATTGGCATTTCTGGCATTACCCTTGGGCTGAATTTGACCTCCTTTTGCCAGGGAACCGTGGCAAGCTTCAGGTCAGTGTGTGAGCTGGCAGTGCTCCAACAGCCTCTGCTGAACCCCACGTGTTGGGGGAGCCCCTGCCTGCAATAACTGCTCCCTGTGACACTGCAGGGACACACACACAGTGCCTTGAGCAGCTCGAGCCTGGCAGCAGAGCTCGGCTTTGTCAGGCTCCCAGCCCTGCCTTGAGCCTGCAGGGCACAAATGCTTTGAGCAGGGAGCTCTGCAGCCACTCCAGAAACTCCATGTCCTCCCTCCCACCACATGGGGCCAGCTGAGGATCTGCCCAGTGACTGCAGCCGGGGGAAGGGGGACGGGGGCAGGGTGCTTGGGAGGAGCAAGTGGAAGAGGAGGAGGAGGAGGAAAATGAGGTTCTCAGCTATCACTTACCATTGGCTCGATGGAAAAAATGTCATGGGAGAACAGCATGGGGTCTTCTGGCACCTTTGCCACCTTCTCCTGGACCATGCTTTTGAAGGAACTAAGGGAAAGAAGAGGGTGTATCACCTTTGGAAAAAGGGGCTGGCAATTCAGGAAATGTTTAGGGATGTTGTCAGGTCATGTAGGAAGAAGATTAGAGAGACTAGAGCCCAGTGAGAACCTGTGGAAATCCAGTCATTGCAATCAACCTTTCCTTCCCAAAATGCCATCCCTGGCTGGAGTATCAATGGAACTGGAATGCTGAGTGCTGAGCTCCTGAAGGCCAGGGACACACACCCCAGTGCCAGGGATGGTTTGCTTGGCCTTAACCCTTCAAAAGCACCAACACCCCCCTGAGGCCAAACGTTAGTTTCACTCTTGGGCCATGGATCTCACTGAAATGCATCTTTCAAACCAACCTCCTCTTCTCTTCATTCTCTTCTTCCTCACTAGGAAAAGCCTTCCACTGGAAGTGGGCTGTGATGTTACTCCTGTTCTCAATGAACACAGTTCTGTGGCTTGACATGGAGATGAAAGTCTTGTCAAGCTCCACGGAACTTGTGCTCAGCCCAACGTTGACATCCACAGCTTCTCCGTGGAGCTTTGTGTGGATAATTTCTTCCCCTGGAACAAAGCAAAGGGGAGTCTTTGCTCAGCTCACTGCCTGATGGAAGCACAAGGAACGGAGCAAACCACAGGGCACAGAAGAAAGTGTCACAGTTTTGAGCTGAATGAGCAGTTCTTGAAGACCAAGGAATAGTTACTGTTGAATTTGCTGTGTGGTTCTTCGGTTTCTTTTCCATTGAAAACATTCTGATTTAGCCCAAAAAGGACACATTTCATTAGCATTTCAATGAGAGCTGCTCTAAGAAAAGGAGCAATTAAAATTCTGAAAGAGTGAAAATGCAGATTAGAGCAATACACTGACCTGGAAACAAGACCCAAAAGGAGGATGCCATTTACAGTCCGAAGGGTCCAATCCCAGCTCAATGAAGCACCATCAGCAGGAGCACATCAAGGAAGCAGAACTGGAGGTTTCTGTGTATTTACCAGCAATGCAGTCTGGGACTCTGGGTTGTCATGCAGGCTGGTAACTGCTTGCTTGGCCCAGCAGACAAACTCTGTGCAATGTGCTGGAAATAATTATGCAGCTGTGTTT
Source organism: Haemorhous mexicanus (assembly GCF_027477595.1). Lineage (NCBI taxonomy): Eukaryota > Metazoa > Chordata > Aves > Passeriformes > Fringillidae > Haemorhous > Haemorhous mexicanus. Next base: position 9,769,181 of record NC_082356.1, on the reverse strand, counting down.
GTGCATGCTTTGGATTCAACAGGAGCAATCAGGATTGGTCACCAGGTAAAGAGCTCTTGCCTGACAAACACAAGACTCTGTGCTTTGGTGCTCAGGGACAGCCCAGGGGAAAAGTGCTTCTGCCCAGCAGCTGCTGGGCTTTGTGCTCTTCTACAGCCCCACTGAGCAAACAAAAGTTCCTGGCCTTGGTGCTTTGCTGCTGGTCAATCTGTCACTTCAAAGTGTCTTCTGGAGACTTTGGTGATGAATGCATCACACACAAAAACAAAGGGAACATCTGGCAAGCTGAGCTTTGCTCATGTCAGCAGTGACAGCTGATGAACTTGCTTCAGGTTGTGCTCATGAAGGACCTCTGGCTGCAATGATGGGCTGAGCTGTTCCCATTGCCTCTGGGGAGAACATCACTGCTGGCTGGTGGAGAAGCCTTGGGCCAGCAATGTTTATGGGCTGGACGTGAGACTTTGGAGGGAGGGGAGGAAAGACAAGGCCCCAGCAGCCCCAGAGCCAGAGCAGTGCACGTGCTCCTGCATCTGCCCCGGGGCTGATGCCAGCCCTGCTGCAGCTCTCTGCTGGGGCTCGGGGGATCAGTGCCTGCTGGGGGCAAGGCACAGGATTCTTCCCTTAGTCTTTTGCCAGAAATTTCATCAGAATGAGGACATGGAGGAGGACTGGTGGAGCAAATTCTATGTGTCCATGGAGGACAAGGACCCCAAATTCCCGTGGGGAACCAACGAGGACAGACTGAATGTGAGCCAGAGCCTGGGACCTGCACTGGGACAGGGACAGCTGGCAACAGGGATGGGGACAGAGACAGGGACAGGACAGGGCTGGGGACAGGGACAGGGAGGATAAAGGGAGTGGGTGAGGACAGGGATAGGGATGAAGGTGGGGAGGGGACAAGGATGAGGATGAGGAGGGAATGGGACAAGGATGAAGAAAGGGCCGGGCCCGCGGTGGGGAGCAGCCCCGGGTCTGATCCAAGGCCAGCCCTGCCCCGCAGATCTACGGCTGCGAGCTGAAGGCGGTGCCCGAGTTCGAGGGGCTGCAGGATTTCTGCCAGACCTTCCCCCTCTCCAAACCCGGCCGTGCCCCCGAGCCCGTGGGCAGCTTCAAGGTGGGTGAAGCCCCCCTCCCCGTGGGACGCCGTGGCCGCGGGGCGGGACCCCCGGAGGGCACCGAGGGTCTCTCAGGGGCTGTTCCGCATCTACCCCGTGCCCCAGGAGGGCGGAGCCGCCCCCGCGCCGCGCTGCTTCCAGCGCCTGCCGCCCCGCCAGCCGCAGCCGTGCCTGCTGCGCGTCTACGTCGTGCGAGCCTTCGACCTGTCCCCCCGCGATGTCACCGGGCTGGTGAGGACAGCGGGGACGCCCGCGGGGCCGGGCGGGGCGGGGCGGAGCAGCCGTGTCACCGCGGTGTCCCCTCCGTGCCCCAGAGCGATTGCTACGTGCGGGTGGCGCTGGGCAAGAAGACGCTGGGACAGCGGGACCAGTACGTGCCCAACACCCTGGAGCCCGTCTTTGGCAGGTGCGGCACTGTCACCCCCGGGGCGGGTGGCCCGTGTCACTGTCACCTCCAGGGGGCACTGGGGGCGCTCACCAGGTCACCATTCCCAGTGCTGTTGTGCCACCAGATCCCTGTGCCATTCCCTGTGCCACCACCTGTCCCACTCCCTGTCCTGCCATGTCCCTGTGTCCTCACCTGTCCCACTCCCTGTGCCACCAGCTGAACCATTCCCTGTCCTGAGGGACAGGGAGGGGACACGGGGGGCTGGGAGGGGGGCCAGGAGGGGACATGGTGGGCACAGGAGGATGGCACGGAGCGGGCACAGAGGGGGAATTGGGACACGAGGAGGGGCAGGATGGGGGGCACAGGAAGGTTTGGAGGGCACAGAAGGGTTTGGGGGGCACAGGAAGATGGCACAGAGGGCCAGGGGCGGGCACAGGGGTAACTCCCAGCAGAGGTGCCACTGCCCTGTCCCCAGCGCGGGCCCCGCGTGCTGGCGGGACCAGCTGTGCCCCAGCCGGGCCCTGGAGCTCCTGGCGGGCACCCGGGGGCTGCCCGGGCCCCGCTTCAGCCGCGGGGGCACCGCCCTGAGCCTGAGCGGGCAGCGCTTCGAGCTGCGCCACTTGGGTGAGGGGAGGGACTGGGGGAGCTTGGGGGGGTGTGGGGGGTTTTGGGGGGATCTGGTGGGGTTTGGGAGCATGTGGGGTGGGTCTGGTGGGGGTTTGGGGGGGTTTGGGGGGGGTCTGGGGTGTTTTCCAGGGATCGGGGGGGGGTTTGGGGTATCTGGGTGGGTCTGGGGTGTCTGGGGTAATTTGGGGGTGTTGGGGGGGGTCTGTGAGGTGGCTGTCGGGTGGGTGACAGGTGGATTGGTGTCACAGAGCGGGGCCACCCCCCGCCGCGACACGCCGGGCCCCCCGGGAGCGCCTGGCCCTGCACGTGCTGAACCTGTGCGAGCTCGTCCCGGAGCACTTGGAGACCCGCGGGCTGCAGAGCCGCGCCCAGCCCGGCCTGGAGCAGGTGACAGCGACGCCGGGGACAGAGACACCGGGCTGGGGGTGACAGCGACACCTGGCGGGGAGGGGTGATGGGGACATTGGGGTGACAGAGAACGTGGGGATGGGAACATCGCAGGGACAGCGACGCTGGGGTGGATGCCAGGGACCCCAGGAGTGGGTGATGGGGCCAGGGGGTGACAAGGACAGGTGCTGGGGGGACAAAGGAACCCCGCAGTGATGAGGAGCCTGGGGCCGTGGGGATAGAGAGGGGACACTGGGGGACACCCGGGGACATGGGGCTGGTGCCACCCTGTCCTGCTGTCCCCAGGGCAAGGTGCAGATGTGGGTGGACATTTTTCCCACCAGCCTTGGCCCCCCTAGGCCCCCTGTGAACATCGACCCCCACAAGGCGAAGGGGTGAGTGAGGGACAGGACACCCCTGTGGGGACAGGGCCACCCCCCGTGGGGACAGGGCCACCCCGGGTGGAAGGTGACCCGTCCCTGTCCCCTCCTGAGGTACGAGCTGCACTGCGTGGTGTGGAACGTGCGGGACATGGATCCTGGGGACATCAACCTGCTGGGCCAGCGCATGAGTGACATCTACGTGTCCGGGTGTGTCCCCATCGTGTCCCCTGTCACCCCCCAGCTTCTGTCCTGCTCACTCCAGAACCCCTTGCAGGTCCTTTGTCACCAGAGGGTCCCTATCAGCCATCCCCAGGGTCCCTGTCACCCCAGGGTGTCCCCATCCATGTGGGCACAGTGGTGACAGCAGTGTCCCCTGGGGGGTGGCACAGAGGTGACAGCGGTGTCCCTGCAGGTGGCTGGATGGGCTCTCCGAGCAGCAGCAGCACACTGACATCCACTATCGCTCCCTGCACGGCCGCGGTGCCTTCAACTGGCGCTTCGTGTTCCCCTTCGAGTTCCTGGCGGCCGAGAAGCTCTGCGCCATCCGCCGCAAGGTCAGAGACAGCCAGAGAGGGGACAGAGTGGGGACACAGCCCAGGGACACGTGCGACCTTGCCGTGTCCTCAGGCAGGAGCACGTGTGGAGTTTGGACGAGATGCTGCTGAAGGTGCTGCCCAAGCTCATCCTGCAGGTGTGGGACAATGACAAGTTCAAGGCGGACGATCTGCTGGGTGAGAGCCCGTGTCACCACCGGGGGGACACCGCAGGGGACAGGGGACAGCCAGTGGGGACAGGGAGCACCCATTGGTGATAAGGAGCTCCCCCAGGTGACAAGGAGCTCCCCCCAGTGACAGAGCTGTCCCCTGCCCTGTCCTGCAGGGATCCTGGAGCTGGAGCTGACGCAGCTGCCCCACCCGGCCTGCAGCGCCCGCCTGTGCCGGGCCACACTGCAGGACCTGCCCTGGTTCTCCTGGGCCTGGCTCTCCCTGCCCCGGTTCTTCTGGGCCCAGCTTTCCCGGGCCTGGCTCTCCCTGGCCCGCTTCTCCTGGCTCTGGCTCCCCCTGGCCTGGCTCTCCCGGTGCTGGTGCCATGCCCTGGCGCGGCAGCGCTCGCCCCTGAACCTGTTCCGCAGAAGGAGGGCGCGGGGCTGGTGGCCCTGCACCGTGCACAAGGACGGTGGCCAGCGGCTCTTGGTAGGTTGGGAACGGATTGGGGACACCCACACGGGGCTGGGGGACAGCAGGGACAGATCCAACCGCCCCGCAGGGGAAGCTGGAGCTCAGCCTGGAGCTGCTGTTGGCGCAGGAGGCCGAGGAGCGGCCTGTGGGGAAGGGCCGGGAGGAGCCCAAAAAGCACCCGACCCTGCCTGAGCCCAGGTGAGCCCGGGGCGAGCCAGGAGGGGCTGGTGGGCCGGGGACAGGCGGTGGCTGAGCCCGGTGTCCCCGCAGGCACCCCAAGTCCTCGTTCCTGTGGCTGACATCTCCACTGAGCCTTGTCCACCACGGCGTCCGCTGGCGCTACCTGCTGTGGCTCGGCCTGGGGCTGGCGGCACTCCTGCTGCTCCTGCTGCTCCATTCCTTCTTCCCGGTCAGCACTGCCCCACAAATACCCCGCTGGCACCCCTGAACATGCCCTGACTGCCCCGTGTCCCCCTGCAGGGCACCCTCAAGGTGAAGGTGGCTGACCCACGCCAGCTCCTGCCGGCCAAGGAGCAGCCGGGCACGAAGCCTCCCCTGACGGAGCGCTGAGGAGGAGCTGCCCGGCTCCCCGATTTCCTGGCTCTGAACCCCCCTCCCGAGCTGCTCTGGATGTCCTCGGTGCATTCTGCAGCCAGGAGGGGATTGTCCCATCCGGAACGCTGGGGGAGCTGCCCATGGATGTTCCCTCCTGAACAAAGCCGTGTCCAAGCAGCACCAAAGCATCGTCCCTGTCTCTGGTGGCTCGGGGAGGGCATGGACGCTCTAACCCCAGCCCTGATCCCAAATTCAGCCCTAACTCCAGCCTAGGTTCAGCTCCAGCTCCCAAACTCAGCCCCAATTCCTGCCTTAATCCCAACGGCGTCATCAGCCCCCACCCGAGTGCCAGCCCCAGTCCCCTGGGCAGGACGGGGACACCCCTGGGGAGTGTGGCTGCGAGGGAGGTGGGAGCAGCACGGGCTCCTCTGTGCCTGGTCCTGGATCACGGTGGGATGTGGAAGGAGAGAGCCAGCCGGGTGCCCTGACCGTGGGGCCCAGCTCAGGGAAGGAGAAGGGACAGACACTGGCCGGATCATCCCCCAGGACAACGACAACGGACACTGGCAGCCATGCCCACTCCGCGCCGGACCCTGGGGAAGGAGGGCACCGGCCGGAGCATCCCCCGGGGCCAGGAGGGCCGAGATGCCCTGGCCTGGCCCTGCCCCAAGGCAATGTGAAGGCTCCTGGTGACCAGGCCCAGTGCACCCAGGCCCCGCCCCTCCCGGGACCCTCTTAGCCAATCACATTGCTCTGTCCTGCTCTATTCCCCGCCCCCCATTGTTTGCACTCTGCTCCCATGGGCTGCGGGCAAGGGGGGCGGAGCTAAACCTGCCTATATAAAGCAGGAGCAGGTGCTGTGCGCTCAGTTCAGGTCCAGCGGAGGCAGCGGAGCAGAGGAAGCAGAGGAAGCAGAGGAGAGCGGAGCTGCCAACACCAGAGCCGCAGCACCGGCCGAGCCCGCAGAACCAGCAGCCCTGGAGCTTTGGCACTGGCTGGACCCTCGGCGTTGCCAGCCCGGAGCCCCAGCACGGGGTGGTCGTTGGGGGGAGGCTGGGAGGGACGGGGACCCACCGATGCGCCGCTCTCGCCGTCCTTGCGCCTCTTCTCACTGCCGCCTTCTCGGTACCAGCCCCTCCGAACGGGAGCGGCACCAGCAGCGGCACCACCCCCGGCTCAGCAAAGGTAAGGGCCGAGAACCGCCGGGGCACCGAGGGACCATGCCGGGCTCCCAGATCGGGGGCTCGGCCACCGCCCCGGCCTGCCCAAGGTAAGGGGATGGAGAACACGGCAGCCCCCCCAAACTGGGGGGGGTCAGACAGCAACCCCGGCTCAGCAAAGGTAAGGACCGACAACCCGGGGCACCGAGGGACCACGCCGGGCCCCCCAAACCGGAGGGGTCTGGCCACCACCCCGGCCTGCCAAAGGTAAGGGACAAAATAAAATTGGCAAAAATCACATTACGTGCTGTGGCTGTTCTTTGATAGCTCCATGCATCACTCGCCACTCGCACAAATCACACAGCGCCCCCAGAAGTGGGGCTTGGACCCCCAAGAGTGGGGCTGGGACCCTCAGAGACCCCTCCCCGTGGGCCTGGGACCACCAGAAATGGGGTAGCAACCACCAAAGACCCCCACCCCATAAACCCAACCACCCCAAAAATGGGCTTGGGATCCCCAGAGACCCCTCCCTGTGGGCATGGGACACTCATAGACCCCTCCCCATAAACCTGGGCACCCCAGAAATGGGGCTGGGACCCCCAAAGACCCCTCCCTGTGGGCCTGGGACCACCAGAAATGGGAGAGGGACCCCCAGAGACTCCTCCTCATAAACCCAAGCTCCCCCAAAATGGGGCTGGGACCCCCAGAGACCCTTCCCATGGGGCTGGGACCCCTCAGTCCCATGAGGTTCCGTTGTCACGACTCTGCCCTGGGTGCCACCAGGTGTGGAACGCCTGCCGTGTCACAATAGAGCCTCGGTTTCGTCATTCCTGGTGCTGTGACGTCATGGAATTTATGGAGTCTGTCCTCGTCCTGGTGTCAGAGAAAATTGAAATGAAAATTGGACTTAATGGCGTGAGTTACCCTCCGCTAGGATTCCAATAATCCCCATTTCCAAGGATCCAATTCCAACTTCCAATAATCCCAATTTCCCAATTCCAATTTCCACTGGGAAGAAATGAAGAGATGAAAGTGAAAAAATAACAGTCTTTTATTAACAAGCAGGGACGCAACATGTAGAAAAAAGAAGTAAAGAATTTATTGGAATTTTATGGAATTAATGGAATCTGTCCTCATTCAGGTGTCAGAGAAATTTAAAAATTGAATTTAATGTCCTGGAATCCTCCTTTAGGATTCCGGTTATCCCAATTTCCAATAAACCAATTCCAGTTTCCAATAATTCCACTTTCCATCGGGAAGAAATGAAGATCTGAAAGCGAAAAAATACCAATATCTTTTATTAACAAGCAGGAAATGCTCCCAAAATCCCGAATTTAGCGTGGCCCCGCCCCCACCCCGCCCTCACCCCTGCCCCTGGGCCACGCCCCTTTAGAACCCTCCGCCTCTTGACCAATCAGATCGCTCGTCTGCATTTTGGTCACGCCTCCCCTCTGTTTGCTCACAATGTGGACTGTTGGTTGCTCCGCCCCCATGCTGTTTTCTCAATTCCCATTGGCTGTCCTGTGCAGGGGCGTGGCTCAGGCTGGGTATATAAAGTGGGTGGCGGGAGCAGGGGGCTGAGTTCGGGATCAGGATCGGCGGCAGACCGGAGTGGGCGGAGATCCCCGGAGCAGGGCAGCCGGACAGCGGAGGATCCCAGCGGTGGACACTGCAGTGGCCAGAGCCTGGATGATCCCAGCGGTGGACACTGGAACGGCCAGAGCCCCAGGACCGGAGCGGCCGGACACCAGAGGATCGCAGCGGTGGACACTGGGGCGGCCGGACACCAGAGGATCGCAGCGGTGGACGTCGGGGAACCACAGCGATGAACACTGGTCCACAGACCGTCCCCGCGCACATTACGGTAAGCACGAACGGAGCCGATCCGCCCCCTCCCGGTAACGGGAAGGAGGACGGAGATGATCTGACTCACCCCCCTGCTCAGGTGAAGACGGTCCCGGCCCCCCACAGCGGAGGAGCAGCAAGGGTCCGGAGACCCCACCGGGCACTCCGCTCCAGAGACCACCTCCGCACACATTACGGTAAACACGAGCGGAGAGGATCCGACTCCCTCCCGGTAAGGGAAGGAGGACGGAAATGATCTGACACCCACCCCCCCCCCCCAACAGCGGAGGAGCGATAAGGGTGCGGGGACCCCACCGGACACTCCGCTCCAGAGACCACCCCCCGCCCACATCACATCACGGTAAGCACAAACGGAGAGGATCCGGCCCCCTCCCGGTAACGGGAAGCGGCTGGATATAACCTGACTCCCTCTTATCTCCACAGTGGGCACAGACAGTCCCGGGAACTGGGGAGCAGCGGGGCTGCGGAGACCCCCACCCCCCTTCCCCCCCCCATTAAATTAAACACAAACTGAGACGAGCCGGCCCCTCCCGGTAATGGGGAAGGACGGAGATGATCTGACCCCCCCGTTCATCCCCGCACGGGACCGGGGTGGAGCTGAACCCCGAACCAGGCCCTCCTAAACGGGGGACAACCGAGACCAACCGGGCCCTTCCTTAACAGAGGAGAACCGGGACCACCGGTGCCTCCATCATGGGGGAGGACCGAGCCCACCGGGCTCTCCTCAACGGGAGAGGACTGAGACCGGAGCCAGAGACAAGCCTGTCCCACCTGAGGGAGGTGAGGAGGGCTGAGACCCCCAGTGCCCCTAAATGTAGAAATGGAGACCCCAAAAAAGACAGCCAGAGACCCCCACCCCCTGTAAATGGCGGGAGGATGGAGACCCCCCCCCCCCCGGTGTCCTTCAAGGGTGAGAAGGGTGGAGACCCCCCCGAGCATCCTGCGGGGTGAGAGGGGCAGGGCAGCATCCCCAGAGCCCCTCCAGGCAGCCCTGGGCCCAGAGAGAGCCCCTGAGCATCCCCCAGGCTCTGGGCAATGGAAACCAGAATTTACAGAAATTAAATTTTACAACAGATGGGGAAAAAAAAAACCAAACTAGAATTTACAAAAATCAATTTTACAACGCATGGAAAAAAAAATCCAATTTTACAAAAATTTTACAAGTTGTGGGAAGTTTTGGCTGATATTGACGCCCCCAAGGAGTCACTTGAGGTGAAAACACGAACAAATCACAAAGCCCCAGCCCCCACCCCGGGGCTGTGCCCATCCTTGTCACACCTGGGGGCTGCTGGGGGTCCCCACCCCTGAACTGGGGGACCATTGGACCCCCCCCTAATTAAGGGAGGGGACAGAAATGAAAAGTGAATTTAGGGAGGGGAACCCCCCGGGCCCCCTCCGACCCCCCAGAGGCAGAGGGGATGGACCTGGAGCGTCTGGGGGCACCAGGCAAAGAAAAATGGGCAGAAATTAATTCTAACAGCTCGTAATTTGGCTGATAATTTGATTTATATTTTGGCTGATTGATTATTTGGCTGTTTATCTGGCTGACTGTTAGTTTGGCTGATACTTTAGCTACTTATTTAGCTGCTATTTGCTCTCCCAAGTAGCACTTGAGATAAAAATGCAAACAAATCCCAAACCCCTGGGCTTGGGAGCACAGGGCAGCCAGAGATTCCATCCTTGTCACACCCAGGGGCTTTCCAAGTGATTAATTATTTAATTATTTAATTGTTCTGTGGATTTAGAGGCACAGGCCCCCCACAGTCCCTCTCAGTGCCCCCAGTGTGACATGGATGGAGACCTCTCGAGTGCCCCCAGGCTCTGAAATAAATAAAATTCAGTAAAATCTGACAGCACAAACCAGGCGTGGACTGATTATTTATTACAATTTATTATATAATTTATTATTTTTATAGTATTTATAATTTATATTAACTTTATATACATGATATATACTATTTATATTAATTACTATTCCTTATATAAAAATGTGGCATTTATTATGGATTTTGTTTAATGGCTAATAATAATAAAAATTGGGGGCTGAATGTAAGGTCAGGCTTAAAGGTGGGGTTTGGTTTAGGGCTGTGGGTTTAGGAAGGGGCTGCAGTTGGGGCTGGGTTTGAGGTCGGGGTTAACCCTAAGCCAGCCCCACTTTTGGGGCTCCCAGGCCCATGGGGAGGGGTCCCTGGGGGTCTCAGCCCCACTTCTGGTCTGCCTGGGCTCATTTTTTTGGGGTCCCACTCCCACTTTTGGGGTTCCCGCGCTCATTTCTTGCCCCGCCCCTGAGTGGGCGTGGCAGTGCAGCAACGCCCAATACAGGGCCACGCCCCCTTCACAAAATTCCCGCCATTTCCCGCAGCTCTCGCGAGACTTGGCGGCGCGGGTGGGGCTCCCTCAGAGCAGCCCGGCTCGGCCTGGCCGCGCTCCCCTCAGCCCTCCCCACTCCCTCAATCTCCTGCTCCCCTCAGCCCTCCCTGCTCCCTCAGTCCGTTCCCTCAATCTCCTGCTCCCCTCAGCCCTCCCCGCTCCCTCAGTCCTCTCCCTTATTCCTTCCCGTTCCCTCAGCCCTGTATGCTCCCCTCAGTCCTTTCCCTCAGGTCTCTCCACTCCCCTCAGCCCTTCCCGCTGGGGAATAAAGCCCTCTGCAAGGACCCTTCTGAGAACATGGGCTCCAAAACCCTCCTTCAAGGGCCCTTTTGGGCTCCAAGGCTAATAATAATAATAACAACAACCATCCCCAGGACTGAGCACACAGCACGGGGTGGGGTTCACGCCCAGGAGTGCAGCCCTGGGCCCCTCCTGGAGCTCGGGGCAGGCTCAGCCCTTGGGGGCCGAGGTGAAGATGCGCAGGCCGTGCACGTGCGTGATCTCCTCGCTCAGCGTCTGCGGGGCAAGCGCGGTTCAGGGCCAGCTCTGGCCTTGGAGCAGCCTCAGCCGGCAGCCACAGCCAGGGGCGCAACCACAGCCCCACAGCCAGGGCTGCTGCACCCTCAGCCCCTCTCTCCCATTCCCTCACACCCATTCCCTCTCCTCTGCTCCCTCTCCCATTCCCTCTCCCCCGTTCCCTCTTTCCCATCCCCTCTCCCCATTCCCTCTCCCCAATTCCAGCTGTTCCCTTTCCCTCTCTTCATCCTCTCTCCCCTGTTCTCTCCCATTCCCTCTCCCCCTTCCCCACACCTGGGTCACCATCCTGTGCTGCTGCACCGGGCGCTTCTCCCGGAACAACTCCGACTCCATGTGGATCTCATACATGTCACCGCAGCCTCCTGGGAACCCGGGACAATTAACACCAATTAACGTCAATTAAAATCAATTAAAGTCAGTTCAAGTCAAGGCTTGAGCACCCTCACACTCCTGCCCTGTCTGGGGGTCCCCGCAGCCTGGGGGGGATGGAGACTGACTGGGTTTAAAAAAAACTAGGTTTGGGGTAACCAAGAGCGGGTTTAGGCCCAGCAGGAGCGGGTCCCTACCTGAGATGCCCACCACCTTGATGGCCGAAGCCCGCGGGAATTTCTCCCGCAGCAGCCGCGCCAGGCGCGACTCCCCGCCAGGAGCGGCAGCGCAGGAACAGCTGGGGGGAAACGGTCCTGAGAGCCCCGGGGGGACCCCAAAAAACAGCCCCGGGAGCGGAGGGGAGGGGAAAGTGAAATAGAAGCTGCCGGCACCGGAGAGGGGCACAAGAAGCTGCGGAACCCCGGGAGATGCGGGCGAACCGGGAGAAGGAGGGGTGGGAACGGGAGCTGCCATCACCGGAGGATCGGGCGGTGGGAACGGGGCCTGCGGAGGGGCGGGGGGGTTACCTGTGCCGGGGGGACATTGTGAGGAGCGGCAGCACCGGGAGCGGTACAAGGAACGGGGGAACACCGGGAGACGGTGGGGAACGGGGCCCGGGGACGGACACCGGGAGGGAGCGCGGGCCGCGGTTACCGGCACCGGGGGGACACAGGGGGAAACGGGCCGGGAGGGCAGCACGAGCAGGGGGAGGGAGACGGGGACAAGGACAGAGGGACAGGGGACTGACGGACACTCACCGGGCCCCGGCTCAGCCCCGCCGCCGCCATCCCGGGGGCGCGCCGGGGTCACCTCCGGCTCAGCCAATCAGAGCGCGCCGGTGACAAAAGGGGCGGGGCCAGCGTTGCACCCCACGAGCGCCCCCTGGTGGTTCGGAGGACCAGGAGAGGCCCCGCCCCCCGACGCCCCCCAAAGGGTCCCCACCAAGGGTCCCCTCCTGCCCCCATAAAGGTTCCCCTCCTGACCCCACAAAAGTTCCATCCTCCCCCCACTCCATTCCCATATCCAGGGTCCCATCCCGACCCCCAAAAGGATCCCAAAATGATCCCATCCCCCCTCTCATCCCATAGATGGGCCCTCATCCTGATCTCCCCCCCAAAGGACCCCCAATTCCCATGCCCAGAACTCCATCCAGACCCCCCAGTCCAAAAAACCCCAACCCCAAAAACCCCACAAACCCCTATCCCAAAAACCCCAAAAATCCCAATCCCAAAACCCCAATCCTGCCTCAAATTCCCACTACCAGACCCCCAATCCTAAAAACCCCAACCCCAAAATCCCCAACCCGAAAAACCCCACAAACCCCAATCCCAAATACCCCAAAAATCCCAATCCCAAAACCCCAATCCTGCCCCCAATTCCCACTACCAGACCCCCAATCCTAAAAATCCCAACTCCAAAAACCCCAACCACAAAAACCCCAATCCTGTCCCAAATTCCCACTCCCAGACCCCCCCAACCCCAAAAACTCCCATCCCAAAACCCCAATCCCTCAGGAATTGCAGCCGAGCCTGGTGTTGAGTGCAAAAAATAAATATAAAATTTATTAAAACACCCACAATATTTTAAAGGTATCGGGAATAATAACACAGCCCAACTCAGAATAAAATACAAATTAAAAATAAACAACAACAGAACAAAAAAAAAAACCAAAAAACAAAACCAAAACCGGAGGGGAGGATCCAAACTTGCAATTTTTAGGAATCCTAAAAAATAAATTTATTGAAACATGGGTGGAAAGAAAAAGAGGGAAAAGGGTGAAAAACAACACAGAGAGAAAGGGAAAATGATACAAAAAAAAATTATCGGCATAGATTTCCTGTCCTAGGAGTATCTACAGTTTGATTACATGTTAATTAATTCTTTAATTAATTATTCCTATTGCCTTGAGACGTGGGAAAAAATTCTACCGCTCCTTGATCCACCCCGAAACTTCATTTCAAGTAACCCCAGAGCCGAGCCCAGCCAGGAACCCCAAAGGGTTTGGGACCCCCTGGTGCCTCCCCCGCAGCTGCCGCCATCCCCAGAACATGCCAAAAAGCGCAGGAACAGCCCCAAAGAATTCCCAAAATAAAAATCCCATTATTTGGGATTTTCAAATAATGCTGGAACACCTCAGAAAAAATCCCCAAAAAAATCCCAAAATAAATCCCAGAAAGTGCCAGAACACCGCCAAAAAAAAATCAATCAAAAAATGCCAAAACAAATCCCAAAAAAATCTGGAACAACCCAAAAAAATCCCAAAAGAAATCCCAAACTAAATCCCAAAATGTGCCAGAACACCCAAAAAAAAATCCCTAAAAAAACCCCAAAAAAATCCCAAATAATGCCGGAAAAATCCCAAAAAATCCCAAAATAAATCACAAAAAATATCCCAAAAAAAATCCCAGATCACGCTGGAATACCCCAAGAAAAATCCCCACCAAAAAACCCAAAATAAATCCCAAATAGCACCAGAATACCCACCAAACAGATCTCCCTGGGGGCAGAGCATGGAGAGCATCAGCTCCTTGGGCTCCTCAGGAGCTGGGGCAGGAACAGGATGTGCTTCGGGGCTTTGCCCACAGCTGGGCAAACGGGAGAAAAACCCCAACATCAGCAACAAACCTGCCCCAAACCTGCCCCAAGCAGGCCCCAAATCTGCCCAAAGTCACTCTGGATACACACCAAACAATCTGCCCCAAATCCCACCAAAATCCTCCATGGTTTGACCCAGGGCTGTCTCAGCATTTTTAAGGATTTTTCAGAGTTCCAAGAAATGATCTCTCAGCTCTGTGGGAAGCCTCCTCTAAACTGATGGTGTTGTGACATCTCCTCTAAGGAATCAGATGCAGCCCCAATTATTATTACAGAACCACTCCAACAGTTTGCTGGGTTTAAAGCATCTCTGTGCTGAGGGAATTTTGGAGGAGACAGCTATTGGATGGTTCATTAGTCTGTCACCCCCAGACCTTCACTCCTAAGTGCCATTCTCAAGAGCCTTGTTTTAAATTACCTTTAGGGAATTCTCTCCCACTTAGAGCTTGGGTGGTGGCCAGGCCTCAGCTCTGCCTGGACAGGAATTTGCCAACAGAGCCAGATGTTTTCTGCATCAAAACTAGATTTGAGTGGCTTGCACTTGGCAATCTGACCCTCTAGACATGACTGTTGAACTATTTTTAAAGGGAGCTTGGGAATTATTATCTGGAAATAATGATCCAAGTCCCCCCTGCATGGAGGTTTGTCAGCTGTTTGCAGACTCTGGGATGATGGTACATTATTTCAGAGATTGCTATTTACCTAATTCCACCTATGTTGTTAGCTTTACCTGCTATTTGAAATATTCCTGATTGTTGTATCCAAATTATTCCTAATTGCTGTAAGTTTCTTGTCCACTGCATGTATTATTTTACTGTGATGTTGCTTCATACTCATAACAAAAGACATGCATCTCATTCTTAAAAACTAAAAAGAAGAGGAATGAACGCCTTAAGAACGTTCAAATAATGCAATATGGACATGAGAAATTTGGACAACTAATCATTCTTAATAATGCAATATTTACATGAGAAATTTGGAAAAAAGCTCACCACATCTAAATCCCAACTGAGTGCACCACAGTGAAGCCCAATTGATTCATTACCTTCAGGAGAAGATGTGCCTGTGTTTTATCATCAGCAGCTCAAAGCTGTCACCTGTTCATTCCATCAGACACTGATCAGCTCTGAAAAAATGAGGCCCAGGGCAAAGAGAAATAACCTCATCACCTTGCAGCCTCTGTGGCCAGAGCAGGAGCAGGAGGAGGACTGCCAAGACATGGCTGGGTCTGGAAACTGACAGAGGCACTTTGCCAACAAAAGCCTCATGGCACCCTCATGGTACAGAGCTCCTACTGACCTTCTCCAGTTATTCCCTGTTCCAGCTCCCAGGAGGACATTCAGGGATGGCAAAGATCAACATTTCCAGCTAATGGACTTTCTCACACTTCTCAACTAATTGGAAACAATGGTCCTTTCTTTCCATTTCCCCAAGAGACACTGGACATTATTCTTCTGTTTTCTCAGGCTGCCAAACCCTGTGTCAATGACTTGATAGAATTTGGTAAGTTTTGTTGATTGTAATTGCTCTTTATCTATCTTATCCCATATCTAATAGATAACCAGTGATAACCTTGATGAGATAATACCCTCACAAGAGTGAGCAGTTTCAACATCAGAACAGAGGAGCCTTTTTTAAATGAACAAAAAGGGGGAGATGCCATAGACAGGTAGAATAATGATAAAAGAAAGGCCCTATGAAATCAGGCCTTGCTCTGCTCTATTAACAGCTGGCCTCTCATCTCCTCTGAGTGCAGCTAAGCAGTTACAAGTTCCCATGTGAAGCGATTTTGAGAATGAGACTTTGTGAACAATCTATTCTGAGGGTGAGAAACAAATGCACCTGCAAGAACAAGGGATTTGTGCCATGAGAATCAGTGAAGAGAACAGAAAAACAATACAATAGAGAGATTTGATGCACAACTAAAATCTATTTATTAAACAATAATAGAAAAACTGCTAAGAAACATATTAACTAACTAAAATTAAACAAGATGTCTGATAAACTGAGTATAATTAGTTGTGTGAATAAAAAAATTAGGAGTCCTTCTCCATCCCATGTGGTTTTTCTGGGATTTCAGTTCCCCCTCTTCTTTTGGACTTTGGCTTTCCCCTTCTGTGGGGCTTTGGTGACCTTCTTCTCTGGGGCATTGGTTTCTTTCTTCTCTGGGCCTTTCTTTTCCTTCTTCTCAGGGGATTTTGTTTCTTTTTTTGGGATTTTGGTTTCGTCCTTCTCTGGTGGTTTGCTTTTCCCCTTCTCTGCTTTTGGAGGCTGCTTCCCCACACAAACTCCCTTCTTTCCCTTCTTCCACCTCTCTTCCTCCTTCTGCCTCTTTTCTTCCTCTAAGGTTTTGGCCTCCTCCTGAAGCTTTTGAGTGGGCTGCTTCAGTTCCCTTCTGCAGACAAAACAGAAAACATGGCTGAGAGTCCCACCAGAAACTTGGGCTCACCAGTCCTGGCTGGCCCTGCACTTCACTCCTTCACCCTGAGGCCATTTCCGTGAATTCTCCTCAACCCACAGAGGCTGGGAACATCCCAAGTGAGGGCACTGGTGGAAGGGGACCTCCAGGACCAGCCAAACCTGAGCTTTGCCATCATCAGCTCTTGACTGTGCAAGCTCCCTCTTAAGGCTCAGCCAGAGCCCTCCAGCCCAGTGCCAAAGGCTGATCCACCAGCTCTCTGTGCTGGTGCTGAAAACGCCCTTTGTCTCTTGGCTTCCCAGGTTAGAGCAGAGCACAGATTGCTCACATCTGCTTCTCTCTCCTACCATTCTTACTCAGCTCATTCAGCCCCTTCTCCCTGGGCACAGCTGAAGCATGATTTTAAAGGGTTAAGATTTCAGCTGAGGGTTAGAAGCAATTCCCATGGATCAGGATGTAAGGCAGATAGGCAGACCATAGGTTAATGATTATGAGATGCTTAAGCTGGAGCTGATTGTTCCATTGTTTACCATTAGGAGCTTCTTTCTAGAAGGAAGTGGAGTAAGTGAACTGTTCCAAGAACAAATTGAAACCAGTAGAACAATGGGTTAGCACCTGGACTTGATGTCAATCAGTCACTAAGCAGGGGACCTTGGATCATGCCAGAGGGTCACAGAGACCTGATGAAGACATTCCTGACTTCATCCCTTAAAACCACTGACCAATTTCAGACCACCGACCCAATTCAAGAGAAGAATTGCACAGGTGTGAAGGACCAATGGCCTCATTTGAATACATAGCAGGGATGGGAGGGGCTGGGGCTGTGCAGATGTATTGTATGTAAGATCTTGGGAAATAAAGAGAGGGCAGAGAACCTTGGGCAGCGCGGTCACGCCTTTTAGGGACAGCTCTGGTGCCGCCCGCTGGTGTTAATAAACACACCACTGTCTGACTTTAATTAGTTAGAGAGTCTCTGTCCCTCATCTTCGGTTTTAAGGACTCCTAGCCTGCTCCTTAATGAGAACAATCCTGTCAGTCAGAAAGCAAAGGCTGCAGGAACTCCTCTCCTGCCAGACAGGCTCTTGGCAGCCAGATTTCCTGCTGGAACCCAGCTGTGACCAAGCAAACCAGGGCTGGCTGCCGTGGAAACCATTGGAAGCAGCCTCATCCATCTCCTCCCCATGAAACCAACTTCAGCCTGGCCTGAAGAAGTCCTGATGCACAGGCTTGCTTTGAGCAGCCTCCACTCCCAGCTCCACACTTGGCCTGTGTGTCCTGAGCTGGGCTGCCTTGCTGGAGCTGAGCTTCTCCTGTGCTTGCCTACTGCTGCAGCTGAAGGGGAGCCTCAAGGACATGAGCTTTTCTGGGTGCTGTCCCACCACAAGGAGAACCTGGCAGATCAGCATTGCAAGGACTTCATCTGGGGCAGGAGCAGGACCCAAAGCAAGGTTTGGTCTGTGCCCCATGCCTGCCCATCCCACAATCCCACTGCTTTGGTGAAGAAGGGAGATGATGAAGAAGATGCCACTCAACACCATGGACTTCAAGACACCTCCAGAGGCAGTGCCAAGGCAAGCCCAGAGCCCAGCTCCCTGCAGGCAGCAGCTAAGCCAGGAGGGCTCAGCACTCCTATAGAGCAGATGATGTTCTGTCTCAACAGAAGAAGGTCCTTCCTCTCTTGGGAGCCAGGGAGCTCAGAGTGGCCATCCCTGTGCTGCTTCTGGCCTTTGCTATGCAGCACCTCTGAGCTCAGAGTCCTTGGAGCAGGGAAGCCCTGCAGGGACAAGAACCCATGGCAGAGCAGTAACCCATGCAAGGCTCACTCACCTGTCCCTGAGAGGTGCCTGAGAGCCACAGCTGATCTCCCGGGGGCTCAGGGAGGAGCTGACACCTGAGGCCTCCCCGGTCACCAGCACCTCGCAGGTGGGGCCTCCCTCCACGTGGCACAGCTCGGTGACATTGGAGGTGCTGCTGAGGTGGCCAGAGAAGGTGGAGGAGACCTGCTGGCTCTGTCCTGGCTGCAGCACACCTGAGAGTGGCAGGATACTGAAAGCCTGGATGGAAGACAGGAGAGATTGAGGTGTTGAGCATGGAAATGGATGCAGAAGAGCATCTTGGAGCAAAGTGCAGCTGGACCTGGAGGGGCCTATTCTCCAAACACTGCCAGAATCACCCTCACCTCATCCTGCATCCATGCCACTGACCAGGGCAGGGACCATGGGGAAAATCTTCTCCCATGCTCACAGGTCAATGCATTAATTAGTACATTACATGAAAGGGAACTGGGATGTCTCCTGGCAGTAGAAATTCTCTCTGATGCACAACTTGCCTTGAAAAAGTTTAAAAACTTCCTGCTTTTAGAAAAGGAGGAGACTCAGAGTGAAAGCTCTTGCAGCTGAGGGAAGGAGTCCAGCCCAGCTCATCTGACTCCTGAGGCTCTTCCCCTCTCTCTCTGATTGAAATGCTGCTTTCTCAAGGTGCTACAGCAAAAACTCCTGCAATAATTTCCTATGGACCACCTGAGGAGTTCCAGGGGGAGCAGTGCCCTCCACAGGCGCTGCACAGTGTCCTTGGGCAGCCCCACAACGTGTCCTGCACGGCCTCTCCAACAAGCAGCTGCTTCAGCAGCACTTTGTGCTGGGCCTGGAGGGAGGGGAGGCCCCTCTGTGGCCAATGCTGAGGGCCCCCAGTGGCACTGGGAGCTCCAGCCCTGCTGGCCACACTGACAATGGGCAAGTGAGACAGATTCCCTCTTGCCTTCCAGGGGAGTGTGCACTACGTCCAGGGAGCACCTGAATCCCTCCAAGCCCCGTGGGAGGGGAGGGTTTTCAGGAGTTTGTGCTGGCACCTGAAAAACAAGCCATTTTCTGTGCTGGGAGGAAGAGACAGCCACTCTGCAAAGTCTCCCTTTGTAAGAGAGCTTCAGGGCCAGCAGTGCAACAGCAGCTCTGGGGTGAAAGCAGAGCCCTGCACACAGGGAGTCTGGCTGGCTTGGGAAGAGGCTCCATGGAGATCAGGACTCATCCCAGCTTGCTCTGGGAAGGAAGCTGGAGCTCTGAGCATGATGATGCAGATAAAAGTCTCATCTTACATTGGGAAGGAAACAGGGCAAAACATCCCACACTCAGCACAGGCCTGTAGGATCTGAGTCAGCTTCTCCAAGGAAAACTCTCCTCTTTCTCCCCCCCACTCACCCCATGTCCAGCCACTGGCCCTGCTGCCCAGCCCACTGCCAGGGCACAGGATAGCAGGGCAGCAAAAAGGGAGGTCAGCACGAGCATGACTTGGTGCTGGCAGGCTGGGGAGGCAACACAAGCACTGGGTGGACAAGAAAATCTACCTCTGCTCCTGAAGACTGGGCAAGATCCTGCACTTCTCTCAGGGCTGGGACTGGCTCCTCCCTTCTGATCTTGAAGTTCCGCCATCGAGATGCTGAGGAGTCCAAGCCGGTTCTCTTCTCCTTGGGTGGTTGGGGCTTGAATTTAGGTGGGTGAAGCTCATCTCTGGAAAATAAGAGAACTATGAACAGGGACCTGCAGTGGGAGGGAGGGACACCTGCACCAGCAGCTCCTGGTCAGGATGCAGCCCCTGGCTGGGTGCTGGCACCTTGAACTGAGAAATGGTTTGATCCAGCCCTTCCCAATCCAGGCTGGAGCAGCTCTGCTCTAAAGGCAGCCCAGGGATGACACTGAGCTGCTGCAGCAGCTGCAACTGCTTGCACTGAGCAGCTCCAGAGGACAGGCATGAACACCTTGTGGGGATGCCAAAAGCACAGTGGGAGAGGAAAGGACAGAGAAGGCAAGCAAAAAGGGGAGATCTGAGGCAGACCCAGGGGCAGACCCAGCCAGTGCCCAGCCAGCACAGCCCCCCCAGTGCCCAAGGCCAGAAACTCTGCAGCTCCACCAGGGATTTATCAGGAATGTTCCCCTGGCACTGCTGGGGGCTTGCTTGACATTTTCCAACATTCCCAGGCGACTCAGGTCACATTCCCCATCCGTACATACACAGGCTGTGGTGCTGGGATCCTGCCAAGCTCTGTCACCCTTGGGCTTGGGGAGGTTTCTGCCAGCCGTCCTGAGCTCCGTAATTGTGCTCTCTGTGCCAGGAAGCAAGCAAGAAAGATTTTTAAAAAAACCCAAACCAAACTACAACAGGGAAACCTAAAAAACCTTCAACAGCTCAACCCTGCTCACGTTATTTCTTTAGGGACACCTAGCACTCTCCAGCTGAAATGCTGGGCTTTTGGGGAAAAAGAAAATTACATGTTCACCTCCAAATTGAAAAGGATTAAGGTAAGAGAACCTTTCAAAGTACAAATTATTGGCCCAAAGGTAAAAGATTTGCCAGAAATCTCTAGTTAAGACCATGCTGACAGTTAAACAACTGGTTCTTCTGGTGGGCAGAAACCCTCCTCTTTAAGGGAAGCAGCCTGAGAGTTGAAAGCAACTGTTTTGTCAAACTTCAGGCTCCCTGGCACAGCCTGCACTGCCTGTCCTTCCTGTTCACTGATTTACAGGCAGTGCCACAATGGCCCAGGTTCAGATGTTTGCTGCCATCCAGGGAATTTGGCATCACCATTTCCATATGTCTTAAGATAAGTTTCAATCTTTGCATCCACACTTCAAATGCCAGCTTTCCTTTCTTTTATAGAAAGCTCAAGGTTCTTAGAAGTCTTCTGACCTCCTCTTTTGTGCTCAGAGAGATGGCATTTAAACCAGATGTTTCCAAAGTGAACAGCATTTTAAAGAACAATGAACTAAAATGACCCTGGATCCCAGCTTAGCCCAACTCCATTCTGTGTCAGACACTGAGATTCCCACCTCTAAGGCACGAACTGTTTGTGCCACCCATCCCTCCTGTCCTTCTCCACAGCAGCCTGTGCCTGTTTTCCCCAGAAGAATCCCTGTCCCTGTGCCCCCTGCCAGGAGCAGTTGCCCACAGGCACACAGCTCCCCTTGCCCTCACCAGGGGGTTTCTCTCATCCCCGAACACGCCGATGAGAACGTTGGTGCGATGCTCGCCCAGCGCCTGCACCTCCACCACAACTGGGATCTCTGCTGTGCTCTGGGGCTGGACAATCCCACAGGGCTGGGGGCTGGAGTAGAACACAGCAGAGTCCTCCTTGCGTTTCTGGAAGGGACAGAATGAAATGCAGCTTCAGAGGCACCTCTGAAGAAACTTTAGACTCCTTAATATCCACCGCAGCAGCAACTTACACACACGTTTAAAACTCCCCAGGACAAAGGTAAAAGGAACAAACAAGATGCAAGAATTGGAGGCTTAACATTTGCAGGGGATCCTGCAAGGAGGCTGCCAGCACAGGCACTGGTGTCTCTGGATGCAGCAGCTTTTCACAACCCTCTAAGATCTCCCACAAGAAAACACCCTGAAGACTAGAACATCAACTGTTCCCTCAGCAGCTTACACTGCCTCCTCAAGTTTACATTCGGGTAGGATCCTGTTCTCAGCAGATCTTTAAGACTGAATAGAAAGCAGCAAAGTCTTATCCAAACCATTTTTTTCCCCTAATAATCTCCTCAATAATATTTGACAGGAGGAGGTGGATGTGATGCCAAACCTGGGGAATAAGCCCGTAGCAGCCAGGGAGGTGGCTGGGATTCCTGATGACGAGCTTCTTCTCATAGGGCACCTTCAGGTGGCACTCATCGTACTGGAGCACATAGGGGGACACTTGGAGCTCAGGAACGAGACATCTGGGCAAAGAGATGACCCCAGGGGAATCAGAGATACTGAGAGAATGGAGAACGTTTACCCCCAAAGATTGTGCAATGCAGCAGAACACATTGGTCACTGTCAAATGGACATTTAACAGCCCTACAGGGATAAATTGCCTTCTGCCTCTTCCCACTCAAACAGGTCCTGTCAAGGAGGGGCAAACCCTGAGGCAGCACCCAGAGGCTGCCAAGTGCCCTAGGCAGAGCACTTTGTGCCACAGCTGCCTCAGCCCCTCCTTTGCCCAAGAAGCCTTGCAAGGACTCCTGTCACAGTCCCAGTGATCCACGAGCTCTGGGGGAGCCTTCCCAACAAGGATCAGGGCTCACTAAGGCTCAAGGAACACACAGCTCCAGTGTCTCAGGAAAAATGACTCCCTTCTCTGCCATGGTGCTGTTGCCCTGCCTGAGAACTCAGCTCTTTGCCCCAGCCCTGGAGGGCACGAGACACCAGCTGCCCTCCAGAGTGGCTGATCACCCCCTCCCAGGCCCTGCAGCTCCCTCCCTCCTTCCCTGCACAGCTCCAGGCACTGACTGGCCCCAGTTCCACCTGCTTTACAGAATGGCAGCCCAGGCACTGACTGGATGGCTCTGCCTGGGACAGGGAACAGCACCAGGGAGCTGCATCCCTCTGGGCATTCAACTGGCACCCACAGCAGCACTGCAGGATGCAATTCTGCTGCAGCAACAACGGCCTTTAGTCTCAACTCTGAGAATATTAAAGCTCAAAATGGGAAGGAGAGGGAAGGAGAAAAACTGGACTGAGCTGCCACATCCAGGGCTGCTTTCCCTCCTAAGACCTTGCCCTCGCCACTCTTGCTGAGAGCCACTTCCCCCCTGCCATGTGCCCTCATGAACAGAAGCAGAGCCTGACTCTCAGCAGGCTGCTTGCTGTGGCCCAAACCAATGCACGCTGGTCACAACCAGCACAACTCCACATCCTGCAGCAAGAAGGAGAGGAGGCCCTCGGGAAATTTGTTCCACCTCAAGCACCAAAACCCAGGCCAAGAAATGATATCATTCCTGGTCCCTTTAGAAGAGGGCCCAGGACCGTGCTGGGCTGTGAGCAGGGCTGCTTTTCACCACAGGCTGCTGCCCAAGCCCTGCTGTTCTCATGTCCAGCTGGCACAACATGAGGCCATTAAGCAGCACTTCTCCTTGGCAGCTGCAGCCAGCAAAGCCTGTGCAAGGCAGTGCCTGGGGGAGGCCAGGCAAGGGCTGGTACCTGGCTGTGATGAACAGTTTTGTCACTCCCTTGCCAATGCCCTCCAGGTCCACCAGCATCCTCCGGCGGAACTCCATCACCGTGTTGGAACACAGGGTCACCTGGTGGAAGAGAAGAACAGGAAATTCTTCCTTACAAAAGCTCATTACCCACCTGTGATATCCTCCAGTTCTTGAGGAGGATTTGGCCTTCATTCTTCTGCAGCTCCATGTGTAGAGCACAGTCTCAGAGGAACAAAAGCCTTCTGGCAATACCAGATTTGTTAAACACACCTTGCTATCAGGGCATAGGTCAGCTACATTCAGACATTAGACTAAAGCTCTTTGCAATACTGAATTCAAATTAGGGGTCCAATTTCTCATCTGACTACAATGACATCCATGCAGAGGAAATCTGACTTGAACAAAATGAGTTCAGCTTTACAGCAGCAAGCTGAGGGCAAAGTGTGGCCCAGCAGGTGCTGGGCACTTCATGGCTGCCGTGGGACCCGGAGCCCGGGCTGGCTCTCAGAACTCTGGCCCCATGCCAGGAGTGGGGAACTGCCTCAGGATGGGCACTTACCAGAGGCAGAACCCTCAGAGCCACTTGCTCTATGGTGCAAGAGACAAGCCACGACAGGGAGCAGGCAGAGAAGAAAGGAGGAGGCTCCCTGTCTTGAAGTTCCACAAGGAAGGGTTTATTCCAAGCAAGGGGATCAGAGGCAAAAGAGCCCTGGGCACTCCTGTGCAACGGCTTTTGTACAGACACAAATCGGGGGGGGGGGATACAAACAGCAAACCAAGAGGGAATCCTCAAGGGGAGCAGGGAGGGGATTACATCAAGTGTACATCTGGGGCCACTTGGGGTAGGAGGGTGGAGAGGATGGCTCACAAGGGCCAATGGGGCCTCCAAGAATAGGGGAATTCCAAAGGGGTGTTGCAGACAGGGAATGGCTCGAGGTCAAATTGGCAAAGAAGGCTGGGGAACAAAAGGGGGTGGGTTGCCTTGAAAGGCAGGGAAAGAGCTGGAACAAGGGGCAAGGAATGGCATGAGGGACAGCTTTGAGGGAGGGTGAAACCCAGGGGTAAACCAACTCGGGGAGAACATGGGGGTACAACAGAACAAACCACTTAAGAAGAAATCAATAAAATAAATTTGAACCACTACACATGGCTGCAAAGTTTTCTGTCCCCTCTAGAGATTCCTGCAGTGAACACAAATCATTCTGCTCCCCAGGAGGGGGGAAATGAGACCAAGAAGAAAAGCTAACTGCTTTATACAATGACATCTCTCTAACAGCCACCTTCTGCCATCATCCTTGCTCTGCCCACTTGCAATCAAATCAATTGCTCTCAAAAACACAAGAATGGCTTCAGGCCTTGACCATAAGGTATGTGACCTCAGCAGATGATTTTGGAAACCAAACAGTGCTCCTGGAGGAACATCCCGAGTAAGCCAGCTAGCAGAGGCCTCCCAGCAGTGCAGATCTCTCCCTCCCACCATGCTCAAAGCTGGCACCAGAGCTAAAGCCCTCCCACACTCCAGTGCAGCTTCAGCCCTGGTGCTGCAGCGTCTGTGGCTGGACTCTGGCTGTACCTCGATGTCCTGGTGTCCCTGGGGGAGGATGGTCCCTCGGCTGGGATTCATGGTGAACTCCCTGGGCTCAACATAGAAATGGATTCCCTTCCTCCAGGCTGGGTCGCTGTGCCTGCGGATCTGATCCACGCTGTCAACAGCTGGCTGCGTGCCATCGTCCGACATGCGGAGCTGGAACGTCAGCGGCACCGCGGAGCTGTTGGTGAGGCGACAGCGCTGGGTGTAGGGAAAGCCTGGCAAAGGACACAAATATCCAGTCAGGCACCCATGATGGCATGATCCTGGGGTGAATATCCTGGCAGGATCAAAGTGGGATTGGAGTTCAGCTCTTTATTATCTGAACTACAGCTCACCGAGAAGGTGCGTGAGGAATTAATTGTCACTTAGTTCCCTTTGACACAGTTTCCAGATTCCAGACTGCAGCCCTGAAAATGCTCACTCCTAGCCCTGCTCAACACTGCAAGCTTCTCTCTTTGGGATGGGGAGGAGCTCCCTCACCTGCCCCAAACCAGCACCACTTATCTCTCAGTGATGGGTGTGCATCCAGACCCAGCATTTACTCTGAGAATTCAAGCTGTCAAATTCCCTGGGAAGCCTGCCAACACTCCCACTGTTTTCAAGAGATATAAACAGGGAGTCGTCATTGAGAAGAAGCTACAGCAAAAGAAAGTGAGGATGGAATCAGGAACTAGAACGTGGTGCAAAGCACCCTAATGCAGCTTCTCTCTGCAGCATCCTTGAGGCATCTCTTGGTTTGGGCCAAACAGACTGAGCACGGGACAGCTCAGAGCCCACTCAGCTGGGGGCACACCCAAGCCTTGCTTTGAGATTAGCAATTAGGAATCAGGTCCCACCTCACCCAACAAACAGGGACATCACAGCCATGCTGCTCACTGGGATTGCTGCCTGCAAGGGTTTAGCCCACTTTAGCTCTGAGATTTGCTTTCCATCCTGGAAAGCCAGAGATACAGCCACTCGTGGTGGGGATGTCCTGCCGAGCCCGCAGAGCAGCCACAACCTGCTCTGCAGGGCACACCTGGCTGGGCTGGCCAGCTCTGTGGGGAGGAGACTTCTCCCCAGGCCTGCTCACCAAGAGTCCCTGGAACACAGATGGGGACTGCAGGTGCAGCCCAGAGCTTCTCTGGGCCCATCCAAATGACCACTGCCAGCTCCAGCAGTGACTCCAGCAGGGAGGTAGGAGAGGCACAAAAAGGACAAACCCAGATGTCAAAACCTCAAATGAGACTGAGCTCAGCACATGCAGACAACAGTCAACAGTCACAAAGAAGCAAAGATACAACAGCTGCCTTCAGCTGGAGAGACCTTAGGAATGAAATTGGATTCAGCAGGATCAATCTCCTGGTTCAGAACCATATTTCTATCTGTTGCCTTGCTTGTTTCATTTCTTCACAAGGCAACTTGACAAGTGCCTCCATGCCGATGCAGGCTGGGCAAGAAGCAGCTCAGGAAAGGCAATGAGTTTCCTTCCAAAGTTCAGGAACTTCATTGTTCTGGGTTTAGGCTTGGCAGTGAATGTTGCCCTTGGTCTGGGAAGGGGCAGAGGGGTTTTGGGGTGTTTTGGCCCTGGGGCTGGGCTTTTCCCTTCGGGGTTTTTTGGGATTTCGGGCGTGATACTGGGGGCGGCTGTGCAGTCAGAGCTGAGCTCGGGCAGGGAGCGGAGCTTCCCTTCCTCCCGCTCGGGGATCGAAGCTCGGCCGCTGCTGCTGCGGGAGGTTGTGTGCTTGGCCCCGGGACTGCCCTGGCTGCAGCTCAGCGCTGCCATCGACCCTGCCTGCCTGCCCTGCTCCTGCCTGCTGCTGCTCCGCACTGCCGACATCCCCCTGCCCTTTGGCAGTTTGCAAAAGGAGCATTTCCTTCCTTCCTCCCTTCCCTTCCCTCCTTCCCTCCCTGCACCGGCTGGGAGGGGATCACTGCCCTGCCGGATCCCACAGCTCCTCCTGCTGGGACCCGAACTCCACTCAAGGGGAAAAACGGGACTTGGCGCCTGGGAAACGTCTGTTCTTGCCTTCTTATCTGTGCTCTCCTGATCGAGTCTAGGAAAGAACTGTTATTCCTTTTCCCATAGTTTTGCCTGGGAGCCCTCTCATTTCAAAGGTAGAATTATTTGGAGGGATGGGCTCATCTTTCCATTGCAGGAAGATTCCCACCTTCCTTGACAGACATCTGTCTTTTAAAGCAGCACAGAGACACCAGAAAACACTGACTTTATATTCCTTGCTTCTGTTGGATCTCCCAATGGCAAAATGCCACCTGAGGCAGCAGCAGCCCTGCAGTTCACAGCCTGGAGAGGCTGCTGGGGCAGAGCGTGAGTGAGGGATGCTGTTCTGTTGGAAGGCACAGATTCCTGAGGCTGTGTCCCAGCCCAGGGAACACTCACCAAAGGAGATGTCCCCGAAGTCGAGCTCAGGGAGGTCGAAGTGTAAACTCAGTGCACTGACGCTGCCCCTGGAGGGCGAGGACAGAGGAGGAAATGGCTCGGTTAAAGGAATTGCAAAGGTCTGGCTGTCCTGGCTCGGGGGCACAAAACCTGGGCTCAGGGCACCCTGGGTTTCCAACCAACACAGCCCCATGGGCTCAGCACAGGGCCCCGTGCACAGGAGGCAGCTAAAGCCAAGTGGCCAGCAGCCAACAGCCACTGATGGGCTCTGGGCACAGGGCAGGCAGGAGAAGCCCCCAGGTTGTTGCTGGTCCCATGAAGGACCCTGAACACACACCCAGACATGGCTCTGTGCCTCAGTTTCCCCGTCTGCAAGGGGATGGACATAAAGGTGTCTCCACACACTTCTGTAAGCAGCCCTTGCAGCCACAGGTTCCCTGCTTTGCTCCTTCTTAGCTGGAACTGCTGTTCCCATGGAGGAGCTTTCTCAGCAGAGTTTGACCCACACAATCATGACAGACAGAGTTCTGAGACATCAATCCAGGCCATGCCCAATCATCCTCTGAAAGGAGCAGCAACAGTTCTAGCCGGGGACAGATGGATCCCAGAGGAAAGGACCAGCTTGTCAGCAGTGCACCAGCTGGCACAGCCAAGAGCAACTGCTTCAGCAACCAAACCAGGGTGTCCTGAATTCAGCACAGCACCTCAGCTGTTCTTGAACTCAGCAGACAAACTCCAAAAGTCACCAACATCCACTGAAATCAGCACTTGAAGCTGCACAACACTCACCAGTTGATTTCATGCTTGATGCCAATCAATGCCCACTCTGCCTTTTGGTTCAAACTCAAGGAGCAGTGACCTGGGCCTTGTGTTGTGTTCACAGGACTGCCCCTGGCTCTGCTCTGCACATCTCAACAAGAGACACCTGCCCTTGCCCAAGGAGAAAGCTGCTTATGCAGAAACACCCCTGATCACTTTTGGGGAGGGACTGAGGAGAATCAATTATTTGATGGTGAAATGTTCCCTCTTGATTTCCAAAATACAAAAGCAGCACTTTTCCTCCAAAAACAAAGCCAGCATCATTGTTTCTCCACTGTGGGCACACCTACTTGCCACTTTTCTCTTGCTAGGTAAGAACTTCCTTGCTCTTTTTTATCCCTCTCCCTTATCTTATTGGTGTAATCCAGTGCAGATTGCTTCCATTTCTTTACTGCCTTGAGCCAGTGCCTGCCAACAGCAGCAGCCCAGCTCCAAAGCTGCAGAGCAGCCAGAACAGCTCTCCTGCTCCCACTACATTATCCCAGCAGCACATGGCTCAGGCTGGCAGGGACAAGGCCTCACGCTGCTGTGCTTCTGAGGACTGAGCTCTGCTTCCCCTGTGATCAGCCCTTCTCCCCTGTGCTGGGCCAGGATTATCTCTTGCCATGGCCCCAGCCCACGGGAGGATGCCCAAGTCCTTGGGACAGTTCCTGCTGCAGTTCCCTGACTCCCACCTCAGCCCTTTCCTGGCTGTGCCAAGGAGGCACCAGAGCACTCTGTGCACAGGAGCTGGGAGCACAGCTTGTCCCCCCCAGCAGGGCTGGCAGAGGTGAGCTGAGGCTGCTGCTGCCCACCTGCCATGGATTATTAACACAAGTTTTTACAAGCACTGCTGCTGCTGCAGAATCAGCCAGGCTGGCCCATTCAGGTGGGACATCCCAGAGCAGCTGCTGCCCAAGTCTGATCCATCCCACTGCCTGCCATGGCCCAAGGCACAGGGAGATCTCTGCAGGGAGGAGTCATTCCAGCTCCCAGGCACCACCAAGGGCAGGAGGCATCCTCACACTAAAGCAGTGCCAGCATCAGAGCACAGATTCAGACCTCAGGAAACACCTTTTTTCTCTGCTCCAGCCCAACATGAGGTAGGTGGGGGATGTCCCAGAGACAGCTACAGATGTGCCCACCCAGCTCCTAGGGTCCTTACTTGATGGTCAGGATGGCAGGCATAGGAGATCCAGCCACTCTGAGCTGGAACTCTTCCTCAAAGCTGCCCAACACGGTGGCACTGAAGGAGATCTGCACAGTCTGGCTCCCTCCTGCTGCAATGATGCCCTCCTCGGGTGCAAACTTGAAGCAGGAGCCCACCTTGGTGGCTGAAGGGATACAGGTGAAGGGAGCATCAAGAGCTCCTCGGTTCATCAGTTTCACCTGCAGCAGCAAGAAAGCAAAGTGGAAATACATGTGGAACCTTCCCTTCTTGGGAGTTATTGTCTCATGATGCCAAGAACAGCCAGAAAAGGCAGAAGATGCTTTGTGCTGCTGAGTGGCAGAAGTCAAAAGATACAACAGGACAAGTTCTGCCTTTGGGTTTTCCTGCAGAGCAGAGGTAACTCCACAGAACTGTACTCACCCTGGGGTGATCCCATGGACACAGAGCTGTGCACCTCTGCTCAGCATCACCAAGCTCACTGAGAGCTGGTCCTGAGAGCAACATGGGCTGATTGCAGCTGCGTAGGGAATCACCCCAGAGCTGCTGCTGCCCCAGTTAGCACAGCTCCACCAGCACCATCTGCTCATTCACCTTTCCCCACACCACGAAAACAATACATTGGGAATGAGGCATCAGCATCAAAATGTACAGACAGCACCAACTTTTGGTAAGAAAACTCAGGGTGTCTTTCTCTTCCCCAGCCAAGCTTTTGAAAATGTCTGGCATGATGCAGTGCCTCACTTTCTACCCCTTCAGTTGATCTCTCATGGGTTTTTTTGGCAAGCTTGATACTATTGTGGGGGAGGCAAATAGGTAGAAAAATGCTTTGCTTTATTCCCAGGGACACTTTTCTCTTTCTAGAGCCAGAGATGCACCAAGGCTGAAGTGTGCTGAGGGACTGGTCAGCAAGGGAGAGAACTCCCAAGGCTTTCCTGTGCCTTGCAGCAATCAGCAGGAGACACTCGCCTGGAAGCTGTTGCAGTGGGCTGAAGCTCAAAGGCAGCCAGTTTGTGTCAGCTGCTTCTGCAGAGCCCAGGCCAAAGGAACCTTGTGTCTGCACTGCCACAAAAGCCTCTGAACATGCAGCTTTTGGAGCCAGTGCTGGGTTCATGGGCCAAGGGGTTGTGGTGCAGGAAGCCTCCCAGCTGATCCCTAAGGAAGGCTGCCCAAAAGCAGGGACTGGGGCTTCAGGAACAACAGACACGCCTTCCTGACCTCCCCCAGATTTGAGCAGGACATCAAATATTCCCTGCTCACAAGTGCCCAGGGTGGCAGGAATTCCACAGCTCCAGCACGCTTGCTGCTGCCTCAGGAGCCATCAGGATCCATCCCAAGTCCTGCTGCTCACCTCATAGACGTGGGGGGTGTTGACAAAAACGTTCCCAAGGTCCAGAGTCTGAGAGCTGAGTTCAACCAAGGGTCCTTGGCCTTCCCCTCGGAGCTGCAGGGGCAGCCTGCTCTCACGGCCTGGGGAGAGATGTCCATTGCAGTGCAATCATTCCCTCTGTTACACTGCATTTTCCAGGCTGCCTCAGTGGTAGTGCCTGACTGAGCTGGATGCAACCAGCTCCTGATGCTGCAGGAGAAGATCAGGACCCTTCTCTCCCCTCAGGAGATATCCCTTGGGGCTGACTTCTAATTTCTAACCCATTCCTCAGGCTGCTTTCCAATTTGAGCCACCACTTTGCTGAGTTTAAAACATCTCTGGTGTCCTGGAGTGGCAGGCCAAGGAGTAATGGGTAGAAATTGAAAGAAAGGAAATTGAGGTTAGATATTAGGGAAGGAATTTTTTACTGTGAGTGATTGGAGCAGGTTCCCCAGGGAAGATGTGGGGGTTCCAGCCCTGCAAGTGCTCCAAGCCAGGCTGGATGGGGCTTGGAGCTTCCTGGTCTAGGGGGAGGTGTCCCTGCTGACCAGGGACTCTTCCCAGCAGTTCCATGGGAGCCCAGTGGGCTCAGGCTTGCACCATGGCTTCACTGAGGGGCAGAGAAGCAGGGCAAAGGAGCTGCACCTGAGATGCTGCAGTAAGCCACACTTCCATACTCCAGTGCTTCCAGGGGTTTGAAGGTCACCTTGATTTCGGCCGAACAATTCGGCCCGATTTCTCCCTCCTACAACAGAGAGAGACAGCAAAACATTGCTCTGCACACTTCACACTGCTTGTTTGCAACCACACTCCTGTAAGCCTTTGTTTAGAGCATCAGTGATGAGTGAACCACCCAAGGAGCCAAGGAAACCCTCCAAACCCAGCTCAACCCAGCGCTGGAAGCTCTCAATGCTCAGCTGATCAGCTCCCACTCTCCACAAGATTCCTGCTGCTCTGACACAAGCTCTTGCTCACATCATGCTGCTGGCAGCCACAGTGGGATGCAACTGCCCCTGTGCACTGGTGGCTCTTGGCCTTAGATGGGCCATAGGAGTGATCAAGAAGAGAACATGATGCCCTTCCTTGAAATGCAAATATTAGTTAAGCTGTTTTGAAAGAAAGCAGAGGTTGGGATTATTCTGGGCTTTACTCCAAGATGAGAAGGGATTTTGCACTGTGCACACACCAGGTACTCATCATCTCTCACAATGCCAGCACTCAGAATCAGGGCTCTGCTTGATGGGAGCACGTGGCAGTTTGCTTGCATCACCAGAAAAGGAAAAGGTTTTGTGTCCCTGTGTGCAGGAGAGCTCCAAAGGCCCATTTCAGCCTTGCACCCTGGTGTCCAGGCTCACAGATGACACTGGAAGGCAGACTCAGAAATAGTGCAAGGCATGCTTACAGGAGGGGATTGGCATTTCTGGCATTACCCTTGGGCTGAATTTGGCCTCCTTTTGCCAGGGAACCGTGGCAAGCTTCAGGTCAGTGTGTGAGCTGGCAGTGCTCCAACAGCCTCTGCTGAACCCCACGTGTTGGGGGAGCCCCTGCCTGCAATAACTGCTCCCTGTGACACTGCAGGGACACACACACAGTGCCTTGAGCAGCTCGAGCCTGACAGCAGAGCTCGGCTTTGTCAGGCTCCCAGCCCTGCCTTGAGCCTGCAGGGCACAAATGCTTTGAGCAGGGAGCTCTGCAGCCACTCCAGAAACTCCATGTCCTCCCTCCCACCACATGGGGCCAGCTGAGGATCTGCCCAGTGACTGCAGCCGGGGGAAGGGGGACGGGGGCAGGGGTCTTGGGAGGAGCAAGTGGAAGAGGAGGAGGAGGAGGAAAATGAGGTTCTCAGCTATCACTTACCATTGGCTCGATGGAAAAAATGTCATGGGAGAACAGCATGGGGTCTTCTGGCACCTTTGCCACCTTCTCCTGGACCATGCTTTTGAAGGAACTAAGGGAAAGAAGAGGGTGTATCACCTTTGGAAAGAGGGGCTGGCAATTCAGGAAATGTTTAGGGATGTTGCCAGGTCATGTAGGAAGAAGATTAGAGAGACAAGAGCCCAATGAGAACCTGAGGAAATCCAGTCATCACAATCGACCTTTCCTTCCCAAAATGCCATCCCTGGCTGGAGTATCAATGGAACTGGAATACTGAGTGCTGAGCTCCTGAAGGCCAGGGACACACACCCCAGTGCCAGGGATGGTTTGCTTGGCCTTAACCCTTCAAAAGCACCAACACCCCCCTGAGGCCAAACATTAGCTTCAGTCTTGGGCCATGGATCTCACTGAAATGCATCTTTCAAACCAACCTCCTCTTCTCTTCATTCTCTTCTTCCTCACTAGGAAAAGCCTTCCACTGGAAGTGGGCTGTGATGTTACTCCTGTTCTCAATGAACACAGTTCTGTGGCTTGACATGGTGATGAAAGTCTTGTCAAGCTCCACGGAACTTGTGCTCAGCCCAACGTTGACATCCACAGCTTCTCCGTGGAGCTTTGTGTGGATAATTTCTTCCCCTGGAACAAAGCAAAGGGGAGTCTTTGCTCAGCTCACTGCCTGATGGAAGCACAAGGAACAGAGCAAACCACAGGGCACAGAAGAAAGTGTCACAGTTTTGAGCTGAATGAGGAGTTCTGTGGATCAGTCCATTTATCCCATCCTGACAGCTCTGTGTGTAGAATGTGGGGATGTCCTGAGCAGCTCCTTAAACACCTTATTTCTGAGGGTGTTTGTGGAGATTTAGCCCCAAGGTGACAGTATGGACAGGGAGATTGGTCCATGTGCTCCGGTGACCACTCAGATCACCAGGATTTCTGCATCCAAGTCCTTCAGGTGACAGGGCTGAGGAGCCCTGCTCAGTCCTGCCTTGCCCAGACTCTCCCTGGGCATCCCACCAGACTCTGTCTCTCCTGATCCCTTGGATCCCTTGTTGCTGACCAGCAAATATGCCTGGGGGCAGGTGGGCAGCAAAAGGAGGCCCAGAGGAACAAGTGAAGTGACAGCCCCCAGCAGGAGGGGACACAGGGGAGGAAACACAACCAGCCTGGCTCTGCAATGTGACAAACCACTGCAAAATGAACACCATGAAAATCATCATCATCATCATCATCATCATCATCTCCCTGGCCAAAGCCAAAGCCACATCAGTCTTGAAATATTTGATATTGTTCTGATCTGAAAAACCAAGCTGGAGCATTGCAAATGAAATAAAAAAGGGACAAAGGAAAGATGAGTAAGTACAGAGCAGCTTCTCCATTAAGACTGAATGGGATTCCTCAGTCTAGAAATCAAATGGGAGACAGATGTGAGAGGTTTGCAACAGCAGGAACAGCCTGGGAAATGGGGACAGGGAAAAATTTGTTTGGGTTTGTCACAAAAAAAAGAACTAGAGCACCTGAAAATGTTGTTAGACAGAAACTACATCTATGTGTAAGGGGCACAGAGAAAAAGGGTCTGTGGCAAGCCAGGGGAGAAGACACACATGGGACAGAGGTGTGCAAGAAATCCACTGCATTGGAGAGAGTCTGATGGAGACCTCACCTACAGCACTGCCCAGGAATCAAATAAAACTTCAGCCAGGCATAGCCACATGGGAGTGGAGAATCAGGGATCCTCCTTCCTCCACTCAGCAACTCCCAGCACAACAGGAGTCCAAAATCTCTGCCTGTTAGAGGGGATTCACTTTCTCAAGCCCCTAAAGACCAAGGAGTTCTCAGTTTGCTTTGGGGTGAAGCTGAGCAGGGGAGGTACCTCTGGAGGGAATGCAGGGGATGGGACAGCAGGGAGCCATGGTGCAGAACTGTCCTGTGCCCGTGCAGGGCCCAGCACTCACCTGTGCTGCAGCTCACTGCCAGGGAGCCCCAATGGTCACCGCTGGCCCGCGGGTGAAATCCCACTGTCACCTGCACGGTGTCACCAGCGCCCAGAGCTCCTGTGGCCGGCACCACGGAGAAAGGACTGCAACACAGAGAGAGGGAGCAGGGCTGGGGGGACACCTGGCCAGGAGATTCCTTCTGCACTGCAGCTCACTGCAGCTCCCTGGGGCAAGCAGGGAGCAAACCAAGCACAGGCAGCAGAAGACAGCCAGAACAGACAGCATCAGAAACAGCCACTGAGCCACTGCTGAGGAGATCCAGCCCTCACCAGATCCTGGGGCTAAAATGACCTCAGCTCCCCCATACTCTGCATCCAGCTCTCTGCAATGAGGCTCAAGGGTCCCACTGCCACCAATCCCATCAGAGAATGGTTTCTGAAGAGCACAGAGAGGGTTCAGAGCTATCTGCATGACAACTTGACACTGACTGCCTCAGGAATTTCTCTTTTCCTGCTGCCTATGAACCTCATCTCAGGAGATGCAAACGTTAGGGCACTCCCTGTCCTGGCAGATTACAGCCTAGCAATCAGACAGGGAGAAGGAACTATTCCCTGAAGACCAAGGAATAGTTACTGTTGCAGTGTGGTTCTTTGGTTTCTTTTCCATTGAAAACATCCTGATTTAGCCAAAAAGACACATTTTATCAGCATTTCAATGAGAGCTTCCTTTTCTAAGAAAAGGAGCAATCAAAACTCTGAGTGCAACTGCAGATTAGAGCAATACAGTGACCTGGAAACAAGACCTAAAAGGAGGATGCCATTTACAGTCTGAAGGGTCCAATCCCAGCTCAATGAAGCACCATCAGCAGGAGCACATCAAGGAAACAGAACAGGAGGTTTCTGTGTATTTACCAGCAATGCAGTCTGGGACTCTGGGTTGTCATGCAGCCTGGTAACTGCTTGCTTGGCCCACCAGACAAACTCTGTGCAATGTGTTGGAAATAATTATGCAACTGTGTTGGTGCACTTTGGATTTACCAGGAGCAATCAGCATTGATCACCAGGTAAAGAGCTCTTGCCTGACAAACACAAGACTCTGTGCTTTGATGCTCAGGGACAGCCCAGGGGAAAAGTGCTTCTGCCCAGCAGCTGCTGGGCTTTGTGCTCTTCTACAGCCCCACTGAGCAAACAAAAGTTCCTGGCCTTGGTGCTTTGCTGCTGGTCAATCTGTCACTTCAAAGTGTCTTCTGGGGACTTTGGTGATGAATGCATCACACACAAAAACAAAGGGAACATCTGGCAAGCTGAGCTTTGCTCATGTCAGCAGTGACAGCTGATGAACTTGCTTCAGGTTCTGCCCATGAAGGATCTCTTGCTGCAATGATGGGCTGAGCTGTTCCCATTGCCACTGGGGAGAACATCACTGCTGGCTGGTGGAGAAGCCTTGGGCCACCAATGTTTATGGGCTGGACGTGAGACTTTGGAGGGAGGGGAGGAAAGACAAGGCCCCAGCAGCCCCAGAGCCAGATCAGTGCACGTGCTCCTGCATCTGCCCCGGGGCTGATGCCAGCCCTGCTGCAGCTCTCTGCTGGGGCTCGGGGGATCAGTGCCTGCTGGGGGCAAGGCACAGGATTCTTCCCTTAGTCTTTTGCCAGAAATTTCATCAGAACAGAGAAGTTGCCAGTTAGGGGAATCCCTGGCCAGGCTTCAGCACTCCCTTCCATTCCATTCCCTTCCCACTCCTGCCCCATGTTACATGCTCCTGCCCTCAGATGGCAGGATGGGAAGAACATTCCTGGAGGTGACTTCAGGGCTTGCCTGAGAAAGAAGGTGTCTTCTTTTTTTCAAACTATCAGGAGAAGAGGATCCAGCCAAGTCCAGGACTCAGTTTCAGGCCGGAAAAACTGAGTGCAATTCAGCTCCTTCACCTGCTACATCCCACCCTGGGCTGGACCCACCAGACCCTTCTGTTCCTGCTGTAGCAGTCATCTCTCAACTCCTCTGAATTTCAGCCAACAGCACTAAGCTGTTCCCTGAGCCCACAGATAGAAGAGCTGTGCAGGAGACATCCCTGACACTGTAATAACCAAATGAAAACCACTGCCAAGAGATGGGGCTGGCAAGCTCAGTTTTGGCCTTTTCTCTGTTCATTGTGAGCTGCTCCTTAAGACACTTCTCACCCTGTTAGATCCATCCTCTCAATGAATCACTACTGCAACTGACAGGCAGAAAAGATAAGGGACGGAGGGGGTTTTCTTGAAAAACACGTTGTTTTCTTCTGCTTTTTAGCTAGGTCCATTGATATGTTTGTTCCCTTCTATGGCATCTAAAGCCAGGTCCAGATCTCCCAATGGCACCTTGCAGTCCCCAGACTCTGCTCTTGCTTTGAGCAGTGTGTTTGCTCAGATGATTGCCAGAGGTCCCCTCCAGGACCACTGGAAAGCCACGTGCCTGTGGCCTCTCAGGGAATGGGTCTATTTGGCTGACAGTGCTGAGGAAGCATTTCAGAAGCTGCTTGTGCTCAGGAGGGTGCAAGCCAGCTACCAACATGTTCCAGCAGCCTCCAGCAAATCTGGGACAGAGAAAGCTCCAAGGCCACAGAAAGCAAGAGCAGATGCCATCCATCCTGCTCCCTTCCAGCCAGGCTGCAGGGCAGCAGCTGCAATGCTCTGGTTCCTTTTGCTGCTCTTTCCCAGCTCTGCTGTCCCCCAAAGGTGTTTTGCACAAGGACAGATGAGCTGCCTCACCTCTGGGTGCTCAGCTGGTAACGAGCTGCCTGGGTACCGACATTGCGCACCAGCAGAGTCTTCTGGGTGCTGCCCTGGACTGCACACTTGGAGAAATCCAGCTGGGCAGGGAAGTCCAGGACAGCTCGGGCACCAATGGCCCGGATGGGCACAACGATCCTTTCCCTTGCAGTCATGCAGACCAGCTGGTGGCAATAATCCTGCAGGAAAAGAAACTGCCTCAGCACAGGGCATTTAGTGCCATCCCCATGGCAGAAGAAAAACTTATTGTTCATTTTAGGGTGCAATAGGTAAATTGATGCTCCAAGGGCATCGATTTACCTATTGCACCCTAAAATGAGCACTAAGTTCTACTAATATGTCACATTTTAAAGGCACCGGGGCACTTTTGCAAAACCTATCTCTGTGGCATTCAGCTCTTGTATCACTAGGTCATACCCATACCCTAGGCCACCACAATTTTACTCTAAATTTTAATGATTGTTAAACAATTCCTAAGTTCATTCTAAAGAACATGGTGCTTGGGAACACAGGACATTCCTCTAGGTTTCTATATTCCAACTGTCTGAGAATAGGACAAAGTCTTCAACTGGCTCTAAGCAGCAAAAGGAAGATGAGAAAACAGCTGCACCCAAAGAGATCCTGCACCTCTGGCCTGCTGTAGAAACATCAGTTGGCTCAGAACTCCTCTCTAACTTTGCCTCTCCAACCAAGCCAGGAGAAGAACAGTGCCAAGAGGCAGCAGGATGCTGTTGGAAAGGGCCTCTCTTTGTTTCCCTGCAAGGTTTCCTCCCTTCCATGCCATGTCCTAAACCCTTCCCTATGAACAAGCCTCCAGATCAGAACATGAACCCTCCAGATCCCAGCACTGAGATCAGACTTGCCAGGGCCTCAGCACTGCTGTTCAAACCTCCCCACAAAAGCACCTTTGGCACGGGATGGGTGCCAGCTGACAGAGCAAGCACAGGGACAGGCATGAAGACAGAGCCCCAGTAGTGTCACTGCCACAAGCCCTGGGCTCACAGCTCTGCCTGCAGCTTGTACCTGCCCTGCACGAGCTCCTTCAGGCAGGTGTCCCAGTCCCCTGCAGCTCAGCAACCTCCTGCTGACCAAGGGCACCCAGAGCCCAGTGTGCCTGTGCCAGGCCGGGCTCACAGGCACAGCACATCCTCTGCCCTGGCCCTGCAGCTGTACCATGCTCACTTGTGCTCTGGGACAGCACAGCTGCAAGGCTGGAGAGCAGAGGGGGTGAAAAAGCACCGTCTTTGCTCCAGCCCAGGGGCAGACAGGGAAGCTGGTGCCAGTCAGCAAGGAGGAAAGCTCTCTGACCTCTTGGTTCCTCTGGTGTTTTCCATCATAATGAAACCCCTTCCCCTAGACCTAGAGATGGCCCAACATCTATCAACAGCCCTCTGTCATTTCCATCCTGTTCCCTCTGCATCTTCCCCTGGGAATGCTCAGGGATGTGCAGGGAGGGGAAGCAGAGCCTGTCAGGCCTGGCTGCAGTGCCTGCCAGCAGGGGCCAAGGTGTGACTGGCTGCAGGCTGCCTGCCCATGGCCTGAAGCCAAGCTCACAGCATGCAATGGGCTGGAGCCAGAGTGCAGGGAAAACAATGGCTGTGCAGATCATTCTGTGCTTTGGCTCCTCCACTCTCACCTTGTTCTCGGCGGGGCTGAAGCGGATGCGCACAGGGGCAGAGGAGCCTGCTGGCACCACATGGTACACATCCCTGGGGCACGCCAGCTGGAAATAAGGGCAGCTCTCCATGGATACCTTCACCAGCCAAGGAATCTGCAGCAAAGACACCAAATGATCATTGTGCCACTTGTGCCAACAGGACCAGAGGAGACCTGTCCGTGCCCTGCTGGCATCCCTCCTTGGCCCCTTCCCAAAGCACTTTCAGCTCTGCAGGCACAGGCACATCCTTCACAAGGCTGAACTGGAATCCCTTCTGTCTGCCTCCAGCATTTTGGCCAGGGCCAGTAGGGCAGTGCCTGCTGGCAAGGAAGGGCTGAGCAGGTCAGCACCAGCAGGATGGAGACAGAGCACCTGAACCAAGTCATCTGCCTATTCAACAAGGCCAAAAAACCTGCTGGCTTCTGCCTCCACACAGCCATGCAGTTGTCATGTTCCAGAGGGGAATGTGCTCCCTGAAAGCAAACCAGCACATTGTCCTGGGGGAAGGAAGAAATTCCCTTCTAGCAGATTAGCTTTGGGTAGGGACGTTGTGGGGATACAGTCAGGCAGGCAGAGCAGCAAGAGAGGAGACCAAGCCCTGTGGCCTTACTGGGAAGAAAAGCAAACCTGAAAAGCAAAAGAAGGAAGGAACACAGCAAGACAACCCCTAAAACAAGGAGATGGCAAAGAGAATTGCAATGGGCAGTAAAGCAGCAAGGAAGAATCATTAAACCATGAGAGCAATCAGCTTGCCAAAAGTGACAGAAACACAGACAGGCTGTGCCTGTTGACTGTGGGCTTCAAAGGCCTTTTCTGCCTGGAGAAACATGACCAGCACTGACTGACAGTGTGGTTCCAGGATGAAAAGCCAGTCTTGGCTCTCCAGGCCTTCTTGCTGGCTGTGCAGGCAGGCTGGGCTGCTGGGCATTCCTGCCTGCAGCCAGCAGGCCAGGTTCTGCCCTCTGGCATTCACAGACACAGCAAACATGCATTTTCTGGCACACTGAGAGCATCAACCCCTGAGCACCAAAATGCTCTCCAAAAGTCTAAACCAGATGATTTGGATTCCCTCCTGTCTCCTCCCACCAGCCCACACTTGGCACAAGCCCCCCTTGAGAAAATAATTCCCTGACTGAAATTCCAATGGTCTCAAGTTTTCCTCTTTACGCTGGAACAAAACTGCTGACATTTTTCAACTTTTCCCCCCTCTCAGCTCTCTTGGCAAAATGCAAAACAATCCCAATTTCTTCAAGTGAAGCTGGAAACCTCCAGGAGCACATGGCTTTGGATCTGCTGTGGTTCTCCAAAGGGAAAGCAGAGCACTCTGTTCCTTTTGGAAAAGCTGAGCAGAACTGGATGAAGCTGAGCAGGAGCCTGAAGTGGCACCTAAAGGCCTCTCACTGCTTCTGCTCCATCAGCCTGATTGCAGGGCTCTTTCAGAACACGTTTCCTGCAGTGCCAATGCCATTGATGAGAAGTGATTCCAGCACAAAGTGCAGAAGACTCAGCCCCTGAGCTTTGACTGTCAGCTGCACAAAGGGAGCCAAACTGGCTGAGAGAGGCAGAGACTCCTACCAGGAGCCAAGATTAACCAAGGAGACACAGGGTGTGGGATAGACTCAAGGCAAAGCATGAGAGTAGGAAAGAACTGTACAGCCCTCAACATTCCTCTCAATGCAGAGCTTGCAAGAGAAGGAAACTCCTTTGGGATAGACACCATCAATGCAGGGCCAAAATCAGGGGACAATTCCCAGCACAGGAAGATTTCCAGCATCTTGCAGAACAAGGTGCTGAGACATTTTCTTCTGCATGTGCTGCAGCAGACAACTTGCTTTGCTGTACACTGGGGAATGACAGCACTCTCCTCTTCCAGCACAGTGTTAAAGCTTTGGGTGCCAGCACTTACCTTGTCCTTATTAATGAGAGACAGCTCCATCTCAGAGACCTCCCGAGCGACGAAGTTCTGAAATACCAGCTCTGGTGGGGAAACCCCAAACCAGCTCTGTTTCGGGGCAGCTGACGGCAGCTGGAGAGGTGAGAGAGAGCAGGGAGAGCTTCAGCTGCTGGGAGGAAGGTTCATGAAGGAGAATCTTCCACTGATCCCCAGGGAAGTACAGACTCTGGGCGAGCACGTCTGCCCAGCCCACACTGGGCAAACAGTGGCTAACCCACCTCTGCTCTGAGTGATCCAGAGCTGCTGGGCCACACAGAGCAGGCTCAGGCCAAGCTGCTCTTTTGGCATCTATTTCTCCAGGTTTCTTTCTCCACAATGCCAGGCAGCACTTCCCTTAAGCACAGCCCTGTGCCCATGTGGTCACAGAGCTCTGGGGCACTGACTGAGCACTCATGGAGTAAGTCAAACCCATGGATTTACAGGAGACTCCATGGGAAAAAATTCTGGGATGTCCTTTATTCTGAGACAGGGAAACCCAGGCCCACACAGCTGCAAATATCTTTTTTGCTCTAGAACTTAAACATCAGAAGAAGAGCACAGGACCAGAGGAGGTCAAAAGCAGGTCTCCTATGGGACTTCACAGCAGACACACTCTGCTGAAGGGAATGGCTGCAGCACACTGGCCCTTAGTTGTGCCCTTCCCTGAGGTGTTCCCAATGCCCCTCTCCAGGACAATCCTTAACCACTTTGTTCCATGTCTCCTGCTGCCAATTTCCTGCTCAACAGCCCACCTTGGTCACCTACCCCTTTGGACTGTGCTTTCTACTGAGCCCATCCTGCCAGAAAAGCAGCTTTAAACACACCTCTAAGTAGGCACTGATCCTGATAAAGCACATCCATTGCTCTCTGCCCAGGGCCAGTCCCCTGCACATCTGGCGGCCTGCAAAATCTAACACCCTGTCAGGGTCCAACACATTGTTCCAGCCCAAAGCAGGAATGCAATTTCTTTTGCTAAATCTGAAGTAATTCCTGCACATCCTTGGCCTTCAAAGGCCAACACTGCCACTCTGGAGGGAATCCTGTGACCCCAAGCATTTGATGGTGACCACACCAAAGCTAGAGGAGGCTCTCTCAGCAGGAGAATGGCAAATGGCAATGTTGTGCCTTTGTGTCCCCAGCCTTCCCCCCATTAGCAATGGCAGCTACACTCCAGCACAGCCCAGCAGCTCCAGCAGAGGTTATTTGTGTAACTTAGTGCACACCAGGACTCCCAGTCCACCCCTCCCAGCAGTGTGCAATGACAACAGCACCTGGACACTGAGGTGTTTTGCTGGAGGCAAGCCTGTCACAAGCACACACCCCCTTCAAACTTCATGTTCAACAGAAATGAAAAGAGCAGGAAAAGGCTACCTTTGGACCAGTCTCACTCCTGTCTGGAAATGGGCCAATTCTGGGCAGAATACTCCCCCCAGTGCTGGCCTCCTTCTTCCTGCTGGGAGTCTTCTCCCTCTGGAACTTAGAAGGAAGCAGCTGAAAGGCAAAAATACACCAGCTAGAGCCTCAGAGATGGCTTGTTCAGAGAGGCTTTTCTTGAACAAGTGGCACTGGTGAATAACTTGTGATCACAGCCACTAGGACAGTCCTGGGAGCCCTGGAAGTTTCCTGCTGAAATCCTTAGCATCAGTAAATTAATAATACAGAGTGCAATACTCACACTCCAGCCACATGGCTCCGTCCCATTGGCTTCTCCAGGACAGGATGGG
The DNA here is from genome assembly GCF_027477595.1 of Haemorhous mexicanus. NCBI lineage: Eukaryota > Metazoa > Chordata > Aves > Passeriformes > Fringillidae > Haemorhous > Haemorhous mexicanus. Next base: position 9,727,077 of record NC_082356.1, on the reverse strand, counting down.
ACATGGTTGGGGATTTCTGCTCTTTGGGCATTTGTTTCCTCTTACATTTCCTTGGACTAAGGCAGCGACCTTTCCAGAGAATGGGGAGGAGCTCTCAGAACTGCCTGAACTCCATCCCTGCACAACACTCAGAACTCACAGCAAGGAGATATCGCTGCTGGCTGAGTCCAACAGATGCAAGAAAACAAAGCTGTACCAAGAGGGAGGTGCACAGGAATGTGTCCAGGTTTTGGTTCTCCCTGTTAAATTGCTTTCTCTGTCTGGGCTGACAGAGCCCTCCACAGAAGAAAACAGAGGGATCTCCTTGACAGAGCCTCAGCAGTGGGGCATCTTCAGCCAAGGGAGCTCCAGACAGCAAGGGACCTTTGTGGCCTTGGCTCCAGTGCTGCCTGCAGGGCTGGATCTGTGCCCACACAGCAGCTGGGAGAGAACAGCTGCTTTGGAAGCTCTTCCAGCTGGGACCAGCCATGGCTCCCAAGGCTTTGGGCAGAATTTGAGCTTTCCCTCCCCCACATGCCCGGGTGGCCAAGGGCAGGATGGTCAGAGCAGCACAGGTGAGTGCCCAGTCTGACAGAAGGAATTCCTGTGGCAAAGGGAAAGGGACAGAACACCTGCTCAGGGCTTCAGCTGTACATTGGTTTCACTTGGCTCCACTGGCACAGCCAGGCAAGACACAACTGAAGCATCCCACAGAGTTTCCCACTGCACCAGGACAGCCCCCAGCAACAGGAGCACGGCACAGAGGGCTGGGGAGGGGCTCTGCAGCTTCACAGCGCTGCTGGACAACAGGGCCAGGGAGAGCAGGGACACCAGGGCAGGTGCCAGCCTTAACACAGCCCCAGTGGCCACTCACAGTGTTTGGCTTCAGCCTTTCCCTGAGCAAAAGACGAGGTGGTGGTGTCTTCTTGGGCAATCCAGACGCCATCTCCAAGGGATGATGTCACAGAGGGAGACAGTGCCTCAACAAAACTGGAAGGAGCAACAACGGAACTCTGAAAATCCACAACCCAATCCATGGCAGTTTCAAGGCATATACTGGTGCTAAACAATTTGATATGATTTGAAAGTAGCTGAGTGCTTGTTTGGCATAAATAGCTAGTATTGTTAGGCCTCTAGTTGGACTTTATTTGAGCTATATGGCTGCCTTGTGCAATTTAAATATGGATTGTACTGAAACCTGGAGCTCAGAAGATGAATATTAAGAAGAGTTGGAACAGACAAAGCTGTAGCTTAAATATTACTTAAAAATAGCTAGAGTGGGCCTCCTTTTCTTTAGGCTAAAGCACCCCTGCTCTCTCAGCTGCTTCTCACAGGACTTGGGAGAGACTGAAATGTAATGGCTAATGGCTTAAATCTTGTTAGGAAGGACTTTTTGCCCATTCTGACAAAACTGAATCAAGAATCTGCCACCACTGAAGCCCACCCCTCCCTGAAAATGCCTCCTTATTCAAACTTGGGACTGTGAGTTAAGCCACCTAAGGGAACTTGAGACAAGATTAAGGAGACACTATTGTCCTCCTAGCTCAGGTCTGGGGAGAACTAAACAAGGCTAATTGAGAAAAATGTATCCACAACCAAGCCAAACCCAGCAGCTGTCCTGAAAATCAGCTCTCTCTGCCTTCAGGCTGGGGAAGTCATAGCTACAGACTCATCTGCTGAGGCCAGCTTTGCACACAAACCTTCCATCAACATAGGGGGAAAGAGGAAATTTTGGGCTTGTGGCACAACCTCTGGTAAGGGGCAGTGGACACCCATCCTCCCTCAGACAAACTGGCTCAGCTCTAAAACCCCCCAGCCCCAGAAGGCCACATCCAGGGGACATTCCCATCAGGGGCAGCTGAGGGGGTGTCAGAACCCATCAAAGACCTCCAGAGTGCCCCCAGAGCCATTCCTGAGGCCTTGCACCAGGTGACTGCATGGCATGCAAAGGAACACAACAGATCTGAAAATCCACAACCCAATTCACAGCAGGCTCAAAAGGATATACTGGTGCTAAAGATTTTATCTTATTTGAAAGTAGCAAGAGACAGAGTCCAACTTGCCCCACCCCAGGCAGGAACCTGGGCAGTCCCACCTTGCCCAAATCTGCATGAATCCATTGGAGTCTCATGTTTTGTGACACCTCACCACAGAGAAGACCAGAAGAGTATTTCATGGAATGCCAGTGAGATCCATGCAATGGTGATACTTTCTACTTTCTATTTCATCTGTCACTCTCTTTCTCTCCCCCTCCCCAACTCCCTTCTCTATTTCTCTCTCTCTCTCTTCCTCACATTTGCTGTTACATCAAATCCAGACAATTGACTTTGGCATATGGTCCTGTTTGCACCTTAATTCAGGAGCATCTCCCTAATAATTTTAAGAACCAGACCATAACAACCCACAGACACCTGAGTAGAACTCATTCACCTTTAAGCAGTTTAAGTCATCACTATAGGGAAAAAAAATGCCTATAGACTACTACATTTAGGAAATTCTGCATTTCTTCAGTGGAAAAAAAGCACCATCAGTAGACCATATATCGTTCATCTATTCAGCTGCACATTATCCCATCCTCTGTTTCCCTTTGGAATTCTCTTTCAGAGCACAGATGGGACAAAACCAAAAAGCACAATCAATCTTTACCTTCAAATGAAATTGAGGACTCCTCGCTGGCAGAGACCAATGCCCTGCGAGTCCAGGGCTCGCTGGCAGAGACAATCTCTGTGAAAAAGTCCCCGAGCGAATCGCTGAGTGCAGCCGTTGCACGAGCCCAGGCTGCGAACAACCAGCCCGGAGCGCGCTCTGCGGCAACTGAGGCGGCGGCGCCGTCACAGCCGCTGTGGCCGCGCCCGCGGTTCCCCGGCAACCGCAGCACCCGATTGTCGGGGCCGGGCCGGGGGCGGTGACGCCGGGCGGGCCTCGGTCCCCGCTCCTTCCAGCCCTGCTGCCCCCTCGGTCCCCGGCCGGAGGGGGAGGAATCCGCTCCGGGGCCCGGAACGTGACGGGCCACAGCGGCAGCGCTCGATATCGCCGGGGCCTCGGCCCCAGCTCCGGGCTGCTCCTGCACAAGGAAGGCGCGGCCGGGGGGGAACCCAGGCTCTCGACACTTCCCATAAGTGTCTGAAATCATGCACTTCAATTAAAACAGTGAGATGATTGCACAGAAAGAAGGAGTGTTCAGCCTTGAAGTGGAGGGAGAAGCAAAGGCTCTGATCTGTCTGTCCAAGTGGCTCGACTTTGTATTCCGTTCCCTTCAATCCCGTGTCTCAGATCTTTGCCCTTCCATGCAGCAATGCACACTAGAATAGCACAGAGGGGGAAGCATGTCCAAGTGGCTGGTAATGATTTTAGTCGGGGGAAGGGAGAAAAGGACAATTTCTTCTGCAAAATCATATCTATTCTTGCTTTTCCTGTGCA